>NW_009647024.1:1243685-1258535 GCF_000708025.1 Charadrius vociferus
CCCATGACCTTTCAAAGATGATGGAGAGTGGTGTAGCAATAACATCTGCCAGCTCTCTCAGCACTCGCGGGTGCATCCCATCAGGCCCCATGGACTTATGGATGTCCAGCTTGGCCAAGTGGTCTCTGACCCGGTCCTCCTCAACTGAGGGAAAATCTTCCTCTCTCCAGACCTTCCCCCTTGCCTCCAGGGTATGGGATTCATGAGGGACAGCTTTAGCAGTGAAGACCGAAGAAAAGAAGGCATTCAGTAACTCTGCCTTCTCTGTATCTTCCACCACAAGAGCACCTGTCTCATTCATCAGTGGGCCTACATTTTCCCTGGTCTTTCTTTTCCTACTGATATACTGAAAGAATCTCTTCTTATTGTCTTTAACTGCAGTGGCCAAGCTGAGTTCTGATTGAGCTTTGGCCCTTCTAATTTTCCCCCTACATAGCTTCGTTATATGTTGATAATCCTCGTAAGTTGCCAACCCCCTTTTCTAGAGAATGTAGTAAGCTTTCATTTTTTTCCTGAGGTCCAGCCAAAGCTCTCTATTTAGCCAGGCTGGTCTTCTTCCCCCTTGGCTTGTTTTTCGAGCCATGGGGATGGCCTTGTCCTGAGCAGAAGACAGGTTTTGTTATTTCCTCATCCAACTCACTGTTAGCAAAACTTCTTCTGACACTTCCATGTAATCTACAGGGGTATGTTCTCTTTACACAAAGACAAATTTTGAATTAAATTCCTGTGCAAATAAGTGTTTGTTTCCTTTGCTAATAAAATTCCATCAACAATGCAAGGAGAAAAGAAAATCTTCTAGCATCACTGTTTTGATTTTTTGTAATCCAAAAGTCTAGTCTCGTAGCAGCATGTTGTTTAAACAGAAACTTATGGCATAATAATTAGCAGAGTAGCATGTGTATCATAAATAAAACTGTGTATAACAACTTTATGCCAGTTAAAGAGGTGCCACATATCATGCCTAGCACACTGCTAAAAGGTGAAGAGATTTCTGTACAAGAGAAGGGGACAGCTGGCAGGGCTTGTCAAAGGATTCTGTCATCAGTCTGTTGCTTAAAATTCAGAAAGCTTAAATTTTTGGACCATCTAGACTCTTTGTAAGGTTTATGTTTTAAACATGTTATTGCAAAGGAAATGGTGTTTGAGAAGTGAAGGTCAAGGGTATGGTCTAGTATTTTTTTTATTCATATGCTCTCTCTTACCCAGTTACCGTTTACTTTGAGATTGCTTTCTGTTTGCTACTGATCCTATTTATAGTCAGTTATAGACTTTAGCACAGTAACTCGTAAATCTTTCTGTTGGTGAGTGTGTTGCACCAACATTAATAGTTGCATCCTACCTTTTTAATCTAGGCAGAGAAATGTGAAATAGCAGATGTTCAGCTTGATTTTTTATTTCAGCATCCTGTCAAAGAAAAGCTTTAAACTCTGGGGCTTTTTTTTGGAGAGGAGTGGATTTTCATACTCAGTTTCTGAGAAGCTTTGTGAGAGACTTCACTAGAGGGAAAATCTGGAGTATTAAACTGTAGTAGAGAGAAACGATTGAAATCATCAGATGTCATTATTCAGACCCGTCAAGATTTTTGTAGGAAGGCTCACGAGAAATTTTACCACCCTAAAATTTAAAATGGCCTTACCGTCTTCATAAATAACTTCTGGGGGAAATGAAGTAGGATGCAATATGCTGCTTATACAACACAGAAAAGTCATGTCTTGCATAAAATAAAGTCTGAATGTTGTAATACCTGTTCAGAGAATGTAGCTTGCTCTGTATGAAAGGAAATATTTATGGAAGTGTATGTGAAATTACTAATTATTACACAAACATGCGTGCAAGATTTTTCACTTAGAAATAAAAAATAAGCAATAATTTCTACTCTGTTTATCAGACAGAAAAGGTTTGGATAACAGCAGCTTAAATCAAGTATCTGGAAAGAGGATTTATTGGGAATCGGTATGCTGATCGATGACCCTTTTGAAGCCATCCATGTTGAGCACTTTCAGACTGAGGCATCTAATGGTTAAATTTGAGGAAAACAAGCTTTTGCACAGTTTGGATGACTTTGGATGTGACTGAATAAAATATCGAGGAAAGAATGTAGTGCTTATTGCTGACAGCTGCCTTCACAGAACCATAATTTATGATAAAATTTCTGACAAATTTTCTGATAAAATCTCATAAAGAATAAGAGTTGAGGAGAGATCAGTTAATCAAATTGAGCATCTAAATATTATTTGTCAGAAAAGCAATATATGGAACAGTTAGATTGTATTTTGTTACTGCAGATCCACCTGGATATTTTTTTAAACAGCACAGGATCAAATTTAAGTGTCACTCTTCAAAGGTTGCATGAAAAGAAGAAATAAAAGGGACTTTTTTTTTTCTATTGCTACATGAAGACATCTGAAACACTTTTGTATTTTGGTGGTTTATTTTTTTAATTTTGCATTACAATGTCTACTACAGAGTGATTACAAACTGCAGGTTTTACTCAGTCGGAGTAACTATATAATCGAAGTGGAGAAAAAGGTTTTGCTTCCTATTGTTGTTAATGACTCCTAGAGTCTTAACCTTATATCATTTTTTCTTTTCAGTTTCATTTACAGTTTAGAGAAAATCTCCAGAAAGGCAATACAAGTTCTGTAGGAAATCAAACAGATTTGGACTTCTTGCAAATTTGTAGTATTGGGAAATCTACCATTATTTTCCTGATTTTTTGAAGTAAAGACATGTATTTCTGTATTTCAGTGATTTGTTTTTTTGCATTTTAAGGAAAAACTGTATATGATTTTTTCAGGTCATCCCAGAATTGCGTAAGAAGTGAATTCAAAGGTTCCATTGTGATGAAGTCAGGATTATTGAGTAGTGATCTTACTAGGTACAAAAGATTAAGCGACAGTGATGAAATCTGATTACCATTGCCCTAAGTTTCTCAGATATATTCTTCTTTGAAACCCTTTACTTGTCTTTATTTTCCTTCAGTGTAAGTGAATGTGGTACTTTAAACACTGTTTAGAGATGGAGTCTATTAATGTAATAAATAATTAAATTGAGTTTAAGAAACTCGGCTAAGACGCTTTAAATAGGTGGCCTGATTGTTCTGAGCAAGATGATCACCCGGTTGCTCCATCCAGATAAGGAAACTTTTGAAAACTGGGACAATCATTTATTTGTCTAAATATAGTTTTAGGTTTGTAATTTTAGGGCGACATATTTTAAAGCAATTCATCTCACTAGGTGAATCCTTCTTTTACTGTAATATGTCACAAACTATGCCTCGATTCTGGAAACAGAGGGTACTTGCAGACTCATAAATCTAGGGTGTCCTGTTTGTACCTTGATTTTGGGGTGAGAGGTAGGCATGTGAAAAGGCTCAGTGAAAAGGACACTGTGGGCACCCAGCACAGACGGAAAGATGTCATATTCAGCAGGTGCCCAGCTGAAGGGTCAGGGTTGGGCATGCTGTAATGTGCATCCAGGTAAATGCAGATAGAGACACAGTTAATTTTTCTGGGTTAAATACCTCTTTTGAGTCATAGTTGTGATGGTTCTTACCTAAATTCTCTTCTATATGATGAATAAAAGGCAAAAACTTTCTCACTTCTGCCCCATCCTGTGTTGGAAATCTGTGTTACCATTGTATTAATAAATTTGAGTGATCAAGTAGCCACCATAATTAATGCCTGAAAGGAAGGTCATGTTTGCATAATACTAATAAGGAATTTGTGTAAAATTTATTTAAAGACATTTTTGAAAAAGTCTGTGATGACAGTTAAGTTCAGCAAACCCATCTTTCTGTCCAAAACAGTAGTAAGTCTTCTATAACCATATCTAGGAGCCAGAAACTCCACACAACTCTAATTGTGTTGATCTTTTGATAACTGTTAGCAGACAAAACTATGCAGTTGCTGTAGATTGTATGAGCAGAGAGAACTGTAACTTGGAGCTGGCAAATCCCAGGAGCAATGAGGCTTTGGTAGGAAACTTAAAATCTGTAGATACTGTTATTTATAAAGCTGTGTTCCAGAAGTGGAGATACATTGAGTTAGAAATAGTTTCTAAATACTGTTCGGAACAGGAGTGGACCACCGTCTCTAACCAGCACTCTTCCCATGTCATCTACTCCACTTTCTGCTGTATAGTGCTGGGGAAGAGACCTATTTTAGTGATAAGAGTAGGTGTACTGCACAAAAGGGCCTTTTGTATGCTATCTGTTAACTCGGATTGTGTCATGCATGACTGTAATTTGCTTTAGATTTATGCTGAATGACAAGAAGAATTTCAGATGGGTTGTTTGATATACTATGACTATATTTATGCAAAGCTGCCAAAATATAGCAGCACTGTTCCAGACATTCTTTTGCAGACATTTTGTTACAAGTATTTTCCCTAGCAGAGTAATAGTATATACATTAATGCAAAGCCTGGAAGTAGAATGGAAAAAGAAATGTATACAATTGTCTGTGATTTCAGTGCTGCGAATCTCTGTTAAAATTAAGAGATATGCTATTTTTACGAGTATAACATTAATATTTCAACAGAAATATTTCATTTATTCTCAAGCTTTTTATGTATGTGAATTGGCAGGACTCTGTCTTTTTAGCATGTACCAGAACAAGTACTAGGTTGTACTAGAGAGCAGTTGTACTCTCGTTGTACTAGAGAGAAGGACTCTTCAGATGTAGATCGCAACTGCTTTGATCTAACTAACAGAAGGCAATCTTTGTGCTTGCAGTTTGTTTACTTCTTCAGGACTATAATTTAACCGTGCAGTCCACATATGTCTGTAAACCTCAGCAGTATGTTTAGCACACGTGTTACTGCCAGCTCTACATCATTTCAAATGCAATGGAGATCTGTGATACCAAAAGGAGGAACAATACTCTCCTTTTTCTCCCCTACAAATTCTGTAAAAAAAAAAAAAAAAAAAAGTTGTAAAGAAAAGAAAATGTTTTCTCTGCATAGAATTCATGGCACAAGGGCCAACGCAACCTTTTATCTGTTATTTAGACATTGCATCAAGTCTCTAAGAGATTCATACAAGTTTCTGCAGGCCTCTGCGAATGAATTTTCTTCCTTTTTGTTTGAAATACTGGTTACAATAAGGGTGAATGTTTATTAATATTTGCTTTATTGTTAGATGTAATGACACTAATAGCTGTGCCTAGGTGCTCTACTCTGCATACTTATTTTTGGCGTGAAGCTTCATTTACCAACTTAGCAATAATGCTCACATCATTCTCTTAAATGCCTGAATAAGTAATGTGTATGTTTTATTAAATGTGAAATCAAAATAAAAATGAAGATAGGCTTGTAACATGGCATTTATTTCTTATATCCTAATTTAGGGGTGGGTATAAATATTAAAGCATTAAGATGATTGTGGTACAGTTACTTTGAGTAATATTTATTCCAGTGGCCTGTCTCTGAATTCATCTTGCTAATTAAATTATTTTAAAATGAATAATAATTTATGATAAGGCAATGAAGTAGTTGCCTTGATCTTCAAGGGATCTTCATAAAAGCTGTGTTTACAGATGTTCCTTAAACAATAAATATGATTCTCCTAAGAGAAATTTTCAAGAGGGTAATAATATCATCCAAGGGCTGCCAGTTTAGATGTATATTTCAAAAGCTTAAAGGCTCAGTTACTCCATAGGAGGAACTGCAAAGATTAACCAAATTGCATAACAAAAAACGCTTAAATAATTTCAAATCCATCATAATAAGAAACTGAAATACATTATATAAGATGCTTGGAAAGAAAGCGGATATGTGCATAATACCCATGTACAACATCTTGCACAAGGGATATTCAGATTTGTGTTGCCTGTTTCAACCTGATTAAAACAGTATGAATCAGTAATACAATAAAATAGTCATTATTCTAGTTCTGTGAAGTGTATACAAGAATAAAAAGAAAATATATTAGATCATTTTCTTCTCCTTTATCTATTTTTTTTCTGAGTTTTGTTTTTCACTTCTGCCACAAAATAAGCCTTTATCTCCTGACATAAATAAGATTAAAGGTCTGCTGAAGTAAAAATATTTCAGTGAGACAAATTGGTTAACTTGCCATGTATCAAGGCATTTTACAAATTTATTTTTCTTAAGATATCCAGTTATGTCCTCAAATTTTCCTTTTACTTAAATCATACAAACAATGCATTTAAGTAGTATTAAATAATGTTTGTCATTAACAGCCTACTGAGGTTATTACAGTTCTGTAGCTCTCAATGAATCTCTGACTGGAAGTTTAAAAAATGCTCTAACTAGTGTTCATTAATTAATTTGGTAATTAGTGAAGCGCACAAAAAGGACGTGGTTCCTTGAGCAATCAGATTAAATAAATATACCCTGTAAAACTTTAAATTCATTCCGAGTAAGTCGTGGTTTTTATTTTTTCTTTGTAATAGTTTTAGGTCTGTGAAAGTCAGATATTATCAGACTGCCTTGATATTTTTAAAATATAACTGCTTCTTCAGTGAAAAAAAATGCAGGCTGAACCTACTTAGACTCTAGTGAAGTGCTCATGTACGAGGATGGGCTTTATGTTCCATAAAGTGCTGAATTAATCCATCCATTTCCATGGTAGTACTGTCTCTTAGTTAACTTCTGTCTGCAGCTGAGCTGTAATAGTTATGCACTGATAAATAGCCTCCTGTAGGCTTTGCACTTCGTGTCTTACACCTGCTCCATTAATTTGCAAGCCATGAGATTAACTATTTTGAAAAAAATAGCCCACATGTAGCCTGTAAGTGGTGGAGAGTTTATCACATTGTTAGTCCATTTAAATTGGCATTGTTCTCACTTAAAATCTGTGGCTTATTTTCAGTTTCAAGTGCTAATTGCATCTGTAAGACGTGGTATCTTATTATTGCTTTTTATGGTAGATTTTTAAAAATCAAGTTGATTGAATTCCTTTGCCATCTGCTGTAGGATGTATTTTAGGCTTTTATGTGTTTTTGTTGTGCCCTCTGTGGTTTTCAGTGTCAAATTTAAATTGTAGATGTTCAAACTTGGGTATGTTATTCTGGAAGACATCTCAGTAACAACCTGTACAGAACTTCAGAAGGACCTTTAAAAGCAGTTTATGTGGGGCAGCAAGAGGAGAAATTCCTTTGAGACAAGCACAAACTATACTCTTCCGAGGCTTTTCTATGCCCACATTTACCCTGTGGTTGGGAAGGTGTCCTGGCATTCAAGAAGAATCTTTTGGCCTTACAAGGCTCCATAGAAGTGGCAGGGTTTCCATTTTCCTACATCTTTGATTGGTAAGGGCTCATGATGTGAATGACCTTATCAAAGGGGCAATATCACATGGGTTAAATGAAATGCATTAATTCCTTGGCTCTGGACACTTGACTTCTTGCTTACTAGTAATAAGGAATAGTTTCCAGTACATCTGCTCCAGACGGTGTTTTTAAGCACGGAAGCAAGGCCCTGTGTCCATGCATATCCATTGTTCAGCTCCCAGTTCCCAGTTATCCCAAGTGTTTCCATCTGGTACCAAACAAATTGTCTCCTTTCCTATCTCCTTCTTTATGCTGCAACGATATCTTCAAGATAACTTTTCCAGGCCAGCATGTAAGAAGACTTATTTATATTTCAGGGTGCACAACATAACTTCTTTTAAGTCTTGGGAAGAGTAGTGAACTCAGAGCAATTCTCAAAATTTGGTAACTGTGTGCAGCCTTATAAAGACCTTTGATCCTTTCTCCAAACTGTGTCTTATTGCACCTGAACAAAAGAAAACAACACTAGTGTCAGCTCACAGATTAGGGTTCATAACTAACAAGCATCATTTGCTCTCTATGAGCATCTCATCTTCAGGCCAATAGTTTTAATCTCTAATGTCTTTTCTGTATACTACCCAGTTTTTCTGCATGTATTTTAATTTGTGGCTAACAGATTTGGACCTTCTAATGACTCACCAGTGATTTGTGCAAAGGCAGTCACCTAGTCAGGTCCAAACAGCACTGTGCAGAACTTCAAGAGTTTATCATAGCTGAGTAGGTTGGCACAAAGTTAACGGTAGGCAAGTACAAGAAATCTTAGTGCATATTAGAGAAAATAAATTCAGCTAACCAGACAAGTTGTGATGAGTTGTACTCATGAAGTGCTCAGATACTAAAATAATAGACTAGATAATTATTTTAGGCATGAGTATGATAAACTCATGGAGTTATTGACCTGGCTCTGTTTGTAGCATTTGTAATATTTGGATACAATAAGCATTAAAAACCTGATACTAAATTATCTCAACTATGGCCTATGCATAATAATTCAGTAAACTCTAACTAGATAAGAAATTTAACTTGCCTGTGTTTTTCACTATGAGATCATTCAGGATTAAGAAGAGATTGTAGTAGTACCATCATTACCTAAAGCAGCCATCATTACCTAAAGATAGAAACAATTTGAGATTGATAGAGAGAAGTTAGTATGTGTACCTATATTTGATTAAACAAATAAAATAAAGTATATTTGATTTGGCAGATTGCTAGAGTGTGGAAAAAACGAAGTTTGGATGGTCAAAAAGTCTTTTCAGGTCTGAAAATCAGTAGCCCTCATGAATAAACATGACCTCAGAACAACCTTTGATAACTCGAATAGAGAGGGAAAGGGAAGTAGCTTGTCAAGAGGCATATCTTCTCAGAGAAGCAGGAAGACAGGTAATTTATTTTTTCTGGAACACAGAAGAGGCTAACTAGAGGTTAGACTGCAAATACCTGTTGAGAATATTCTGATTTTGACTTTCATTGTTTATTCTGTTTGTTTATTATTGTCCCTTTAGAACCCCATATACAAAAAGTATAGATTACCTTTCAGTAGTTGCCTTAGAAGCCTGGTCTGCAAAGCGCTTAATCACACAAGATGTACAACTCTGATGCCTAAAGCTACTTCTAAATGATACAGAATTAAAAAAAAAATACACTGTTAGCTTCAAACAAAACTGCTCTAGAAGAAGAATGAAGAAAATGTCCTTCAGTTGTTTCCTCTTGAGCATTTTATCCAAGAAGGGATCTGAATGGAGGATGTGGCAGCAAGTAGCTCCAGAGAGCTGCTTAGGCTGCTGTTCTGCTTTGAAGTTTTTTGTTTGCCTTTGGATTTTTCTGAAATGTTGTATAGGGAGAAATTTAGAGTGCAGGGAGTTCAGACTGAATTATTGATTTGTACAGATACTCAAGCCATGGGCATTGACACCTCTGCCCTATTATGATTTATATGTTTCCAGCTTAGGTTTGCCAGACACCTGAAAAGATGCCCTTTTGCATTCGTCATACCAGTCAACCAAAACAGAGTGCTTAAAGGTATACAAACCCCGTTGGACATTATGGCCTGATTTGGAAGAACTTCTGCTAGTTTAGATGTTTGGTAGGGTTTTTCCTACATCTTAAAATTGGACTTGAATTTGTTTTCTGAGTTTGCTTTTGAAACTCCATTAAAAATCACCAATTCAGTCTGCAGAAATTAGTCAATAAATTCTTTTCAAAGCAACAAAGCACCTGCAGACTTTGCCATAGCAATGGCACTCATTTCAGACTCTCTACTCAATCTAGCTGGCAATTTTTATGAAACTTTCAGGAAGCAAATATACCTGAGGTCACAACCCTTGTGTCAGATTTGGTTACAATTGACTAGCAGATTCAAAAGCTGTTGTGGAACCACTGATAGATGGATAGACATGGCGCTCCCATAAGCCGTGTTTCTGTTGGAAATCAGGCTAAACCCACTGATTATTTTTTTCCAGCAGTAACCAGGAAGTATTTGTTTCTTTTTGATCCAATTCTGTACAAAACAGGGTCTGTATTCATTCTTTCAGACTTTTTCAGACCTGGGGTATATGATTCTGTTTATATAGCATAACTGAAGGCTTAAAGTCTATTTTAGAGCTGTGGATTGCAAAACTGTGGATTTATTTACATACAGCTTACAAATAGCATGGAACAGATTACCAAGAGGCAGCTTCCAAGAGAACAAAGGAGAATACACATACTGTGGTCCTTCAAAATGTGAGGTATGCACATGGGCAGCAAATCAGGTCTTCTTCCAGGCTTGTAAGGGTGAAAATGTGGCTTCTTGAGCCCCTCACACCACTGTTCCCCTTTTTCAGGTACTGTTTGAGGTACGGTTCATGTAAGAGAACAGTGAAGAAGTTACCTCCAAAAAGAGACTATAGTTTTATTCACCTTTACATTAAGCATACAAGGACAGAAAAAAATTTTTTCCTCTCCTAACCGGTCTATGTAACATCTAATGGAATATGTATTCTGATCACCACACATATCAGTTATCTTTTAGTAAGGCATCGTTGAATAAGATTATCATTGTCCAGTGGAGCACGTAGTCACTATTATGTTACAAGGGCAGTCTGGAATGGGATCGCCACAGTTTTATGGCACAGATGAATAACCTTTCTCATTCTAAGAGAACTTTCGGATGTATTAGATGGGCCACACACACATAATGCACGTCATTCTTACACAATTTTCTGCACTGTCTTGTGCTCTTTAATGCCCAGCCGTTTCATACTGCTCATTACTACTCGGGCCAACATCTCACACCGCTAAGTCCTACATAGTGTGCAGCACTGTGCTGCTTAGCACATCCCATTCCAGACTATATAGATTATTTCTCATTCTTAGTACCACAGCGCTTCAAAGCACTCCCCTGAAAATGGCATGTCCATGCTGAATGACTTATCCCTCTCTGCTTTCACACTAATTTCATTTAGATGGGTAAAGAGAGCCCATGGCATTCTTCTATTTTAACTCTTGGTTAGTAGAAGAATGTGTCGCTATGAGGCATTTGGATCGTGCTGCTGCTGTCATTTCAGGGCAATTTATTGGCACAATTATTATGCAGTAATAGTAAATCAACTACTAATTAACTTGGAGTTGTGTTTGCATTGACAAAGCATACACAGGTATCTTTAGGGTCTCATTCATCTGTTTAAAAAGAGAAATATATGGAAAACTTTCTCTAATGCTTACTTAACTTCAAGGCCTTTTAAAAAATTAAACCTTTGATCATTAATCTTTGCTGGGTTAGTATTTCTATGAAATACAGTTTTATGTAATTTTTCCAAGTTTTATTTCAGGCAAGATAATAATGTGAAATACAGAACTGGTGTTTTTCTTGATCATCATTCCCTTTAACTGTGGACATTTTTGAGCTTACAAAGCATTCTTAATTGCTCAGTTTAAAATTAAGGGGTTTGCCAGGTTTTTTTCGTAGTTTGGCATCTTGGGGCAAATGTTAGATGTGCTTTATTTAGTTTTATCACTGTTGTGATCATACTTCCAGATTTTACTCTGAACCTCCTTTTGCTGGTAGCATATGTATAGAATCCTTTCTTATTAGTGTCTATGTCCACTACTTCTAGGTCATTTACATGATTACAGGTAAATCTTACGTTAAATATGTTATTCATAGCGAGGAAAGTGCGCAGCAGGCTGACCACCCTGGACTTTGGGAGAGCTGACTTTGGCCTCTTGAGGAAGCTGCGTGGTATGGTGCCGTAGGATGAAGTGCTGGAGGGAAGAGGGGCCCAAGACAGTTGGTTAATATTCAAGGACCACCTTCTCCAAGCTCAGGAGTGATGCATCCCTACAAAGAGGAAGGCAGGCAGAAAAGCCAGGAGGCCTGCGTGGATGAACAAGGAGCTCCTGGACACGACCAAAAGAAAAAAGGAGGCCTATAGGGAGTGGAAACAGGGGAGGGTAACCTGGGAGGAATACAGAGGAATCGTTGGAGCAGCCAGGGATCGAGTTAGACAAGTTAAAGCCCAGATAGAACTCAATCTGGCCAGGGACATTAAGACAAACAAAAAATCCTTCTTTAAGCATGTCAGCGAGAAAAGAAAGAGTAGGGAAGAGGTGGGCCCTCTCCAAGGGAAATTGCAAGAACTGGTTACCCAGGACAGAGACAGAGCTGAGGTACTCCATGACTTTTTTGCCTCAGTCTTCACTGGCAAGGACTGCAACCACACTGCCCATGACACAGAATGCAAAGGCTGGGGATTGGGAAAATGAACTACTTCTAAAAGATGCTGAATAACAAGATTCTCAATATACTTATTTGCAGTGAACATTCCTTAATATCAGTCTCACCTCTGTGCCTGGCAAGATCACGGAGAAGATCCTCCTGGAAACTCTGCTAAGGCATGTGGAAAATAAGGAGGTTATCGGTGACAGCCAACACGGCTTCACCAAGGGCAAGTCACGCCTGAACAAATTTGGTGGCCTTCTATAATGGGGTTACAGTGTTAGTGGATAAGGGGAGAGCAAAAGATGTCATCTACCTGGACTTGTGCAAAGCATTTGACATCGTTCCGTACGACATCCTGGTCTCTAAATTGGAGAGACATGGATTTGATGCATGGACCACTCGGTGCATAAGGAACTGGCTGGATGGTTGCACTGAAAGAGTTGCAGTCAACGGCTCCATGTCCAAGTGGCAAGCAGTGACAAGTGGCGTTCCTCAGGGGTTGGTACTGGGACCAGTGCTGTTTAACATCTTTGTTGGTTACATGGATGTTGGGATGGAGTGCACCCTCAGCAAGTTTTATGATGACACCAAGCTGTGTGGAGTGGTCAACTCACTGGAGACAACAGATGCCATCCAGAGGGACCTGGACAGGCTGGAGAGGTGGGCCTGTGCAAAGCTCACGAAGTTCAACAAGGCCAAGTGCAAGGTCCTACACATGGGCTGAGGCAATCCCAAGCACAAATACAGACTGGGTGAAGAATGGATTGAGAGCAGCCCTGAGGAGAAGTACTTGGGGGTGTTGGTGTTGGGTGATGAGAAACTCAACATAACCCAGCAATGTGCTCATGCAGCCCAGAAGGCGAAGCGTATCCTACGTTGCATCAAAAGAAGTGTGGCCAGCAGGTCAAGGGAGGTGATTCTGCCCCTCTACTCCACTCTCCGCAGACCCCACCTGGAGTACTGCATCCAGCTCTGGAGTCCCCAACATAAGAAGGACATGGACCTGCTGGAACGTGTCCAGAGGAGGGCCGCAAGGATGATCCGAGGGCTGGAGCACCTCTCCTATGAGGAGAGGCTGAGAGAGTTGGGGCTGTTCAGCCTGGAGAAGAGAAGGCTCCAGGGACATCTTATTGCGGCCTTCCAGGATGTAAAGGGGGCCTACAGGAGAGCTGGGGAAGGACATTTTACTAGGGCACGTAGAGATAGGATGAGGGGGAATGGCTTTAATCTGGAAGAGGGCAGGTTTAGATTAAACATTAGGAAGAAATTTTTCACTTTAAGGGTGGTAAGGCACTGGAACACATTGCCCAGAGAGGTTGTTGAGGCCCCATCCCTGGAAGTGTTCAAGGCCAGGCTGGACGTGGCTTTGGGCAACCTGGTCTAGTGGGAGGTGTCCCTGCCCATAGCCGGGGGATTGGAACTCGATGATCTTCAAGGTCCTTTCCAACCTAAACCATTCTATGATTCTATGATTCATTCGTGCATGTGTTTTCTCTGAATGTGAGTCTGAAGCTCCTACTTTCATGTAGCCCAGCAAAACTATGTTGGACTCCTTGCTAGTTAACATTCTTCGTAGGCTTTTCAAGCAGAAGTTGATCCTCTGTTGCTCTCCTTTTTTTTTGATAACACCCTTCTGCAGTCCAACCAGTGAAATACCAGGGGTTACTGTGAGGTGATACAGTCAGTATTTGCAGTTCCCAAGTGACTTGGGAAGATGAACATTTCTGGAGGCTCTTACCTTCCTTTCATTTCTTAGGAGTTATGGTTTTGCTTTCAGTGTTTTCCTATTAGTATTTGGCAGTCTTTCACTGCCATCACCGTCCTTGATGTTTCCATGGCCTTTCACAATTTTGTCTGTGCTATAATTCTGCAAGAACAAAATTCTGTTTTGTGCTTGTAAAGCTCTCAAACGCTGGCTCTGGTAGGAACATATAGGCACTGCTTAATTGCAGATGAAAAATACTGCCTTTTTAAATTATTGTGCATTAGCTTCTTGCATAAGGAAGTTGCTCTTATTTTAGCTTTGCAGTGCTAAATGATGCCATGGGCCTAGATAGGTCTTTTGAGAAGGGGCATAAAGCTGTAGAAAAAACAGCTCTTCTTCTGATCCACTAAGCAAATTACTGTTAACTAGAGTCTGGTTTGCACATTAGAATAATTTTGATCTTTCTAATTGCACTTGGCTCTGAGATTGTGCTGTCTGTGCATCTTACTGTGATTACAAACCTATCTCAGAGCCGACCATTACCCTTGAGTTCTCAGCCATTTTGCCTCTATCTCCCTCGTTTGCTTAATTGGCTCGTGCGAGATGTTTAACTTGCAGCCAATGAGACAGGCAGCTCCTCTGTACACATGGTGTATCTCCTTTCTGATCAGTGCTCATCAAAACCAGTCAACAAAAGCTTGCTTCCCCTCTCCCCCCTCCCCCAGCAATTTTTAGTTTTGTGCTAGCTTTTAATTATGATTTCGTCCTTACATAGAATCATTTAGATTGGAAAAGACCTTGAAGATCATCAGGTCCAACCATTAACCTAACACTGCCAAGTCCACATAGCTGGGTTGGAGGGGGTTGTTATTGTCAGAATGTATTAGCGTGTCCTAATTTCTGTTGAAGTCATCTCTGTCATGTATTAAGCCCAGATTACTTTCCTCACTTTCTGTGCCAAATTAGTTTCCACTTTTTGTCAAAGAAACGGTATTATGAGGCTTCCTTCATTCTAAAATTGCCTAGTTCTAATCAACTCTCAATTACCTCTTGCCATGCTGTTCTGGTGTGGGTTGTCTGTGCTGTAGGTGTAGAGGCAGCCTGGGTTAGACAGTGTTGTTGATTAGTTGTAATACAGTGCTGCTCTGACA
>NW_009647024.1:1258610-1266027 GCF_000708025.1 Charadrius vociferus
AAGCTTGTCCCAGCCAGGCTTACACTGGCTGCTTGTCGGTACAGCCTAATTGCCTCTGCAGTAAATTTCAGTACACACTGAAGTTTCTGGGCCCATCTCAAGTCTGGCATGGAGAAAATGAAGCTGGAGTAGTAAGTGCTGAGGTAAGTGCTACAAGAGCCTCACAGTTATTGGCACTTAGGGTTGCACAGGAGTTTACGTTTGGACGTGATGCTAAACCCAAACTGTCTCCATGCGTTTGTGTGACAGCAGGCCAGAATTTATAAGCCCTCTTGGCACCTGGTATTCTGGAAAGTACGATGCAAAGGCTGAGCTGGACTGGCAGGACGAATGCTTATCCAGAACTGATGAATTCTGGGTAAATGCTATTGCTCTATATTTTTAAATGCATTCCACAGTACCCATACTGTTAGGGCACATTCATTATTTGGAGTGTTCAGCGTCCCAGGCAGATACAATGAGAGACAACAGAAATCCATACATGTCATCATCTCTGAAACAGATCTAGAGAATCCCATCTCTGCAGTAGACACAAGATAACAATTGTCATTAATATTTGGTATACCAGTATCAGGCAGTGGTTGTCTGCCATGGCTATGAGTGGCAAAATAGGCCTGGTGGGTGTCGTCATAGCCAATTAGATGAAAATCAAGCAGCTGCCCTAGAACAGAGTAGTATTTATTGGGTAGAAATGAATCAACAGGTGTGCTTCATCTTAATGATAGATGTCTGGAAGGACTTGCAGAACTAGCATTGCAGAACTAGCAAAGAAGTAGGTACAGAGCAGTGGTTGAGCAAGGGGCATGAGGGTATTGTGTGGATATTGGAGCTTGTAAGAAGTCACTTATACTACAAGGTAGCTTAGAATTAAGACATGTAAACTGAGATCATGAGGCAAGAATTGGGAGTTTAGAACAAGGGGCATGAGAGAAGAGTTTTGACACTCAGCAGTGCCTGACACCTGCTGTCTTCATTCTTTCCTGGTGGATGTCTTGGATATTGGGCTATGTTGGGTTCTGTTAGCTGTGAAACAGACAGGATGGGCAGAGGAACTAGAGCAAAGTCAGTGTCTCTTGTGTGGCTCCCATATAGATGAAAAAAAAAAAAATTCTTTAATCCAAAAACCCTGCGTGTCGTTAATATAAGATCTTCATATTACATGGAAAGAATTAGTCATCTTACGAGAGCAAAGCAGGAACCTGGCAATATATACAGGTTGTTACACTCATATGGCATGTACACCGTGTGGGAAGTCCAGCCATGTCCCCCTACAAATATATCAATGCAGATATATTCGAAGCATATGTGCTGGCAAAATCAAGCAGTTACCAAAGATGTTAGGGGTTCCTACACTTTCTACTCTAAGCTTTAGATTCTGCATTGTAGTAATAAAGTTGTGTCTTGTTTCAGACTGTGAGTCATTATTCTTGCTGAAACATGCCCTTCACAAATTGCCTTTCAAAGGCAGAACAAGCCACAGATTATTTTTAGAGACTTTTGTTTTGTTTTGTTTTGCCTTTCTTGGCAAAGTGACCAGGTATTTTGATAATAAAGTTACAAATAAATTGCTAAAATTTGATTTAAAAGAAGAAATGGGATCATAGTACAGTTTTACTCAGACTTTTTGGTTTTGTTATTTCCTTCTTTACTGTTTCATATGATTTTTGTTCTCCTTTCCCACAGAGTGCTTGTTGTGACATTCCTGTCTTATTAGTATGTTTCATCATCTCGTTAAAAGTAACCTGTATTAAAAATTAAGAATATCACTGATGTGTACCAACTCCTTAAGCATTATTTAGTCACCTTCCTGTCAATTGTTTTATCCAAAACAGTTATAAGCTAGCCTGTGAAAAGATGTTTTCTTTTTCTTTTTCTTCTTGCAGACTGCAAATGATAACCTGCATACAGATGATGAGCATGAACTCAGAGGGGATAAAGAAAGCTATCTCTGTGCAGTGTGCCTGGATGTTTATTTCAATCCTTACATGTGCTACCCATGTCACCACATCTTCTGTGAACCTTGCTTAAGGATGCTTGCCAAAGACAATCCAGCCAGCACTCCATGTCCACTGTGTCGCACTACAATTGCCAGAGTCTTTTTCCAAACAGGTATAAAAATCAAAGTTTTTTCAATACAGAAAAATATTTGTAGCTTTCTTCCCGTATTTCTGGCCTGAATAAATATGTAGTTAAAAGCATAGTAAAACCCTGCTAACCAAATATAGTCATAAAAAGAAGAAATAATAATATAAAACGGGCCACATTCAAAATGCATGCAGAGTAAAATTTGGTGATATTAATCCACTGTGAGGTTTCCTTTGCATTTAACTCTTCCTAGGATATTCCACACAGGCTTTCTTCAGTGGCAATAAACTATTCTGGATGCATATTTTAAAACTTCTTGATTTTTGAAGTGAGGTTCTGATATTTTGCATTTCTTTGGTTCCTCTTGCTAAATAATCACAAACTCCAAATGTAATAAACATTTTCTCAAAATATCCTACCAGAAAAACATTTTTAAAATTACTTACTTAATGAGACAAAACAGAAATGCTCATTTCTTGGTTTTGTGGCTTTAATTAAGCTACAAGTGAAAATAAAAGCTGGCAAAACTGTAGAATCCTCCTAACTAATCTTTTTTTTGAATTCTTCCTTCCTGGCCTCTTACACCCTCATCTCTAGTGTTCCTGACTGTTAGCAGTGGGAAAATATGGTGGGTAAAGGGTGTTTGATGTCAGAATGGGTACAGGGAATAGAAGAGAGTAAGTCGTGCTGTAGATGGGATACCTGGAACAGCATGAGTCAGTCTTTTATGCCTGTAGCTTAAAAACGTAAATTCAGGCACCATGGATAAAATTGCACTGTAATATCTGGATTTAGGCCCTTTACAGCGCATAAAACTGTGTATAGACAGGTCACAAAGTAATGGAAATGACTCAGCCATGCAGGAGAGTGTGTTTATTTTTGCATGCTGCAGAGATCTTGCAGTGATTCTCTTTAAACTGGGAGAGTGCTGTGATGATGACAGGTTGGGGATGCAGATTAAAGTATGATTTCACATTGATCAGCAGAGATGCCCAGCTTCTATTTCTGGTTGTGCACAGACTCTTCCTCTGCACAGGCACAACTTTGTATAATTTGATGGCAGCCCCCTTCGAGGAACTGACTGGGCTAAATAAGAACTCCTTTGGGTGGGAAGGAGGCATTTTTCAGACAAACTAACTGCCCCACGATGGTTCAGTGGGGACCTGCAGGTGGCCAGGGATAGGGACTGACTATGTCAGCACTGCAGCAGAGAAAATGGATGGAAAGCTGCAGCCTGAGCACTCTCAGCACCCTGCATGTCTGGTGTATAGAGGTGTCAAGCTGTTCTCTTTTCATTTGCTTAATGTTTGATGCCCCTTTGGATTTGATGTACAGATGAAGTGTGTTTCACCAATAGATAATTACTTTTTGTTGGTTTAGGGCTATTTAAATTTTTAAAAAGCTATTTAACAGATTTGCTGCAGTATAACTACTGGGAGAGCACAAAGACAGAATATAGATGCTTCCTGAAATGGATTTGCAAAACTTTTCAACACATTTAAAGTACTGTTGTTTAAGTGAAATATTACCAGGATTATTTGTAGCCTTTGAGTACTTACAATGTGTAAATATAACCTGATGGGAGGGAATGAAGAAGAGAGAGCTGGAGTTTTCTCAGCAGTGCCTACTGACAAGACAAGAGGCAGTGGGCACAAATTGAAACACGTGAAATTCCTTCTGAACACAAGAAAAGACTTTTTTCCTATGAGGGTGGTCAGACAGGTCACTCAGAGAGTCTGTGGAGTCTCCATATGCAGAGATACTCAAAACCCAACCAGGCACACTCCTGGGCAACCTGCTGTGACTGACTCTGCTTGAGTAGGGTGGGTTGGACTAGTTGATCTCAAGACATCTCTTCCAACCTAACCCATTCTGTGAAAATACTAAAAAGGTATGCAGTGTTGCAGAAAAGGATTTGTGTAGCTAAAGTGTAAATACAGTGTCATGAATATGTAAATAGAGAGCCATAACAATACATGAGATGTGTTTAGTATTAACAGCTTCAGATGAGAGAAATCCATATAACCTCACAGCAGCTATTTGGATATTGCTACACAGTATATAGCAATATATGCTTGACTTAGCAATATATTTGAAAATAGATACACTAAATTTACTTAGGTTTATTATACATATGTTAAGAAAAATATTTTGATAGAATCATAGAATAGTTCAGGTTGGAAGGGACCTTTAAAGGTCATCTAGTCCAAATCCCCTGATATGAGCAGGGACACCTTCAACTAGATCAGGTTGCTCACAGCCCCATCCAACCTGACCTTGAATTTTTCCAGGGCTGGAGCATCTACAACCTCTCTGGGCAACTTGTTCCAGTGCCTCACCACCCTCATCGTAAAACATTTCTTTCTTATATTTGGTCTCAATCTTCCCTCTTTTAGTTTAAAGCCATTACCCCTTGTCCTACTGCAACAGGCCCTGCTAAAATGTTTGTCCTCATCTTTCTTATAAGCACCATTTAAGTACTGAAAGGCCACAACAAGATCTCCCCAGAGCCTTCTCTTCTCCAGGCTGAACAGCCCCAACTTTCTCAGCCTCTCCTCATAGGAGGGGTGCTCCAGGCCTCGGATCATCCTTGTGGCCCTCCTCTGGACGTGCTCCAACAGGTCCATGTCCTTCTTATGTTGGAGGCCCCACAACTGGATGCAGTACTCCAGGTGGGGTGTCACCAGAGCAGAGCAGAGAGTCAGAATCACCTCCCTTGACCTGCTGGCCACACTTCTTTTGATGCAGCCCAAGATATGGCTGACCTCATGCACTGCAAGTGCACATTGTTGGCTCATGTCCAGCTTTTCATCCACCAGTACCCCCAAGTCCTTCTCAGCAGGGCTGCTCTCAATCCCTTCATCCTCCATCCTGTATTGATACGGGAGTTGCCATGACCCATGACCCCCTGCATTTGACCTTATTGAACCTCATGAAGTTTACACTTCTGAGGCTTGTACAGGTCCCTCTGGATGGCATTCTGTCCCTCAGGTGTCTCAACTGCACCACTCAGCTTGGTGTTATCTACAAACTTGCTGAGGGTGCACGCAATCCCACTATGTCATTCATGAAGATATTAAACAGCACTGGTCCCAATACGGACCCCTGAGGAACACCACTCATCACCAGCCTCCATCTGGACAATGAGCCATTGACCACTACCCTCTGGATGCAACCATTCAACCAATTCCTCATCCACCGAACAGTACACCCATCAAATCCATATCTCTCCAATTTGGAGAGAAGGGTGTTGTGAGGGACCATGTCAAAAGCCTTACAGAAGTCCACATAGGTGGCATCCACAGATCTTCCCTTGTCCACAGATGTAGTCACTCCATCACAGAAGGCCACTAGGTTGGTCAGACAGGACTTGCCCTTGGTGAAGCCATGCTGGCTATCTCATCAGCCTCCATGTGCCTCAGCGTATCTTCTAGGAAGATCTGTTCCACAATCTTCCCAGGCACAGAGGTGAGGCTGACAGGGCCATATGTCCCAGGATTCTCTTTTCTACCCTTTTTAAAAATGTTCAATGTTTCCCTTTTTCCAGTTACTGGCTAATTCCCCTGACTGCCATGACTTTTCAAATGTCATGGTGAATGGCTTGGCATCTGCGTCAGCCAGTTCCCTCAGGACTCTGGGATGCATCTTGTGAGGTCCCATAGACTTCTGTATGTTCAGGTTCCTCTGGGGGTCATGAACCTGATCTTCTTTTACAGTGGGAAGGGCTTTGCTCCCCCAGTGCTTGCCTCGCAGTCCATCCACTCGAGAGGTGTGGGAAGAGAGATTGCCAGTGAAGGCTGAGGCCAAAAAGTTGTTGAGTACCTCAGCCTCTCATTGTCCGTTGTTACCAGTTTGCCAGTCTTGCTCATCTGGGGTGGTATGCTTTCTATAATCTTCCTTTTCTGGCTGACATACTTGTAGCAGCCCTTCTTATTATTCTTTGTGTCCCTTGCCACGTTCAGCTTGTAATTTCTCAGTGAATAACATGGAGTAGCTCTTTAATCAACCAAGAAATATTAATGATGATATCATATCCTTAGAGAAATTAGTAAAATCATACATTAAGGAAGATGGATGGTGTCAGACCAATGTAAAGGGTAGTAAATATTTTTTCTACTCAGATTTATTAAGCCTTTTAAAAGTTAAGCTGAAATCACTGCTGCTGTAGTCCAGCCAGCAAAGCAAAGTAGCTAGCATTCTTACATATTTCTCTAATGCTACAGCTGGGATGTCTTATTTCCCTCACTAATTTATTCTGAGTACTTTTTGCAGCTTTCCTCTTGTGTAACTGCATTTTATTTTACAAGGATATCTCAAAAAAAGGAAATGTTTAAGGATATATTCAGAAGATCGCTTTTTAGCTGGTACAGTTTTGCAAACTGAACATGACTGCAACAGAGCAGTGCATGTAACATGTCAAAAAAAGATGAAGGCTAACAGGTGAATTATCCACAAGTTATGAAGAAAAAGAGTACTTATGAGCTGCAAAGCCACATGTTACCCGCTAGGGTACTTTCTCTGGGCTGTTGCCTTCATCAAGTGAGCCTTTTCCACCAGTTCTCTTGAGAGTGAGTTCCAGTCCAGATAGGTTACTCTGATGGTGTTCGCCATGCATTGCCATCTTTCTTAAAGGCTTTCTTAAAAGCCCCTCTCCCATCAGGATAAACTCACATCTGGTCAGATGATAGGATGCCCAGGATACGCCTAAGACAACAGCTTTTGATCTGATTGCAGCAATCCACTTCAAGTAATTCTGGCTTTTGAATGCCTCTCCTATCAGGGGAAAGGGTGAGCCAGGGATCGGCTTTTACACTTCCATTCATATAAATTTTCATTTATGTTGTTTCCAAGGAGGGCCAGATCTGGCACTTATGCACAATAAATCCACCGGTTTGGAGAAACTCGTACTTAGTATAGTGGTTGTGCGCAGGAGGTCCAGGCATGTGGCAGGGAAAGGGTCACGTACACACAGAAACACAGGTGGCCTGGCTGGCCTGAAAGGATCTTTCATTAAAAGCCTAACCAAGCAACTTTCTAAAAGCCAGTAAGAGTTGTCACCACTGCCTTTTCTGAATAGCAGAGATGAGATGCCTCACCAGAGGTTTCAGGGCTTAAATTTGGACAATAAAGTGGAAAGAACTGAGTCAATTTTTATGGCCTGTAGAAGGAAACTAAAATATTATCTGTTGATGCTGTGAGAGGCAAGAAGAGTCTCATCAGAGGATATTTATCTGGATCTGAATAGTACTTAATGCAAATATGCTCAGCAGTATATAAAGCTGTTATATAAAAATTAAAAACCGATGGACAAAAATACACAGCTTGATCCTTT
>NW_009647024.1:1266053-1304710 GCF_000708025.1 Charadrius vociferus
TCTAACATAATGGGATAGAAGGATTTGGAGATTTCTGTACTTTGCACGTGTTGTGTAGCCTCATTCCACCTGCATTCTGACACAGTGAAATGCAGGATAATTTTTAGAATAAGGCCAGCGTTTTGGGGTTTTTTGCTTCTAATCTGCTAATGCCTTCCTTTTACATAGGAAAAGCTACTGCAACCAAAGGGCATTTGGAATTTTTTCTTCTTTCTGGAGCCTGCTTACAAAAAGCTTAGCTTTCTCAAATTTGCCAGAGAAAAAGATTTGATCCTTTCAGAAAATACTCATTATTGAAAAAGTGTGCACAATTACAAGGAACCACATAAAGTAATAATACATAAGCCTTTACAAAGATCTGTGAAGGCCCATTTCTTTCTTTTAAGGTACAGAAGAAATTAGGGTAGCAGCTGCTATTGTTAGTATTTATCTGGAGCCATGGTGGTTTGAACGGACAAAATGGGGGGAAGGAGGGCGTTGTTTTCCATTAACTACTAGCTTGGCAACTCTGTTTGCTATCAGCAGATCACTTACTTTCTGTGTTGGGGGAATACAGTTATTTTTAAATTGTTTTCCGTCAGTGTATAGCTATGGATAGTTTAGTCTTGACAGTTTTGAGTTGCAGTCCGTATAGATATTTCCCCAACTTATATCCCAAGAAGCTGATGATTTCTTGAGATTAATGTTATGTCAACTTTTGCAATGTGTTGTTAATCATTCTACAAATGTGTTCTTAATTCCTGTTAATCCACATTTAAAAAATCTCCGGAAACATTTTCAGACTCTTCCCCTCTCCTTGCATTACTATTACTGTGTGATGTTGTTAAACAAAAACCAATATGAACTGAGAATTAATAACCACAGTCAGTTTGATAGATGCCATTTTCATTCATAGAAGTCATCACAGTTTTGCAAGTTAAATAGCCTGATTTGTTATGTACTTCATTTTGCTAGAATTTGACATCATCTTTCCTAAATGCTTTTTTTCAAAGGAACAGAATCAAAAGAGTGTGTTTAAGACTTGTTCGTTCTATATCTGGAAATGCTTGGGTTTATATGATTTTAAAACAATTTAAGAGATGTTATAATCAGAAAAAGGATTACACAGTAGATAAGGCATTTTTATTTTGTAGTATAAATGTATGCAAATTATCGGTATATTTACAGCATTGATGTATACTTCTTTCCTGTTAATTACTGTAGAACTGAACAACTCTACCAAATCTTTTTTCCCTACGGAATATTTGAAGTTAAAAGAAAATTTTCAAAAATCTAATTCTGCAAAATGGCCTCTACCAAGCTGCAAGAAAGCCTTCAGGGTTTTTGAAGGTGAGTTTTTTAATTTTTCCCTGAACTTCACTCAATTTTGAATATAATATTTGAAAATAAGTTTCTAGCTATACATGCCACAGGCAATCAGAGATGGATGATTATTAAAGTAGAGTTGAGTTAAATTCTCATGGGTGACTCATTCACAGTGATCTGAATCTAAAGATAAACTGCAAATTGCAAAAAGGCAGTTTGTGAGTGTACCTTTTTTTTTATTATTATATCTTTAATTTTGTGCACATTATCAGGCTAATTGTATGTAGTTTGGAAAAAATTGTGTCCACATAGTGGGATAAAGAAAATTAGTCTGGGAGAAAAGTAACTAGTTCTGAGTGAGGTCAATAGAGACCTCTCAAAAAAAAAAAATCAGAATTACTCTTTTATGAATGAAGTCATATTGATAGGATCCTGTTATCATGCATTTATATTTTAATAACACTGTAAGTGTAGTCTTTGCACACTGTTAATTTGGAGTTGCATTCTATGAACCCTGTACAGTCACAGAAAGTTCACAACCTAAGGGTAAGTCTCCAAAAGCAATTTGATACCAGAATGTGGACTAAAAGAAGTGATAAAAGTCATTCAAATTGAAAATACGATACTTGATTTGACAGTGACTTTGGTGTAGTCAAGTGCAGGTATTAAAAAACAGACTGAGACAGTTGGTGCACTGGGCCTCAAAGGGTTATTTCAAAAGCTTGTGCATAAATCTGAGATAGAAATACATTGAAGATACAGGATAGAGTAGTCAAGATAGTGATGGTAACACTGTAAAAGGGCGCTGGCTGTCTGCATACAAAGATTGTAGATATGCCTGAAGGTAAGTACATAGCTCGGTGTTCAGAATGAGAGAGGGGGATTATGAAACCTCTGAGTTACAGCCCTTGGTGATTATTTCAAGATATAATTATTCCTAGACTAATAGGAAATTTCCTCTGACTGTTTTCATGGTAATGTTTTTATTTAAAATAAAATGATTAAACTGGAAGTGGGAAAGCCTGGTTAGAAATGGAGTAATTCTTTTTATCTGTTTTTTCTTAAAAGCTTAATCTAGAAAACATTGCCCCAGTGTTGCATACAATGAAATCTGTGCCAGTTCTTTACTGATCTCATCTGTTCAGTGACTTAATAAAAAGCTATTGACTTCTGCATCAGTCAAGGATTGCAAGATACAGTGTTTTCAATGCCTGCTAATAGTGGAAATTCCCACCACCTCAGTAGGGCACATCTGCCATGTCCTTTTATGTAATCATTCTCTAGAGAAAAGGGTGCAGAATTTCCTACATTTTTTTTTAAAAAAGATATGTTGTGAAAGCTTTTTCTAGTACCTGTTGGTACATTTTTTTATCTCTCTGTCTTTAAAATTGGTGTACAACACTTTAAACTTTACTTCCTTGATTCAAGATTCTTGTTACCATGATTTCAGTTAGGCAATAAAGGAAGGCTGTTAACAGCTGTGAAAATTTACAGCTATAAAATTACCTTAACTAGGTTTTAAGTTCATATTTCTCTGTTTAAAAAGAACAAAAAAAACTGATACTGGTTTTCAAGTTTATGATGCTGTGATCTACTGAGAAGAGAAACAAGGTAGGTGTTGGCTGAAAACAGAAGGTGCAGCATTGATTTTAGTGTAGAGAGTAATGCTGCAGTATAAGAAGTCTCTCAGAATAATCCTTATATTGAGCTATTTTTCCCAAGTCCTACTATTCCATCCTTCCTTATTGCATTTTTTCTTTCAGTTAATTTCCTTACTTCCACATTTCTTTGTTTTAAGTTGTTTGTTCCTTTGTCATACTACTCATGACTGCAATTGTGGGACCATGCAATGCTTTTTCACTAGCAGGCTTTCCTTTTTTAGCCAGGATCCATCAGATTCTTCCTTATCGCTTCTGGAACCATGAAAAGCTGATTTGCACACATGCATTTCTCACAAGATGCTTTTACAGTCTACAGTCTTCACTGTGAAGAATTCACAGTGAATTTTCTGCCTCAAGGAGACACGCATTACTGGGAAGTGTTGTCTTTGAGCATCTGTTATGCCTATAGTACGTTAAGACAGAAAACACAGAATACAAGCACTGCTGGTTGAGTGTGTCTTAGGTCAGCTACGCTTGTGGCAACTTTATCATTTTTCTGATTTGTCAGCACTTGGACCCTAACACTTGCACCCATTTTCCTCGGCCACAAGTCCTTTCAGCTCCAACAGGTCACTGATAGGAAACAGAAGAGTGATTTCTTGATTCCAAGATCCCACTTGGGTTCCACAGAGCAGCTGTGCTCCAACTAGCCTTCAGGTCTTCACTTCTGCACCTCACCAAGCAGAAGTGGATCTGAAAGAAAAAGAAAAGAAAATGGAAGGGAAACTTTAAGATACAAAGGTCAGTGCCACAGAGATGTCTTAAGCTTCAGCCCTGTTAGCACTGCCACTTTCTGTCCCTGCTGTATTGCCAACAGTGCTAGTACAGAGCGTTGTGTATCAATAGCTTTGTTTATATTTTAAGTTGTTTTGCAGAGGCTGTTCCTTACAGACTTCTGCAGAGCCACAGTCCCATTGGAAAAGATATTTCATGGCCTTTTCCCAGCCCTGAGGACTGCATCCAGAGCTAGCCTGTGTAAGAGAGTGATATACCTCTCAGAAATTATGGCTGCTCAGTCACCTCTATTGGTTCATCAGTGCATCAACGGGATCATATTCTAGCTAATCTGTATGTGCCATCAGGATTGCTTGTTTCCATTTAACTGTGGTAATACTGGTGTACCAGGAATGTTGATAGCTCTAATTATGCAATACCAAGGATTATGATAGAATGGCCATGGCAGAAAAGCGTACTGTAGACTTTTCCCATATATTTCTTGACATGTCCCTGAATGGATGTTAGATTGCCATCTCCAGTTCTGCTTAGGGAACCAAGTGTTCATACTGCCTGCTAAGACAAACTAGGAACATTTTAGGCCTCTTACACAGCCATGGTCCCACAGCTGTACTGGAGGGACCCAAATGAACTTGTAGGGGAGTTAGAGGTATCGTACTTTTCACCCTGCAGCTCACAAATTCCAAAAGTCTTTTGAGAAGGTTGTTTTCTGAAGGTGCTTGAAAAAAAACATAGCTGTATTCAGGATAAGAGGGGAAGTCCTCTCGTCCATTAATAGCTGGTTAAAAGATGCCAAACAAAAGATGGAAATAAATGATTCATTTTTCTCACTGGAGGGACATTAGCAGTCTAGTCCTAAATGAGTATATGGTACAGTTTGTACTATCCAACATATTTGTTACTAGAAATGGAGGTGATAACATTTGCTTACAGTACTGAAATATTCGGGATAATAAAAGTGAAAGCCAAATGCAAGAAGTGGCAGAAGACTGTCGGTACTGGGTGATCTTCAGCAATGTTTACATTGTTTTTCTTTCATTGCAAATGAAAGTAGTAAACTGGAAGGGTACAGAGAAGATAAATAAGAATGTCAGTTTTAAATTACTTCCTGATGAGGAATATGTAAATAGACTAGAATGCTTCAGCCAAAACAAGAGATGACTAAAGAGTGAAGACGATAGAGGTAATTAAAATCATGAGAGGCATGGCAGAAGTGAATGGGCTGCTGTTACTCACTCTCTCATAATAAAAGAACTGGAGGACATTAAATAAAATTATCATTACCTCAGAGCATGGGTTCAAACGACGGCAGATTCTTGAAGGAAAGATGGAGTAAAATGTATTAAACTCAAAGATACCACATTTGCCTGTGGAATTTCTTGAACTGGAAGTCCCTGGGAGCTGAGAGAGAATACCAGGAAAGTATTGCAATATGCTTACCCTGTTCTTACGTTCTTTCCTCACCATTCACCAATTCCTCATTGTTTGACCTTGTCAGAGAAAGAATGATAGGGTAGGAAGACCTTTAGTCTACTCCTGGTATGCCTGTTCTTATGAGGTATCTTACAGTTTGATGACAATGGTGTCTTCCTTAAAATTTTAACTTAAGCATCATAAAAGGATTTTATCTATTTATCAAATAAGATTACATAAATATTTACTATTTGCCCTCTAAAGACAATTGAGAACAATACATAATCTTAGTTAAAACTTTGAATTATTAGGTTTTTGAAGTGGTAGTCTTTCATCACAGAATCTGTTTAGAGCATAAAATATCCCTTGGTCTTAATTTTTTAAGTTTTGTGTAAGATTCTGCTGAGACTAGTTCAGGTTATCACAGGACAAGAGGTAATGGGCACAAGCTTGAACATAGGAAGTTCCATCTTAACATAAGGAGGAACTTCTTTACTTTGAGGGTAGTGGAGCACTGGCACAGGCTGCCCAGAGAGGCTGTGGAGTCTCCCACTCTGGAGACATTCAAAACCTGCCTGGATGCTGTCCTGTGCAACCTGATGTAGGTGACCCTGCTCTGGTGGGGGGTTGGACTAGATGATCTCCAGAGGGCACTTCCAACCCTGACCATTCTGTGGTTCTGTGGGTCTTTGTGAAGGAGTGGAAGCAAAGATGCCTTCTGTCTTCATAACTGACAGTAATTATCAAGTATCTTTCTATGCATTTTAGTGGAAGTGGGGAATGATCCTTGCCAGCCATGCCAAATAGAATGGCAAAAAGATAGATTGTGGCCACTGAGCAATCACCAGTAAAATTAGTTATTTTCCTAATTAGCTATGAACTAATTATTTTTAGTAAAGGTCAGGTCAGACATGCTTCCCCAGCACAGTCCCCCAATCCACTTAGCACTGAAATGCACTGCATAGAAAAGCAGTTTGTACTGAAGTGGCCCCTAAAGAGTCTGAACTCTGCTGGTGTAAACACATCTTACCTGGAAAGTTAAGTTTGCCCAGTGTTCAGTCCTTTGATTCGATGCCTCATAGAAATCACATTTACCAGAAGAATAAAGAATTTTTGGCTGAGAAAGGATTGTAGAGAGATTGGTTGGCTTCATCACTATCAGTGAGTTAATGGAGAAGAAAGTAGGACGAACACGAACATTGTTTCTGCTACCAGACATGCCTGTGATTTCTGTTTCATACATCTGTACCAGTGACACAGATAGATCCACATCATTGCAGAATTTGGACATGAACGTGAGTTCAGTTTGATCCTAGCACATTTATTGTGTAGAAAGCTGCTAAAATTTCTGGAGGAATATGGTACTTGTATAGCATAATTATAATAGGTGGGGCAATATTTTTTGGACAAGGGAAAGTTTTGGAGACCCCTAAAAGTGAAAGCAAAAGCTGAAATGCAAATTTGATGAAGAACAAAAGAGGAAGCATGAAAGCACTCAAGGTGACATGTGAGAATAATAAGCAACAAAATAAATAAGCAAAATAAATGAAATTAAAATAAAATAAAATAAATAAACAAAATAATAAGGATCTCTAGATTGGAGCCAGATTAAGCATATCTTCTCAAAGGAGCAAGAGATGAGCAAATAGCAGAGTAGTGAGGAGACTTTTGGTGAATATCTTAGCTGAATAGATGAAAATGGATGTTTGAAATCACATCAGAAAGAGTCAGAGATAACCACCATTACACATTTAATGAAGTATTAAAAGAAGGAATTTTTAATGGTTTGTAAACATTTTTTTTATTTTAAATAGGCTCTTTCTTGATAATCTTTTAAGTAACTTTTCTTTGTGAAAATTTGTGTTTAGATTTCTGTTGAACATATATGAAGGCTTTTCAGACAGCTCTTTCTGCAGACCCTTGGTCAGCTTCCTAAAAACTGGTTAAATACTGTCAGCATCAGAAAACTTTCAGTTCAGAAAAACTATGCCACCTTTTTCAAGATATGGTCTTGTGCTTTGTATTTTTCATTCTCTGAAGGAATTAGTATTTCTCTTTTTTTTGCTCAGATGGGAAGAGGAATTTTGGGCGTTGACGTTAGCTAAAGCTGAATAAGAATTTGCTCGAAGACAATGGCAGGGCTCCAAGATAGGTCATTCACCAGTTTCTCTGGAGGAAATAAGGCAGGCATGTTGCCAGACAGCTAGATTTGCAAATAAACTGAATGCTTTGTGTGGATATACACAGCCTTGTCTTACAGAGGGGTGTGGTGAGGCCATGGCATGCCTGTCTTGTGTTTTCCCTATGACCTTTGCTGTCAGACTGACCCTGTCTTAAGACAAGCAGAGCCAATTCATGACTTTATTTTTAAGAAAGTATTTGCATTACTGTTATCTTGCAGCGTTCCCCTAAAATTGGCTTAAAGCATTAAAGCCTTAAGCACTGAAGGGCTTGTGGACAGCAATGTATAACAAAACTCTGCAACGTTTTTGTTAAATGATCTTTGCTATTAAATTAATATTATTTTTTAACAAAATATAGCAATCATGCAAGTCAGAAATAAGCGTCTAAAGAGAATTGAGCAGTATGCCAAGTAGCATTCATACTAGAGACAAGCACTGGTATGAGATGCTTTTCAATGGTATTTTATACTTATTCAGTCATCACGAGTTATTAAGCCTACCTATAAATATCAATAGCTTTTGCCTCTACGTATTTTTTACAATAGCAGTCCGAACAAATGGAGCCTGAAGGGATGTAAGTAGTTAGGGAGGAGTTGTAGGGAGGAATGAAACTAGAGGGAGGTGATGCCATTATAGCAATATGATACAAAAGGGTGAAGGGTCTTATGATGATAATTTAGCAAGAGTTGCAGTCAACTGAAATACAGTATTTGATCAGCTGGGGAGATGACAAATGTAAAGAAGACATAAGCTTGCAACCTGACTTTTAGAAATGTTCAGTGATAAAAAGTAGGAACAACAGAAGAGGGTGTTGATGATGAATACATTTCAAGACCACAATGAGTAAGAGATTTAGTGAAGAGACAGTGGAACAGAAATGGAAAATAGATAAAAAATTAGTAAGAAAGTTCATAGAGTCAGAATATTCTGAATATTTTTTTTAATTATTTTTTCATGTAGATTATTGGTGCACGTGCTGTGGAAAGTTAAATACTTCAGGTTGCTGTTTGAGATCCCCTGGCTTTCATTTTCTGCACTGTCATGGCAAGGAGAGAAGTTGTGCACAAGTGAAATTCACTGTTAAGAGACAGGTTATCTATGTGTCAACGAAAGTGATTTCAAATCCCCATCTTAAAGGCAAATGTATGAAAATTACTGCAACTATAACATGTAAATTACTGTAACTATAGTATATATGTCATCGATATACATGTAGAAAACTTACCTTTAAAGGAAAATATTTAATGGTATAGAATGTGTGCAAACATTTAGATCCATGACACAGTTTCACAGGGAGACCACGCAGCTTCATTTCTTGGTATCAGTCATCAAGACTATATGGATTGCAGTCAGAACAGGTATGGTGAAGGGGAGGGCATTTAAGAAGCCAATGTTTCATTTATTCACAGAGCAAGTTTTCACCCTGAAAAACAAGGACATGCATTTCAATTACTGTATATTATTTTTATTTCATCACCCTTAATTGAATTTTGAAATAAAGTGGGTTTAAAGTAGGAGAGTAGGTTTTGCAACAAATCCTTTTAATAGCTGTTCCATGATGTCCTGCCTATTTGGTACTTAGGGCGTTATGGTTTAGGGGAAGAAAGAAAAAGCAAACAAATAATTCACTTGGTTACCTTAAAAAAATCTACTTGCAGACTGGCTATAGAAATTCCTCCATGGCTTCCACAGTCAAATGACTTTTTCATTGTTAAGTGTGAGATTATTTACTCCTGCTTTAGTATGCATCCCAGAATTTAAACTAGCCAATTAGCTTGTATTTCAGAGGATTAGTACTTATAGAATAATCACAAATGTTTGGACAGAGTATGTTTTCTAAGCTTATTCTGCCCTCCCACAGCCCTCTTGCTTCTTGATTCATTTACTTCCAGGGAAATAAACAGCCCAAGGTAGAAAACATGAGTTGTTATAGTTTTGCTTTGAATTTATGAGAGGGACCGGGCACAGGAGTCATTGGATATTTCTCATAAAATTGGTAAATAGATTTCATATTTAATAAATTAGCAAAAATGTTAGTTATGCAAAATACTCAATGTAAAATGTGTATACGTGCATTTAATGTGCCTTTATGGATTTTTTCATTCCTTTTTAAAGTTTTCTCTTGTTTTCTTTTCCAATAACCTGATTCTTTGATAATATATACTAACTAGCTTTATGGTTTGTGTTTTAATCAGTAAAAGTTGAAGTATTAGTTTGTAAAATAGCAAGAGGTAACTGCCTTCACACATTTTTATTTGGTTATTTACTTAATATTCAGAATTTCATTGTTAATTTATGGCAGATGCTCTATATTTATGTCTTAGAATTCAAATTAATGTTAGGCACATGCAAAAAACTTCAGTTATAAATAATCCTCACTGAAATCCAATGATCTGTATTTGAATGGGAAAAAAAATCTCATCTTCATTTCCTATCCAGAGTAATACTGTTGGTTCTCTTTGTCAAGTGTAAATATTTGTAATTTTGATTGAATGAAATTTACAGTATTTCATAGAGGAAAAAAACTTCAAATGAGAAGTTGTCTCCTTTCTGTCCTGAAGGCCTGAGAGGTGTTAATTGCCGTGATTAACAGTAAACAATCCAAAGAAATGCTGAATTCAAGTACAGCTTTTATGTATTAATGTGTAGTATATAACCTTAAGTCCTGGGCTTATTTTGGTTACGTATCTCTGTAGAAAAAGTCGGAGAATAGCTGCAGCAAAAAAGGAATAGATGATCATATTTATAGTCTTGAAAATAATATGGGAACTCAGAGCATTATGAAATAAATGTTTTTAAGAACTGTAACTGCTACAAGAACTTCTATGAACTATTTGGGTTTTTTTTTTTCTTCTTTTAATTGCTAAGTGATTTCTGGCATTTGTGTATATTCTCTTCCCAGATCCATGTAGGATTTATAAAGTTTTAAGAGAGTAGAGATGATTCTTAGATATACGTGCCAATAGTGACACTGATAATGACCAGCAAGAAGCATTATTTGCCTGCTCATTGATTCTCTAGGAATGCAGTTTTTATAAGCTTTTTGCTTCAACAGATGAAATGTATGTCAGTGGCATTACCACATTTGGGGATTTCTGCATAGTTTTGTCTGCAGCATAATTTTCTTTTTCTCACGTGAAATGCCTTATGAAAGTCACAAAACAAAAAGCTAGTTGTAACAGTGGAGAACAGGGTTTCCTAATCACTCTGTCTTATAAAAAGGTGTGGCCCTTATGCAATCAAATCTTGTGTCCCATACGAAAGGCTTCAGGACATTGCTTTTACAGATTTTCACAGGAATCAGTTGCTTTTCTAGACCCTTTGCAGGCAATGTTCTTTGACATCTTGAAAAGCAGTTACTGTGTATTCCCCACTACATTGCCTGCATGCTGCTGATTTGTTCATGTACAGGAGGACTCTTATCATATGCACAGTTAGTTCAATAAATTGCATTTTATGCATATGCAAATAACTGCTTACACACAATGTACCTCTCTGGGACTGTTGCAGATTTCAACATTTAAACCAAAAGCCCTGCAAAAGTCCTATAGCTAGTAAGACAGACATCACAGTGAATATAAGAATGGTTTCAGGTAAGGATTATATCCAGCTTAAGTACATTTTACATCCAGGTTTTCTAAATCCCAGCTGTTAGCAGAAAGTAGGACTTGGATTTGGGGGATGGAACAGGAATGGAGAGATGTTTAGGCTATGATGTAAGTTTAGTCACACATGGATATAAGGTGCTGTCAGCCAGTGAGAGCCCATGGGTGAAATCGGAAGGGCAAGAGCGGAGAAATATTCAAAGTCAGTAGAGACAAAGTGAGAGGAAGGTAGGAATAGGATAGCAAGGGAGGTTTGGGAAGATGGTTGGACTTTGCAGTGAGAAACGCCTTGAAAGGTGGTGGTAAAAGTTTTAGCATAGCAAAGCTGCAGGTTCTGGTGTGCATCCTGGGGAAGAGGAGTTTGGAATTTGAGGGGTGTCTCTTGAAAAAAAGAGATTTTGACGTCTGAGACAATAGGTGTGTGGTGGAGGGCTTGAGACTGTTTGAGCTTGGGAAATGAGACTGGGAGTCAATGGGACATGCTTGCAGGCATTCACACAGAATAAGTGCCATCCTCTCATAAACCTCTGTAGCAATACATGCTTTTTTCTTTGTTGGAAATAAAGATCTCGTGGCTCGTTTTGACCAGCAAATCTTGCAATTTAGGTATTATATTAGCCTAACCAGAATATGATGCCACATGATATGCATATGGGAGAAGGCTGGTGTTTATGCAAGAAGTTTGGGATGATACCTCATTTGTGAAAGCAGTATAAAAACACTGCATCCTTGAAAAAAGTGTAGAATGCTGGGAAATTTTGGCCTGTTTCTCCATGCTGTCATCAGGTCTGCAGATGACAACAAGTTGGAGGACTGGTTGGTAGATTCAGTGGCAGGGCTGCTATTCAGAGAGATCAAGACAGGCTGGAAAAATGGGCTGAAACAGTGAAGCTGGTACTTCAGCAGATAAAGTCCGTTTCAGCAGGGCATGTAAAAAGAAAACCAGACAAAGGTAGAAGATGGAAAATACAATGTAAAAGAACATCTAGCAAACTACATTGGATTGTTGTTGGAATCCCACAGCAGTCTGTGTAGTTCAGAACATTCATATGTGATTTGGAAAAGTGATAGATATACAGCTGATAAAATTTATTAGTGATACTAAATTACTGGATTCACTGACGATAGTAAATATGAACTTGACAGCTAACAGTTCTCTTGATCAGCAGCCTTCAGGAGGCAACAGAATGCGCTCTCATCAGGTCTGCAGAGGCCAAATTGGAGGACAGATTGATAGACGCAGTGTCAGGGCTGCCGATCAGGTAGACGAAGACAGGCTGGAGAAATGTGCTGAAAGGAACTTTGTGAAATTCAACAAGAACAAATGCTGTGTCCTGCAGCTGGGAAGGAAGAGCCCCTGGCAATGAGACAGGTTGGACACTGACAGCCTGAGCAGCAGCTCTCTGGAAAGGACCCGGGTGTCCTGACAGAGAGCAAGCGGTGCATGAGCTGGCAGTGTGCCCTGGCAGCAAAGGCGGCCAACAGAATCCTGGACTTTATGAACAGGAGCATGATGTATGAACAGCAGTAGACGGGGGAAGTTTTTATCCCCTGCTACTCAGCAGACCATATCCAAAATACGGCAGTTCTGCTCCCTGCCCTCCCTGCCCTCAGTATAGGAAACACCGCAGTAAATTGGAGCAGGTTTAGCACATCAGGATGCTCAGGCACCTGACCTGTGAGGAGAGGCTGAGGGAACTGGCTTGTTCAGTCTGGAGAAGGGTAGGCTTTGGAGAGATCTCCAGGCAGCCTTACCAGACCTATAAGGAGACCAACAAGAGGATAGACCAGCTGTTCACAGTGGTGCATGGCAGGAGGATGAGCAATAATGGATGTGAGAGGGTCCAGACTGCAAGTAAGAAAAACACTTTCACTGTGAGGACAGTGGTGGAGCAGTTGCCCATAGAGACTATGCAACTTCAATAATACATAATACATATTATTTCCTATGATGACCTGTAAATTAGCTATTGCCACTTAAGGAAAATATCCGGGTAATACTGTGATTAGTTTTCTGAAAACATTCAATGAACAGTCATAGTCAAAAGGTAAGCAGGAATTATTAGGATGATAATACAATGGAAAACATTATGTCATTGTCTAAATTTGTGGTGATCCCACACCTCCAATTTTGCATATAATTTTAGATTACATCATCTCAAAGAAGGGTAAAGCAGGGTGAAGCATATTGGGGAAAGGATGATCTGAAGTACGAAAGATTTTCCATTCAAAGGAAATTTACAAGTTTTTTTTTTTGAAAGGATATTACAGAAGACACATACAAGAGGTCTGTAAAATTTTGAATGGCATAAACATGTTTTAGGAAGGATTGTTCACTGTCTCTCAGAGGCATTCTTCCATTAGCAGTTATATCAGCCATAATAGATAGGGCAAAACAATTGGCGCTGAGGGCCAGATGTCCGCATTTGCATTTTAGGGAACAGGGGTGACTTACTTCCAGTCCCAAGGGCTGAATGCCCATTAGTGGTTGAAGCATATTACTGGAACATGTCAGAGCTCTTGGAGCTCATCTTCTAGTTTAGTTTCACCTGAAAGGAAATCAGTTTATTTGCTCTAAGACTACTCCACCGACGGACACAAAGTGCTGTAAGTGGCAGCACTATGAGATCTAGTTCAAAAGTATGCAGACACATGTAAGGAAAGAAAATCCTGTCATCAGTGATGTTTTAACACATTGTTCTGAGCACAGCTTCTGAAGCACCGGGGTCCTGAGCTGCTGGATGTTGCAAGGGCACATCTGGGAAGGTGTCAGTCTGTACTTGCCTTTTTTCTTGCAGTCTTTCAGTATCTCTGTCTATCTGTTGCAGCTCATAATCAGAAAGAGACTGCGTCAAAATGACCTTGGTACATCTGATTACCTAAGAACACTTGTTCTTGGGTAATTAAATTTTACATGAGCACTTGTAATGTAAATGGTTATTACAGCTTGCATAGTATTCATTTGGGCACATTTTTCAGTAAAATTTTCCATCTCATATCTTATATTCTTTAGTCATAGCAAAATGAGGTCAGTCAATTTATAAAATTGGGAGAATATTTTAAATTGTTTGTAATCTTATTTTGAGTATTGCTCGTACCTCAACAGGAGCTTGCAAAATCTTTGGCAGGGACATGCGCAGCAGCTGTGCCTATTGATGCTCTGGTGAAAATCCTTTTTGATTTGCATGCTTTGGTGGGTATAAAAGTGTGATTTGCACACAACATTGTTTTTGTTATCTAGTAACAGGTTTCCACTAACAGTCTGCCAGACTCCACTGGCACTATGCATGCATATTCATATGATTTGAGTGGAAGTTCTTGTTCAGAGTATAGCAACATATGCACGCACAAAAAAGTTAAGTAAAATATATGTCTTAACAAATACATGCCCGTGTAGAAATTATATAGGGACTGTATTCATGAAATAAGGTAGGGTTTCTTTTTAAAAAAGGAGCAAATACGTTAGACACAATTCAAAGCTCGCTCTGCTCTTCTGTTTCATAATTCAAACCCCTACTCCTTGTTGCTGTACAGTGTTTGAGAAACTCTACAGCTCCCTGTTTTTACCTGCAGATGGCTAGAATCAGATGCAGAGACATGGCTTATTTCCACTCTAGCTGGAGAGATAGACATCTGAATGTATTTTTCATGGCAGAATTAATTAAAGACAGTAGTCACAGTATGGATCATAGAATCTGCAGTAACCTTTGTGCATTATCATACGGGGCTTCTAAATATGATCCTTGGTTTCAGTACTGTACGCAAGTTTATTTGGTAATATACTTCAGGGAAAAGAAACGGTTCTCATTCTTTGTTAGCCTCTGTTAAGACCTAGAATTCAGTTACATAATTGACATTTTCAGCTGAAGCTTAGCCAATTTTCATATGGTTAAAAACAGACTATTTCAGCAATGGAATTGAAATCTCTTCAACATAACTGGCTGTCAACTTTCAGTAGCTTTACTCACACTCAGGGAAGCCACAGGGATTACACATGGTGTATACTAAGCATCTCCTGATTGTATATCTACCTTTAATACAGCACCAACAGTCTTTCCGTGGGTTTCTATAGGAAGAGTAATTAGAGAACAGCCAGTTTCCTATACTGAAACTGCTGGTTTTGAATGTAGAATGATTACATTACAAAATCTAATATGTGATAAACTTAGTGCAGGTTTGCTTTGGGTGAGTTGCACAGACATACAAATCAAGGATAATATTTGTCCAAATCCTCTAGCAGGTGAGGACTACTACCAAGTCAAACCTAATATAGCTACATGTTTGCATAATTCGCTTATCCCTGTTGATCCAAAAACAGCCTCTAGCATTTTATGTTATATTTACTTTAAGTGTATAAATAAATAAAAAGAAAGCATAGGTAGCAGCCTTGACTGAGACCCTCCAGAGAGGATAATATACACTAAAATTCATGTGTAAAAGGCAAAGTGAATGATATAGCATTAGTGATAAAATTTTATGCCATTTGCAAATTAAATTTAAAAAGTAGAACATAACAACATAGACCTAGATTTCTATTTGACAATAATGTTTAAAAAGTTTTAGAAAAGAAGAAAAATACAGGTTAGAAATTGAGGTAAGCTTTTAAATGAGCATTTTTCAAGTAAATTACATCTTGGCAGAAAGATATTTAAAGAAGACTAATATTTTTCAGAATTTTGTTACTGAATTACTAATGTTATTTTTCAGTAATCAAAGATACTGTTTTAAATCAACATAATTTTAAATTAACATAATCTAAAGCAAAACATCAAGAACAAGGAAGTCCATATCATACTTTAAAGAGATCTTCAGCATCTTTACGCAGATGTTGAGCTCATGCACTCCCATAAAATTTTGTGGTGTTATAATCTAAAATTCTTTAAAAGTAAACTGGTGGAATTTTTTACTTTTTTTTTTTTTTCCTAGAGTCAGTGTAGCGTATTTAGCTGTGGGATAAATCTTAGGCCCCTTGGAGTCACTCAAAACCATCATAAAACATCATCACTCTCTTGACTAGCATGAAGATTTCATGTATAGTTTCCAAAATAATGTAAATAATGTTAGAGAAATTCTGATATATACAGATCTAGAAACTTAGTATCTGTACATGACAAACTCATCCAAATTTTCATTAAAAATAAAAAATAAAAAGAAATGCAATGATATCATGATGAAAGGAAGAATTTATGTGTCTCAGTAGTCTATAGTCAAATTTCTAAATAAAGCAGTCATTAAAGGAATACAGGAAGACCAGTTTACCTATGTAATTTGGAGTCCAAAGGTCTCTGATGAACTATCTTAAAAACTGATACCAAAGAGAGAAAATACTTTCCGTTGGAAGCATGGAAACAACTGATCTATAAAAGTTCTGAGCAAATTACTAATTCAAAGAAAAAATACAAAGAAACAGTCAATATCTGCCACTGAAAAGGGAAAATACTGAAATTCCAGCAAAGTTCTGTATGAGGACACTTTTTTAAAATATATATCTCAATTATCTTGAATAAGGTCTGAGAATGTTAAAGTGAAAATTACTGGCATGTGAACACCAGTTATACACAATTATTTATGTTAGTCAAAAACAGAAGACGGTAACTTCAAGGAGGCTTAGTTAAGCTAGACTAGAAGACAGCATGGTAATAGATTAAAACTGAGGAAGGCACACTGAGGCACACTGGTGTGCAGGGGTGCCCACTGAAGGAGACACTTCCTACCCACCTTGAGACCCCAAAACCCATGATGTCTGTGCAGAGAAGAGTCTGGGCAACTCAGCAAAGACCTGTTTTACAAAATGAGGAAACCTAGCAGTGAAGTGTGAGATTTCCTGCTTCCGTTTGTCCTGTAAATAACCAGGGGAAGGAGGGTTAACCTTTTTCTTTTCTTTTTTTTTTTTTTTTAACTCAGTCTGGTTGCCTTTGTAAAGATTTCTATCTCCTAGTCTGTTTTTCGGCAGGTTTTCAAAGACGCTCAGATACTGTAACAAGGAGGCATTTCCCACATGCTGCTCACAGGATGGACTACATGGACTTTGAGGATGATAGCCGTGGATGGCGGTTTGACATGGACATGGTGATAATCTACATTTATTCAATCAACTGGGTAATAGGATTTATTGTGTTCTGTTTCCTTTGTTATTTCTTTTTCCCTTTTTAGTCTGTAGTAGTCACAGTTAAGGAAAACAGCAGTCCTGTGAACCACAATAATGTGAATAGAAAAAACTTGAAGAAGGAAAAATGTCTGTTTGATATTGCATTTTTATCATTCAGAATTGTAATAGACAATGAATTGTCATCAAGCATGCTGTGAGGCTATTTGATACTTCTGCTATGTGTAACAAAGTACTCGAGTTTGGTTCCAAATATAATGTGAAATCCAGATCATACTTCATTCAGTGGGAGTTTTGCCTTGATTTTGGTGGGAACAGGATTTACGCCCAATGTATAAAATAATTACTCTGTAGAAATAGAATACTACTTGTTCTTAGGGGAGTTCTGTGTACTACAATGGGGTATGATCCATGAAATCATTTTGGGGTTCGACTCTGTGTTGACACACTTTGCTCACTTATTGGTACTTCAATTCCTCATACATAAAAGCAATAAAGATGCTTCCCATTTGTAGTCAGATCTTTTTGGAACAGGAGATTATAAGCACTGCAGTGCTGCAACATGCATTATACAGAAGTTCATTAGAGCTATTTGAATGGTACAATCCAGAGGCTGGAAAATTTTGACAATTGATAGACCTGTCAGCATTCTACTATGGGGATGTGCTGTACTCAGTGCCTGAAATTTTGAGCCTATTAACCAAAAAGAGAAATGATACTGCACAGTGTGCTGACAGTTCATCTTTTCAGCAAATGGCAATCAGAAGGAATCAACTAACAACCCGAAGTTCTGCACATTAAAGGCACCATTTTTGTGCAGATTCCCAGAGTAGCACTGTACCTTTTTTTACCCATCCAGATGAGCATGTTTGGATCCAGCAAGGCAGCTTATGAAGGGCAAGCAGCAGGCCTGCTGGCTGTGATGCTGTGAGACACTAACCTCAGTAAATATTGGAGAAAGAAGCATTCTCCAGTGTAAGAAATCAGTATCATTATTAAATTGCTGTAACAATTTTAGGATACCCTCAAGTGTGGGCTCACCAGGACTGTGTGTCTCCAGGGAGATCACATAAGAGGACACGGTATTTATTTGCACCTTTCATGTGACACAATTTTAAAGCACTTTATAGTTGTTCTATATATAGACTACTGAGCTACAGTACGAAACTGCAGCCAGTTCAGCAGTCATTCCATACTTGCTGCTTTACACAGTATTTTCAAATGAAAGTGAAAGAACATCTATTAAATTATAAGAAGGGTATTAGAAACTATTGCAGGAATCAGGTGCTGAAGAATGGTACGAGATAGTTCAGGGGCTTACTTTCCAAGAAGGTACAAGGAAGTTTCTATTGCTAAGGACATGCCCATGCAAAGTACACTGTGGTTTCATCTAGAAAAGCATGTGAGTGTATGTATGTAGTCCCTCTGGTATCAGGATTTGTGTGGGAGACCTGTGGTTTTTCAGTAGGTGGTGTACTCCCCTGTTCTGGCAGAGAACAAGGAGAAATGTGTTGTGGAAGGTGCCATCTGCCAAATGTGATGGAATAGAATGAATTCAAGGGTTTTATTAAGCGTGTGTTTCTGCTTCTTTGCTAGAGCAAGGCCAGCATGGTCAGTCTCTTTCAGGCTATAAAGTGATCAAGACCAGAAACTTTCACTTAATCTGAAAAACAGCAGTAAATCAGCTACTAATATTTAGTTTTCTTACTTTTTGAGAATATATATGTACAATTAAGAATTACAAGTCTAACTACACTGATTGGACTAAATAACTTTTGCCATCTTTTTTTAATATATGCAAACTTAAGGGGATATAATAATTGAAATTCACCATCACCGTTGTGACAGAAATGCATTTTTTGTAATTACAGTATGTTTAGTTGCTTTGTCTCTACCTAAAGGTGATTGGCTCTATTGCTAGTGGCATTGGCCATAACATTTTAAAAGCTTTAAGGTTATAGTAAAGCACTTGGTGAATTTATCACTGTTGATACAAAGAAGTCGTTTAAAAGCTAGGTCATAGGCTCATGTTTTGCTACATTCTGATGTGTATGCTCAAATACGATCAATAATTTTAAACATTTTTCTCATCTATGTTAGGACTGGGATTCTAACTGCAGTTTTTGGTTTTCTCTGATCTTATGAGTTTACTGCTCCTATCTCAGCAAAGAGAGGGACTGAGTCACCTTTTAAGCCAAAATTGCTTCTACAGTTTGATCTCAGAAAAAACTAACATAAAAAGATGTTATGAAAAATTACTTTAAATTAGCTAACATAGTCCGAAATTCCAGTAATAATGTAATTTAAAGTTATTTAACCAGGATGTCTGCTAAAGCAATATCCTTAAGTAAATATTCAAAAATATATTGAAACATAACAAACACAATATAGGTACTAACTAATTACATAAGAAAGAGTTACATCCTTTTTAACAGCATGTTGCCATGGTTTTATTCTGAAAAAGGCAACAAAGGAGAGTAAAAATTCCAATGTAATATTGGCCTAAATTTAGTAGGAGTGAACCTTGTATGGCGTTTTTAACTGTGTAACTCTACCTTTCTTCGAGGCCTAAACAATGAAGTGTTTCTTGGGGTATATTGTTTTACTTTATGTTGGTTGTTACTAATTCAAGGGGATAATTATTTTTAAAACATTACAATTGTACATAATGAAGACTGTTGCAACTCTGAGAGACATCCTCCATGGGAAAACACCTAAAGGGCATAGCGTGGAGGTACTTTTTTTTGTCCTTTATTGCTTTTTTGAGATACATACTTTTGTGAAAATACAGTAACAATTGGAAGGCTCAGATTTGGTTTTCTTTGAAGCCTGCCTGTAAAATGCTGTTGATACCCGTGGGAGCAAGAGCAATTCCTTTGTAAGCAATTTTCTGGTTAAATTGATCCTGCTCTGCAAACTTGTCTTTCTTATCTACAATATTATTAAAATGTTTGCAATAAAATATGAGTTGTTTGTAATATTTTGCAGTCATTTCACTAGATTTTACTTGGTGGAATTAAATTTTAATATTTTTTTCAATCAATGTCTGGTTTGTTATCCTGTCTGTTCTGTTTCTGTTTAGGGTGCAGCTGGGGATTGTTGAATTTTTTACTGCTGTGATTAACTCTTTTCATACTAGCTGCCTTTTATTTGTCTTGGTACTTTCCAGCAAATGGTCAGCTTTTGTCAGAAATCATCTTGGGGCAAGGTGTGGATCTTAACACATTCTGATAATGAAGAATACTCAGCGCTTGTGCTGTTAATCCAGACCGATTAACTGTGGAAGGTAGCATAAATCCAGGACAAGGCTCAGGTTGGCTTTGACAGGCAAAGGGACTTTGTGCACACTCATAAGTGTATGAGCTTCTTGCCTAGCAGTGGGTATGTTTGTAGCTCTCCTACCTGCCAAAGGTCCAGTCATCTTGCTTCCCTTACACAATTTAAAAAAAAAATATTTCCCAAGCAGTAGCTGCACACAGAGTAGCCGCTGTGACGCACAAGAGATTCTTTCACAGCTGTGTACCTGCCCACAGAAGCTGAGATCTAAGTTAAGCCTTTACCAGTATACTACATACAACACACCTGAAATATTTACTGTATGTCAACAGCATTACCACCATTACTGATATTGAGATGGAAAAGGATCATGAAAAAGCACAGTTTGGGTTTATTTTGTCATTTTTAGAGAAAAGTAGTGCTTATGGCATGAACCTCTGGGAGGAAGAGTAGCTATTGTAGCTATCATGTGACAAGTAACTATCTTGGTGGTGTGTAGTGTTGCTTTTGTGGATGTGCTTTCAGTATCTTTTGTTCTTTGCAATTCCTACCGCTTCATAACTGTGGGATACAGTCCCCTCTGGGGAATTCCAGGTCTGTGCAAGGGGAGTCGCAGGCAGATGGAAAAGACGAAGGTCAGACATCGAGTGCATTCTGCTGGTGTTCAGCCCTGCACCCAGGCAGATACTGAGAGAAAGGAGGCAAGATACACTGTGGATTGCCCTGGGCTAGATGTGGAGCAAGATAATAAGTTCTCCTTAGAGATACACTTTATTTAGCAGAAAGTGGTTAGACAGACAGTAGTAGCGGGCAGTGAGGTGGATTTAAAACTGGCTGAACAGCCAAGCTCAGAGGGTTTTGATCAGCAGCACAAAGTCTACCTAAAGGCAGGTAACTAGTTGTATACCCCAGTGGTCAAACCCGTGTCCTATCCCGCTCATCATCGTCATTAATGATCTGGATGATGGGGCAGAGCATACCTTCAGCAAGTTGCAGAGGACAAAACTGGGAGTAGTGGGCGATATACCAGAGGGTTGTGCTGCCGTCCAGTGGAACCTCCACAGGCTGGAGAAATGGACTGAAAGGGACCTCATGCAGTTCAACAAGGAGAAGTGCAAAGTCATGCCCCAATATATGCTGGGGGTCACCCAGCTGGAAAGCATCTCTGCAGAAAAGAACCTGGGCCTCCTGGTGGACACCAAGCTGAATATGAGCCAGCAATGCACCCTTGCATCAAGAAGGCTAATGGCATCCTGGGCTGTATTAGGCAGAGTGTGGCCAACAGGTCAAGGGAGGTGATCCTTCCCCTCTACTTAGCACAGGGAGTGCTATGTCTAGTTCTGGTCTCCCCTGTACAACAGAGAAACAGAGCTACTAGAGAGTCCAGCAAAGGGCCACTAAGATGATTAAGGGACTGGAGCATCTGTCATACAAGTGATTCTGTGAAGTCATCACACAAGACTTATCAGGTTGAGGACTAGAAAAAGTAGATCCTTCAATAACAGGCAAATAAACCAGAAATTTCTGAGTAGAACATTATGGTTTCCCTTAATAACACAAGGCAGTACAATGCTGGAAGCACTTGGCCCACATTTATGTCCACTCCTGTTCTTTTCTATACATATCTGTAATTTTCTGTCTGGAACAATTAATTTAATTTCTTTTCATCTCACTGGTATCTTGACTAAATGCAACCAATATCTCTTTGGGTACCAGTTCAAACTTCAATGTGTTAACTTTCCTCCTACTTACTGAAATCTGTGATTCTTGCAGTGCTCTATTGGTAAAGTTCAAAAGAGTACCAAGGAAAGAATCACAAGCGGTATTACTCCAGTATGAGTTATCTTACTGTCAGAAATAGATAGTCAGAATTTATTATTTAAACTTTTTATTATTATTTAAATTTTAAAGCCTAAACCCTGATATTTTACAGGTAAAGGTTTGAACTCAAATTTCAAAAAGTACCTCCTAATATTGAGTACCTCAGTTTGGCATTCCCAACATGAGGCCTTCCTTCTAAAGGGACCTGATGCAGAACTAAAGATCATCTTTCCCCAAAATAGGTTCTTTAGGATTTCTTATGTTGGGAGTGGAAGCCCAATAAGCCTTAAATACACCTATTTATGGTGGACCTATTTATGATGGAATTATTATGGGGCCACTCCTATTTAATATCTTCATTAATGATCTCAACAAAGGGATTGAGAGCACCCTCAAAGTTTGCAGACAACACCAAGTTAGGTGGGAGTGTTGATCTGCTTGAGGGTAGGAAGGATCTGGACAGGCTGGATCAATGGACTGAGGCCCATGGTATGAGGTTCAACAAGGCCAAGTGCCGGGTCCTGCACTTGGGCCACAACAACCCCATGCAGCGCTGCAGGCTTGGGGAAGAGTGGCTGAAAAGCTGCCTGGCAGGAAAGGACCTGGGGGTGTTGACCCGGCTGAACATGAGCCAGCAGTGTGCCCAGGTGGCCAAGAAGGCCAATGGCATCCTGGGCTGTATCAGGAATAGTGTAGCCAGCAGGGCTAGAGACTTGATTGTCTCACTGTACTTGGCACTGGTGAGGCCGCACCTTGAGTACTGTGTTCAATTTTGGGCGCTGCAGTTTAAGATGGACATTGAGGTGCTGGAGAGGGTCCAGAGAAGGGCAACAATGCTGGTGAAGGGTATAGAGAACAAGATTTATGAGGAGCGGCTGAAGGAACTGGGTTTGTTTAGACTGGAGAAAAGGAGGCTGAGGGGAGACCTTATCGCTCTCTACAACTACTTGAAAGGAGGTTGTAGAGAGGTAGGCACTGGTCTCTTCTCACAAATTGCAACCAATAGGACAAGAGGAAATGGTGTCAAGTTGCACCAGGGGACGTTTAGGTTTTACATTAGGAAAAACTTTTACACTGAAAGGGTTATCAAAGGGTTGAACAGGCTGCCCAGGGAAGTGGTGGAATCTCCATCCTTGGATGTATTTTAAAGCCATCTAGATATAGTGTTCAGGGACATGGTTTAGAAGTGGGCCTGGTAGAGTTAGATAACAGTTGGGCGTGATGATCTTAAAGGTCTTTTCCAGCCATAACGATTCTATGACTCTATGACTTTCTGCCAGATCCTGGCAGAAATAATAGGAGAGATCATTGTAAAGATCTAGTTTCTTATACATATCTGCAACTGGGTTTTTATCATACAAATGTTTTCCATTACCATAACAGATACTCTGACAGAATTTCTAAAATGAGTTTTCAGAAGTCCTTGTGGCACAGGCAAGTTACATTTTGTATTTAATTACATTTGTATTTAATTACTTTGTGACTGAAAGTAAACTAAACCTCCAGTGTCTTAGACATGTTAGGATGTCTGTGTTGCTGTGATGTAATCCTGAAAAATACATCTGTCAAAATGAACTTAATAAAATAACTTAGTTTAAAATAAGTTAAGTTAAAAATAACTTAATAATAATCTATTTCATTTTCCATCAAACATTTCTTTTTTGGTGAAATAATTCTACTTTTCCAGTAAGGCATTACAAGGTAATCCTATTTGAAAGTACTTTCCAGTGTTATGCTGTGGAAGTTTAACTATAAAATGTAATGTTTAATTTAGGACATTTCACTTTTCACTTGATTATATTTATACAGAGTGATTTCTTGTTTAAAAGAATAATAATAATAATGTTCCTAAAGGAAGACTGAAGGTATTCGTAATTCCGTATTGTGATTTCACTAGAATTATTTTATTACAGACAGATCCTACAGGACAAAATTCCCCTCTGATTCACACTGGAGAAAATGTGCTGAATAAGCTGACAAATTTGATCTGAGGAATACTTCTGGACAGGTCAGCAGATTGACACTGTAGAACAAAAAGCTCAGAGCTCACTTCTCAAGGAAAGGCTCTCAGCAGGACACACTTACATAGGAGACCAAATAGCTTTCCTTGGCCTTTGAAGGCTGCACAAGGAACTCTCTATATATTCGGATACACAGTCTTTACTGGCACTTTAGGGTCACCTTTTGTCCTCTAATGCGCAGGTGTCCCATGCAAGTCCTGGGGAGTTATCTGGGGCATCTGGTGGCAGACACTGATTTTCCTTTTCTTCTTCATTGAAACATGCCTGAATATTGCCATTTTTCTTAAGGTGTTTTGCTTGACCTGTGACTGCTGAACTCTATCCAAAGGAGGAAATATGATGTGCTATTATTTTTCAGTAATTTTTGCCCTTTGGGGCTGCTCTTGCACTTCAGTCAGTTGATGTGCTGAGACATGACATGCCCCCCTTGAAACTCTCAACTTATACACAGGTAAGAATCTGCGACCTAATTTATTTTACAGCATTTAATGAAAATTATGGCAAATGTAAACAGAAGGAAAAGATATACCCTGCCAAGGAAGTGCACAAAACACTTTGTAGCACTAGATATAACCAAAACCCCAAGATCTTTTCAAAGTGACTTCTGGGCCCCTGTATAGAAGTTCTCTATAAAGGATTCCTGGAGCCGAAGCATGGTTGGTTCTTGCAAGAAACCAACCATGAAGGTGTAAAGTAGCAGATAAGCAAGGGACAGCAAAGCAGCTGCTGCCAGGGAGGTACTGGATAGCAGTACTGGGTAGCAGTGGCAGGTACTGGATGCCTTTCAGCCTGGCCTAGAAAAAGGAAGGTCAGTGTTAACAGCACAAAGCTATTTCACTGACCACTTCCTTGAAAACAGCTTTCCCTCAGCCTTGTTTGAGGCTGGCAGGAAATGAGAACAGGAACAGAGAAGTGGCTCGTGAACTTGTTTGCTGATCATATCTGTGAAGATGAAAGCCCTCAAGGTCCTGGCCCAGCCTGCCTGGACCTGGTTTCCTAAGGGCTCTCAGAGGCATTAAGGCCTTTACGCATTAATCCTTGGGCAGGAAAGCCTGTGCCTTCTTTCGGGATAGTTCATGATACATTAAAAATGTCACTACTTAGAAAAGCCCCACGGGATCGTTTGACATTTCAAATATATCTGTTAGCACTTCCTTTAATACTGCAGCAGCAATCAGTATCCTGTGTGTGATTGACTAGGTAGGTTTTGAGTTTGAAGGATATTCCAGACCTCAGTGCCACAGCATACCCTAACCAGATACTCCTCTGGCACCCATCAGCAATGCTGCCTTACTTTAGCCACATTCGTTAATGTCCATTCTACTTCATAAAATTTGGAAAGAATCCTTCAGCTTCATGCCTTGGAGATCTCAGTACTAGTTTGAAAGTAAGATAAAACTGTTCCCATGATTTCTAGATTGATGTTATACGAGCGATTATGATGCTGTATTAGTGACGGTTTATTTAAATTTGCAGTTTGGTTTTAGGATGAGAAAACTGCAGTAATTATATTCTGACTTTTCACTAGATATCATTTTAACTGAATAATAATCTATTTCATTTTCCATCAAACACTTTCAACATTTCCTTAAAATATTTCTACCTTTCCGGTAAGGCATTAAAATGTAATCAGGCAATCACTTCAAATATACTCCACATCTAATCTTTTATCCTCAAACAAGACGATGAAGCAGAAAAAGTAAATGCCACCAATAAAAAGATCATGGTAAGTCATTTGATATTGATACAAGCATTAAAAATTAATTATTTAAAATCCTTTTTACCCTGTCGTAAAAAAAATGAGTATTAAAATGCTAATCGTGTAATGTACTCCACTGTTGCTGAGCTGGAGAATGAAATTCAGAAGAGAAATCTCATGTAGCCTCACTGTATTACAGTATAAAATAAAGGATGTTAGATATTGACTTAAAAATCTAGATGACCATCCTGTTCAATGAAAAGTGAAAAATAACACTTTAAAGAATCCTATGTCTTCCCAATCTCCTTAATATAATCCCTGGTTTGGGGGTATTAACTCTTCATATAATTAGGGTGCCACCCAAGAAATATTGTTTAAACTTAGAATGGAAGTGTAAAAATAACTGAAATTCACAAAAGCCTGTCCTTAATCCATGCAGATTATAAATCCTTGGGAATGTACATGATTCCAGAATTCATTACCAGTCAGCATGGCACCTGATGGTGCCTGAAAGACAACACGTTCCAATTAGAGGCATATGAGGTAAGAATGCATTTGCCTTGCAGATGGCTGTAGCTAGCTAATGTATGCAATTCAGCTGTCGGAAGTTGAACTAGTTCTAAAATAATTTGAGTTAGACTTCAGGGGAGGAAGAACATGCTAATTTTCTTTTATATCTTATCAAGCAGAGAATGTTTGCAAGAAGTTAATGTGACAGGCAATTTATAGCCCTATCTCGTTCCATCTTAAAGAACTGGACCCCACTTTTTTAAAGATTTGTGAATTAAATGAACATAGAAGTTAATAATTAGCTGTATGGTCACAGATTTTTCCAATGAATATAGTGCAATTTTACATGAAGAGCAATAGCATGACCTACAAACTTGTATTGTAGTTTTGTATTATACTCACCTAGGAGTTAAAGCTCCCAATCTCATTTTTATTTGTCATCTAGACTATGACTTAAATTCTAAACTACAAAAAATTACATAATGGCATTAAATTACCAAGCTGTACTGGTATTTTGCTTTAATTCTGCTTGAGATGGGAATATAGTGTAATGATAACAATACCATAAACTGAGATACCCATCTCTTTCCTTATCTATTATTCCTGAAGTGCCTTATTTTCAGGGTGATTTACAGGTCAAACTGTCATTATTTTTAACCTCAAGAAACAAGTTCTTCAGAACTTCCATTTTCCATGCAGTCTATTAGCAACAATGCTCGATGTGCTAAGGACTTAGAGCTTCTCAAGTGAAAGGCACTTTTACAAGCACAAGATGATATCTAAATGCAAGTATTACAGTGTTAATCCAACAGGTTAACACATATTTTGGCAACAGTAACTAAATTATCATTATCATAATTTAAATCAACGGACGGCCAAGTTATGCATGCATTGCTTGTGTAGATAGTAGCTAAATTCTCTATTGACTTGAAAAAACAAAAAAACAAACCTGATTTAGAATCATAGAGTGGTTTGGGTAGGAGGGGACCTTTAAAGGTCATCTAGTCCAACTCCCCTGCAATGAGCAGGGACATCTTCAACCAGATCATGTTGCTCAGAGCGCCGTCCAACCTGACTTTGAATGTTTCCAGGGATGGGGCATCCACAACTTCACTGGGCAATATGTGCCAGTGTTTCACCACCCTCGGAGTAAAGAATTTCTTCCTAATATCTAATCTAAATCTACCCTCTTTCAGTTTAAAACTGTTACCCCTTGTCCTACTGCAACAGACCCTGCTAAAAAGTTTGTCCTCATCTTTCTTATAAGCTCCCTTTAAGTACTGAAAGGCCACAACAAGGTCTCTCCAGAGCCTTCTCTTGTCCAGGATGAACAGTCCCAACTCTCTCAGCCTTTCCTCAGGAGAAGCATTCCATCCCGCTGATCATTTTTGTGGCCCCCCCTGTGGACACACCCAACAGGTCCATGTCTTTCCTGTGCTTGGGGCTCCAGAGCTGGACACAGTACTCCAGGTGGGGTCTCACCAGAGCAGAGTAGAGGGGCAGAATCACCTCCTTCGACCTGCTGCCCACGCTTTTTCTGATGTAGCCCAGGATACAGTTGGCTTTCTGTGTTGCGTGTGCACATTGCTGGCTCATGTCCTGCTTTTCATCCACCAGCACCCCCAAGTCCTTCTCAGCAGGGCTGCTCTCAATCCCTTCACCCCCCAGCCTGTATTGATACTGAGGTTTGCCCCGACGCATGTGCAGGATCCTGCATGTGTCCTTGTTGAATCTCATGAGGTTCACACAGGCCCACTTCTCGAGCTTGTCCAGGTCCCGCTGGATGGCATCCCATCCCTCAGGTGTGTCGACTGCACCACTCAGTTTGGTGTTACCTGCAAACTTGCTGGGGGTGAGCGCAATCCCACTGTCTACGCCATTCATGAAGTTATTAAACAGTGTTGGTCCCCGGACATACCCCTGAGGGACACCACTCATCACCAGCCCCCATCTGGACATTGAGACATTGACCACTACCCTCTGGATGCAACCATTCAACCAATTCCTCATCCACCGAACAGTACACCCATCAAATCCATATCTCTCCAATTTGGAGAGAAGGGTGTTGTGGGGAACCATGTCAAAAGCCTTACAGAAGCCCACATAGATGACGTCCATAGCTCTTCCCTTGTCCACGGATGTAGTCATTCCATCACAGAAGGCCACTAGGTTGGTCAGACAGGAATTGCCCTTGGCGAAGCCATGCTGGCTGTCTCGAATCACCTCATCATCCCCTGGGTGCCTTAGCATAGCTTCTAGGAGGATCTGTTCTACAACATTCCCAGGCACAGAGGTGAGGCTGACAGAGCCATGCTTCCCAGGGTCCTCCTTTCTATCCTTTTTAAAAATGTTCAATGTTTCCCTTTTTCCAGTTACTGCGTAATTCCCCTGACTGCCATGACTTTTCAAATGTTATGGAGAGTGGCTTCGCAACTACATCAGCCAGTTCCCTCAGGACTCTGGGATGCATCTTGTGAGGTCCCATAGACTTCTGTATGTTCAGGTTCCTCTGGGGGTCATGAACCTGATCTTCTCTTACAGTGGGAGGGACTTTGCTCCCCCAGTGCCTGACTTGCAGTCCATCCACTCGAGAGGTGTGGGAAGAGAGATTGCCAGTGAAGACTGAGGGAAAAAAGAAGTTTAACATTACAAGTTTTTCAGGATTTTTCTGTGACCCACTGGTAAGAAGGAGATTTCTGGAAGATTCCCACTAGCCTCTATGTACTGCTTAGCTAGAGGAAAAGGACAATATGTCTAAACTTTAAATGGTGCAGATAGCAAGTTGCTTCGGGCAACAAAATATAAATCACAATGTGATTTAGTAAAGATTTTTCTTTTTTTTTTTAATGACAAGAAAGGAGTTTATTTCATGTGTAAGCTTTTTAACAAATACAAGTAAAGCAATCCAGTAGTTATTGCACAAAGCTGCATCAAGAACCTTTCCATTGGCAGCATCATCAGTGATCAGCAATGTGATCATAGCAGTCATACAACTTTTTTTGTACAAAAGGATGCTTGTGAAACTGTTGAGCTGTCTGTCTCTTTGAAAAATGCTGTAAGCATAATATAAGCATTATATTAGAAAAACGGTGCAATTGTTATATATGGCGAGTATAAACAAAATCTTTTTAAATGTATTGAAATTACTCACTTTTTAGACAATAATATGTAGATTTCAAAAGCAGGGTAACAAATTATTTCAAACATAATGAATGGTACAATATTTTTTAAAAATCTTCATGTGCATCATCAACTGTGATTCATTTATGTTTCTTCCTGAAAGGTAAAGCAGTGAGTCCAGCCACTGCTCAGAAACTGAGTTACAATGCAACTAAAATAAAGGACTTGAAGGAGAAAATGTCAAGTCCTAGAAAAGAGAGTCTTCCAAACGGATAAGGATGAAGTTATGAATCAGCAATGAAAGTCACCCAGCAGCACCTTGTTTTTAACCTACTGTTATGGACAAATACAGTCTCTCACTAGTCATTTTTCTGTACCACTGCAACAGCCATACTGCACCTGAAATTGCTGCGCTCTATTCTCCGTTTAGTGCAGGAATCCTCACATGGACTGGAGCCAACATAGCTGGCTGTGTGCAGTACCGCTTGGCATTGGGAAATCATACAGATGGCAGGGAGCATGGTCAGATGACACTGCAAACTGCCCATGCACTGCCAGAACAGTCTCTAGGTGACCGTGAAAAAAGTGGAAATTGAGTGGCTGCATCTTTCCAAATATTTTTCCTTTATTCCCAGGAAGGAGCTGTAACATAGAATGAATTAGCCCTATACTGTCCAAAGGTCCTGGACACCTAACTCCCCTTGGAACAGCAGTATCAGCAATGTATAATGATATGCGTGCCTATCATTGATCACAGTAATCTTTTTCTACAGTTTAGTGGCTAGAGAGCTTCTGCGAAAAGGGTTTAAACCTATCCACCTAGAACCAAATCTTCCCTTGTCCACAGCAAATGCCCTAAGCACGAGGTGATTATTTAGGCATGCGAGCAGGCAGCCACACTTGACTGTCCAGTGAGAGAAGGATACTGTATTACAGTTGGACTCGATGATATTAAAGCTCTTTTCCAACCTAAATGAATCTATGATTCTATCTGAATTTAAATGCATTATTCAGCGCTGAAGATGGAGTTCCAATTTCATATTTCACAGAAATTTAATCTTTAAGTTACATGCTTTAGTCTGGGGTGCATGGGAGAAGGGGATAAGAGGCAAATGTAAGTCTTGGATACAGCTTTCACATTTCAGGGGCTGTTTACCCCAGTCACTATATGACTATTGTGAATCCCATTCTCCTGCGTCTAATCTTCTCTACTCTAGATAGAGAAAATGCTATCTCCGTCCTATTTTGAATTCAGTTCCCTTGGTAAATGCCTAACCTGAAGATCTGAGTCTGTTGATAACTTGAACCCTTTTTAATCATGATCCTTCAGGAATCCAGCTCCTAGAAAACAACTTTTTTTTGTGCTTCCAAAAAAAAGCCCAAAACATTTCAATGTTGTAAAAGCAGCAACAGCTTCATGAGCTTAGTACATCTGTGAGGTCCTGCAAAAGTGAAATAGAGTTAAATGCAGCTAAAACCGCTATTTATACCTCTTAATATTTAATTAACGCAATAGTGTGCTTACTAGGGTTTTTTTACATGTTGCTATATATAGGGAGAAAGTATAATTATAGTATTAAGCATATTAAAACCACAGTATATCAAAGTAAATACCTGATTAAAATTCTGGAGGTACTTCTCTTTTAAATAGTCATAAAAAAAATACTGGGGTGATGAGTGGATTGAGAGCATTCCTGCCAAAAAGGACTTGGGAGTGCTGGTGGGTGAAAAGCTGGACATGAGCTGGCAATGTGCACACACAGCCCAGAAAGCCAACCGTATCCTGAGCTGCATCAGAAGAAGCGTGGCCAGCACGTGGCCAGCGTCACCAGGAGGTCAAGGGAGGTGATTCTGCCCCTCTGCTCTACTCTGGTGAGAATGGACCTGAAGTACTGCATCCAGCTGTGGAGCCCTCAACACAGGAAAGACATGGACCTGTTGGATCAGGTCCAGAGGAGGGCCACAAAAATGATGAGCGGGATGGAACACTTCTCCTAAGAGGACAGACTGAGAGAGCTGGGGTTGTTCAGCCTGGAGAAGGCTCTGGAGAGACCTTATTGCAACCTTTCAGTACTTAAAGGGCACTTACAAGAAAGGTAAGGACAAACTTTTTAGCACGGCCTGTTGCAATAGGACAAGGGGTAACAGTTTTAAACTGAAAGAGGGTAGATCTAGATTAGATATTACAAAGAAATTCTTTACTCCGAGGGTGGTGAAACACTGGCACGTATTGCCCAGGGAAGTTGTGGATGCCCCATCCCTGGAGGTGTTCACGGCCAGGCTGGATGGGGCTTTGGGCAACCTGGTCTGGTGGGAGGTGTCCCTGCCCATGGCAGGGGGGTTGGAACTAGATGATCTTCAGGGTCCCTTCCAACCTAAACCATTCTATAATCTATGATCTATTGGAATGTTTGCCGTTTCTATGTCAATTTATACCAGTTGTGTAAGCATCCTCCTGCAATCATAACTGTAAGCATTATTATGATTGTACTAGTTATGATTATCTCAGAGACCAGCAGATTTCTCATTTGTTTTTATAATCATAAATATATTTCTAATTTAAGATTATAAACAAATTCATACATGCTACCACTTTCAAGTAATGGACTTCAAAATTAATTGAAATTTTCTTCAATAATATTTAAGCTAGAATAGGAAACAGACTGTTTAATAAAGCCACCAGCAGAAGTCAATTACTAAATATCTGAACATTTGTTTCTCAAGTTTTTTAAAACCTTTTCAAAAAACAGGAAAATACATTTCTCTTGTCAGATGATGAATGCAAAAAATGTTCAGTATTTATGTCAATTAAATGTTTATAACAAGGAAACTTTTCAACTCGAATGGAAAGAAAAAGCAGAATAACACTCAACATAATTATGCTGAGCATTCATTAAGAAATCGGTGTGTGACATCACCAGTTCATAGGAGATGCAGTTTTTAGGTACTGTATTAGCCTTGATGCTGTTTCTCACATTCAGTCAGAGTCAGAGTTGCTGCGGCCCTTGCTGAGGTGCAAAACCTCCTCTCTTGCCATTCCGAGTTGTCACAAGTGTTCGTTTTCTGGGAAATGTGACAAATCCTTCCTTCTATAACAGGCACTGCATTTACTGATTTTTTTTTTTAACTGTGCTTTCTTCAAAGGCTTTTGGCAAATTCAAATAATCAAGTAATACAGTATATATATTATTAAAAAAAGAATAAAAATTATTATATTAACAACTGATCATTTAAACAACTTAAATGTTAATCTGATTTTTAACTGGTGTTAACTCTGGTATATTTAATAAATATTTTAAACCCCAATTTTTTATTATAACCTATAATTTTGAAAATAATCCAAACTTCATGGATGGCAAAGACCACGATTGTTGAATTACTGTTTGTTCAGGTTTTTGTAGGACGAACTATTCATTACCAGAACTCTACTTTCAATCTCTTACAGATGAGTTGAAGCTAAAAGTTAAGCTTCAACTTAACTACTATTTCTTTTTGCTAGAGATTTCTTACATGACAGTTACCCACAGTGCTGTTTTCAAGATTTCAGCCCTCAAATCCACATCCTGAAAGAAGATCTTAACAGGAGTCGTACATCTCCTATCTGTTCCTTCAGAAGTACCATTACCACACCATGCAGTGAGTACACTAGAGATCTATGTACGTGCCAGCTCTAACGCATAGGGTGCACGTGAGCATGTAGTGCCCAAGGGCTTTTCAAAGATTAAAACCTCCTGCTGATCCACAGATTGAGAACAGTACACATATTGTGTAAAGTGAATATGATGATTGATTATTCTAATAGAAGAAAGTCATCAGAGAGTTTGAATCGTATGACAACGAGCGGAGAGAGGGAGAACCATGAAAAAGAGTATTTTATTTTTGATTTCCTGTGTGAGGAAAAAGAGTTTAAATCTGATGTAGTGATAAGGAGGGAGTCAGTATGGGATTTAAAGAGTGAGAATAACCTGCTGACCTGATGCACGTATCGGGGAGTCGATTAGAGAGCCCCAGGCCACTGTTCTCATGAACCACTTGTAATGTGAGGGCTGTAATAGCTTTGGACAGACTGTGAATAGGATCCCTCTTTCCTGCACCCAACATGCCTGCTGCAGCAGGATCAATAAGGAAAGGTGAGGAAGACATCAATTAGGCCATACTTGTGCTAGGAGTGGGTCCAACAGAAAAAAGGTTACGTTTTTTCATTGGCTTTTCAAAGAGAGAAAAATGAGAATAAAGCAATTCACACCGCTGTACGGAGACAAAGAGGCACAGCCAGTGAACCTAAGGGAGTATAGTCAGAGAAAAGATTTAGAAGGAAAATTAGGAACTTCTGTTTCTCACTGAACTTTGAGACACCTACTTTCATCAGAAATTAGATCATCATTGCATTATCTTGAGTTCTCCATTGTGAAATGCTAATAGTGTTTCTAGGTTTTGTTCTGTGGCTTTGACCTGATTTCCTTCATACTTTCTCAAAACAAAGCCGTCTACTCCCAATAGAATTTTTGAAACCTTTATGAACATGGGCTTATAAATTACTTTGGCAAAATTACAAGTAGAAGGGTTTAGCTAATGTGAATGCTTTAAGACAGACTTTTTTGTGGTTTTCAGCACCATTCATGGGAGCATGTGACCCTTTGTCTGGCTTATGTAATTCTGATCTATGAAAATTATTTCAACTATCCTCACTTTTCACAGCATTCTTAGGATCAAAAGTATGTATGTAACGTGTGCTTATCCCAGAATGTCAGGTAGACTTCCCTATCCTAATCTGGAAGAGATTAAAATGTATTTGGTATTGCATCTACTACTAAGTGACTTCTCTGTCCCTCTGTACAGTCAGTTTAAAAGCCATGCACCATATTCTGCATGTCCTGTCTATGAAGCAATAAATATTCTAAATTAGACCGATCATTGCAAGTTCAGAAGGTGAGACCTATGATACAATAAAAGACAGCATTTTCCTGTCTATAGAAGAACGAATTTTTCAGACCTGTCCAAGTAAATCAGGACTTCAAATCCACATATCCAACTTTAGTCTCAGGTATATCAAAGCTGAAGAGGGTCTTCCAATAACAATGTGGTCTTATCTGCCTTTGAAGTCTTCTTTTTGCTGTTGCAGCTATTTTAAATGAATTCCAACTTTTGTAACCATGGAAATCCCAGTACAACAAAACCTCTGCCACTGGTGCCTGGAGGAGGTAGAGCAATACAATCCTTGCTCTCCCCAGATGTTTATGGATGTTTATGAGGTGTTTATGGGAGGCTAAGAAAGAAAAGGAGATAGATGGTAACAATGCAGGTATGTATCAGTAGACCAACATCCTGCAGAAATAATTTTGTGACAGACTCTTTGTGAGAGTAAAGAGAGGACTCTATCAGAAAGACTTTTGCCTGTTGAAAGCCTTATATGCTAAATCCAAAGCCTCTGTATGTTGAACCCACTTCCCTACAAGGGGACTAGAATTTCAAAACAGGGTCTGACCTCTTTAAGAGTCTTTTCTACCTCCTCCATTTTCATGTCCCTTCAGAAACCCATTGCTACATGCCTTGCAGGAGTGGTCACCCCAAATCAATCAACTGTGAATAATCTGTGAAGCAGCCTGCATCTGAGGAAGTATTACCATATTCATAAAGTAGCAGCTCTGGGGATTTACAGGGTTAGGTACTCGGAAGCTGTCACAGATCTTTCCTGCCTTTTCTCAGCTGCACTCTGGCAAAGTTCCCATAGATTAATGTCCCAATATTTTGTATTTTGTGTATTGTATAGCTTTATTTGTGTTGTTCAAATTCCCAGTAAAATGGATGATTAAAAGATGACTGCAAAAAAACAAGTCTCTGAGAGAAATAAATAAATACTCATATTCTCATAGATGACAGTTCTGTCAATGTACACATTTAAATGCCTATTTCAAAACTACTTTGAATTGCAAGATTGTAAAAGCATTAGTAATAAAACTATTCAATCTTTGGTTTAGCATGAATTTTTTACTCATTTGAAAAGTGAGTTGAAATTGCTTGGAGCTACCTTCTTAAATAACTTCCAGATTGAACATGTACATTTTGCATGCAAATAAGACTGAGAGATTGTGGCTACAAATAGCTATACTTAATTTGAATATGCAAAAATAGTATTTGCATGTGTGAACTTTACTAGAAGACGAGTGAAAGAGTTTAAAAAACAGACTTGATATCTGTGTTTTCTAATCTTCTGCAGGATGGCAGGAATATTTATCAAACTAAAGATGCATAGGAATATCAGGAAATGAACAAATTTCAAAACTGATGAAGGAAAAAGGGGAACAGTGTACTCTCATAATTCAGCAATCAATCAGATTGTACTTTATGGAAATAAACCTTCACAAGCATGAATAATAAAAATAAACATATCATAACTTACATTAGCCAAGTATTTCTTAATGGCAAGTTAGTAGACTTTGCTTTGATTTTTTACTGAGTCTCCTACAGTTTTGTGTCCTGGTTCTGCATCTGGATGAAGTCCAAATTCTATTACTGCTACCTGAGGAAATCTGCAAGTTAAGAAGACAAATACTGGATAGGGAAAAGGAATAAATCAAATTAATGAACCATTCAGGACAATGCAGTAAGAGCCAGACTCAGAGCAAAAAAGACATTGCTCTTAAAATAACAAGATTAATAAGATCGTACTTGCACCAGATACCTTACAATTATAAGGATAGTTGAGTCAGCAGCTGTTATTTTTCTTGCCAACAGTCCAGAAATGATCATCTATGTTAAGACACTACCAAAGGTACCTAAGATTTTGTTGCAGGTTTTATATTTGCATAACATAGTAATAATATTAGAAATCTTTCTTGTAGAGAGGCAATCATCATACTTTGTGCAAGTATCACACCAGGTTTGTGATATTATTATTATCAGCATTATGTGAAACTGTGGGAAACATTGTAAGTGTCCAAGACAAGTAATATTTTCATACACAGATAGAACAGCCTGGATATTCTCTCTACAGATTTTCTGTCAAGAGCTGGGTATCTGTAAAATTCTTTTTAAAAAGCTTCCAATAGTTGTCTCCCTGGAATTCTGACTACTAGCTGTGGATCTACAACAGGGACGATAGCAAAAAGATCATCCATAGTACTATTCTCTGCTGGGTATACTCAGTTTAAACAAAGGGTATATACAAAATCATAACAGAAAATAATTACATTTCCTGTAGGATTTTTCTTCCGTAAACATTTGGCTACATAATACATTTTCTTGTTGAAAGATTTGAGACTAGCTGTGGTTTGAGGTTATGCTAAATAGGAAAAAATATGTGTTAAAAAGTTATTCAAATAACAGTGACATAGGACTTGATACTGGAAAGATGTGTACACATATTTAACTTTATGAGCAGTAAGCAATCCTAGAAAATTAAGGAAACGTGTTGATTTAATGATTTCTATGGTTAGAGGTGTGTTGTTTGGTTTTTTTAAAGTATTGAATACATGGGTAGAGGGAGAAGCCAAATCTCAATCGTAATCCGTTCCATCATAAAATAAAGCCAACTTAAAACCAAAGCCATCTGGGCACCAGGTAAAATATTGATTTAAACAATAAACAAAACAACAATGACAACAACAACATCCACCCCACCAGTATAAAGAGAGTAATTATTAGCTAGGAAGAACAGGAAAATGGAGATAGCAACACCAGCAAAATTGATTGTACATGAAGACCTGTAGAAACTTTCATTTTTAAATAGTTTGGTAGCATTTTGATTTAGAGCATATTTGGCAAAACCAATTGCTCTGCAGATTTAGTAAGATCAAGGTTTTATATGTGGGAAATGTGTTCTCAGATTGCTTCTTATTTGATTGAGGAGTGGAAATAATTGCAAAAATATGTTGCTTTCCAGACTACAACCAGGATTTCACCCAATCTATTTTGTCTCATTACAGCACTGCTGTACTTTAAGTATCATTCTTCATTCTTACCATACTTGCTCTACAAACACAATATGCTTGATTCTTGCCTTGGATACCATATGCTTTAAAAGACAAAAAAAACCCCAAAACCAACAAAATAAAACAACCAGAGTATACAGAAAAGCAGATCTTTTAAGTAATGGGAATCACCAATATCATCTAACCTATATATACCAATTTTAAAATTATTTCTCATAAGATTGTGTGTTCATATATACACTAGTATATGTTACTGTACTTCAATCATAACCTGAAACAGTTAGCTTACATGATTAGTTCACAGTTATGCTGATATTTTCAGTATGTGCATTGATATATGAAACATTAAGATTTACTTTTACAATTTTTTTGCTAGTTTTAAGTTCCTGATTCCTTCAAAGATATCTTTGCCTCTAATATATCTTTGAATTCTTTCTCTTGTGTTACAGATCCCTGACTTCTGGATTTGTTCTTAGTCAGATATTTTAGAAGGGCTACTCGAAACTAAATAATTAAGACACATCTCCAAGGTTAAATATTAACATGTTCAAAACATTTTGGGTTACTAAAAATGTTTTAAATGGTGACCTGAAGTAGCTAGTGCTACATCAGCATAAGCTGCTTCTCGTATAGCATTGTCTATAGGATTTCCTAGACTGCTTTCTGCTCCTCCCACAGTATTTATACAAACATCTAGTTGTGTAACAGCTGGACAAAGAACTACTTCTAAAAGATGCTGAATAACAAGATTCTCAATATACTTATTTGCAGTGAACATTCCTTAATATCAGTCTCACCTCTGTGCCTGGCAAGATCACGGAGAAGATCCTCCTGGAAACTCTGCTAAGGCATGTGGAAAATAAGGAGGTTATCGGTGACAGCCAACACGGCTTCACCAAGGGCAAGTCACGCCTGAACAAATTTGGTGGCCTTCTATAATGGGGTTACAGTGTTAGTGGATAAGGGGAGAGCAAAAGATGTCATCTACCTGGACTTGTGCAAAGCATTTGACATCGTTCCGTACGACATCCTGGTCTCTAAATTGGAGAGACATGGATTTGATGCATGGACCACTCGGTGCATAAGGAACTGGCTGGATGGTTGCACTGAAAGAGTTGCAGTCAACGGCTCCATGTCCAAGTGGCAAGCAGTGACAAGTGGCGTTCCTCAGGGGTTGGTACTGGGACCAGTGCTGTTTAACATCTTTGTTGGTTACATGGATGTTGGGATGGAGTGCACCCTCAGCAAGTTTTATGATGACACCAAGCTGT
>NW_009647024.1:1305353-1319552 GCF_000708025.1 Charadrius vociferus
CCTGCCATGGCAGGGAGGTTGGAATTAGATGATCTTCAAGGTCCCTTCCAACCTAAACCATTCTATGATTCTACGATTCTAATTCTAGAAATTTGTTTCAAAAACCAGATTTGCAATCAAGAACTGCTATAAAACTATAAACCCAAGACATTCCTCAAGAGTAATAAATACAGTTCTATCTATCATTGTCCTTAGGAAGAAAGCTTGACTCACTGCAAGAGATGACTCTGTAGGTGATTGAATTAGGGGAGTTTGTTCTCATGCACAGACTCAGTTCTCAAATGCAAAGAATACCTGGGATTTTACTTGAGAGCTTTGAAAAGTCAAAATTACCCTTTTTTTCTTTCATGTTGCCTTTGCAAAGGGGAAGGTAAAAGGATTCAAATGATGGTACTAAATCCTATAAGAAGACTGAGAAGAATTTAGCCAGAACCTGAGAATACCTGATAATAGCTGATAACCATGTACATCAAATTAACAGGTTGTAGCTTGTTGCTTAAATCCATACTTGGAACCATCATCACCCACATGCATTTCCTAATCAATTTTATTCACTATTCTTCCAGTTAAACGTTCAAAACAAATGAACTTGTGGTCAGCAACAGAAACATTTCTGTAGTTTAAAGACAGTTAATATCAGGAATTGCAATCAACTTCACAGTCAACCTAACTTTAACAGTCTCAAAGTTTTACTGTAATGTGTGCTAGTTTTTAGCACCTCTTGTGAATACCAATGATCTAATTAATATTGTCTTGTGATCTCCAGAGTCCCCTCAGGAGCTGAGAATATAGCAGATGCCATGCTACTACAGCATGGCAAAGACTGCTTTATAGGAACGTTCCTGTGGTTGGCTGTAAATGGTATCAGTGCTGCATATCACAGAAAATAGTTTGTTTAAATGTAATAGTTTGTCAGACATAATTTATTCACAGTAGGAATGAACTATGCAACTCAACAGCAATAACCACGTAAGGGATTTAAGTATAAAGCTCTTGTGAATGGAGTGTTTCAGTAGTACGGAGTCCGGATGGAGCCATGGTAAGGCTCTACATCCAGGAGCATGGAGATGCTTCCTGGCCCAATATTATTGATATGGCCATTGAAAACAGTTGGTCATTCTAATAAATTTGAACCTAATTCTTATTAGCTGTTTAATTTTGAAATAAATCATTGAGAAAGTCACACCCACCTGAAGCTTCTGAGTATACTTACTGATCACTAATTATATACATCTTTTTCTGGATTTCCCAGAATGTCAGTTCTTTGAAAATTATACTGAAAGAATGAACCAAAGTTTCTTTGTTTTTTTTTAAAAAGAAATGTCTAAAATCAGACTTTTTCCATAATTCAAATTCCATTAATCTTTTTTATTTCATAATCTTTGTCATGGTCAGCTAGTATCATATCTACTCCGTGGACATTCTGTGCAAATCTCATACTTCATTTAACTCATAAGCTGTGATTAAGATCTGCTCTTGCTGCTGCATTAGCTGCTTTGATACAACCTGTACAGTTTAGGTTAATTTGTTTATAGTAGCAAAGGTGTCTAGCCTGTTAATCCAATTTTTATACTATTCTATTTAACTGTTGGTTTTGACTGTGCTGTGACCTAACAATTCCAAAGTAAATCTGTCATATACATTGTGGAGGAAACCTGGAAAACTGCATTTGTTGTAAATATTCCTCCAGAATATCCTATGCCAGAATCAAATTCATGGTTTTCTAAATATATCTTTAGAAAGTAATTTTTTAAGTTAATATAAATAACTTTAAATTTTAGCCAAGTGCCACTTTTATGTATCCTTTACCATGAGCTAGAGGTTAAGGAAACATATACTCCACCTTGTCCTTAAAATAAACTCAACAGGGGGACTTACTCCATCTGCCCTCTATAGCAAAAAAAAGCTGGATCAATTTAATTTATTTTTGCAGCTATTCTAGATACACACAATTGTAAAGGACATTTTTGTGCATCTATTACTTTCAATTCACAAGTTATCTAAGTTAAAACAACCACAAATCATAGTCATGGTTTCAGCTGGGGTAGAGTTGACTCTCTTACTAGCAGCTGGTATAGTGCTGTGTTTTGGATTTGGGATGGGAATGATGTTGATAGAGCACTGATGTTTTTGGTTGTTGCAAAGCAGTCAAGGCCTTTTCTGCTCCTCACACCACCCCACCAGCGAGTAGACTGGGAGCGCACAAGAAGTTGTGAGGAGACACAGCCACGACAGCTGACATCAGCTGACCAAAGGGATATTCCATACCATGTGATGTCATGCTCAGCATATGAAGCTGGGGGAAAAAGAAGGAAGTGGGAGATATTCAGAGTGATGGTATTTTGTCTTCCCAAGTAACCATTTTGTGTGATGGAGCCCTGCTTGCCTGGAGATGGCTGAACACCTGCCTGACAGTGGGAAGCGGTGAATGAATTCCTTGTTTTGCTTTGCTTGTGTGCATGGCTTTTGCTTTACTTATTAAACTGTCTTTATCTCAATCCATGAGTTTTCTACCTTTTACTCTTCTGATTCTCTCCCCCATCCCATCAAGGGGAGAGTGAGCGAGCGGCTGCATGGTACTTAGTTGTGGCTGAGGTGAAACCATGGCAATCATCCTTACGGGAGCATTTTTTTATGAAGGCTTGAGAAAAAAAGTTTACATTTAATACCCACCCAGATACCTGAGGTTAAAAAAAAAAAAAAACAAACCAAAAAACCAAACTCAGCTTAGTATGATTTTAGTTTCAGTATTAAACATGAAATAATATGGAGTAAAGAAAAAAATCATTCTCAGTAGCCTACAAAAAACATTAAACAGCACAGCAGTAGGCGTAAGAAATACTGGCCACAGCATTCTCAAGTCTGTGAATGTTACGGAATCCTACATAAAGGCAGCACTAAGTGGGCTTTCGCTTCAAATCCTGGACCTACTAGGTCCCTGAAAATGTCCCTCTTCGATGAATTATCCTAGAGGGTTCTGGATGCTAAGCTGCTTCTGCAGAGGATTTAATTGCTAAGGGCAAATTCCACACACTTATTAAACTTGAAATAACACTAGCACGAGCAGAAGGACTATTTAACATGAAAGTGACTGTTAAGAGTGTACACAGGCAGATTTTTATGGCTACAACTACTTACGGTACTTTTCTTTGAAAAATGTTATCTTTTCATGTTTCATGCTGTATACATTCTCGTTTTGGAGTATACGTAAAACAAAAGCAGAAAATCAAATTTGATTATAAGGAATTAAATTTACTTCCTAAAAATAAGCTAGCCTCTGAGCTTTGCAAAAGAGTAGCAAAAAATAGTAAGGACTGAAAAAAGACTAGTTGACCTCATCCTTCCACCCAACTAAATCCATGGACAGATATGTTTAGAAACACAAAGAAAAAAAAAAAAAAAATCCATGAAGAGGATGAATCATCTACTTGACATATTTTTGCTTTCCCTTTTGGCTCATAAGAAGCCTTGTACTGGCTTAGCAACCCTAAAGGACCTTTGCCTTATTTATCTAGGTAGTTGCTAGACAAACTATCTTGTGTTTCATAATTTCCTGTGTTGCCACACTGCTGTTTTCAGTAGCCAGTTTTGTTGTCTACTGGTTCTGAAACTATTTGTCACAATCTCATTTGGGAGTCTGAACACTGCTGCCCACATCAAAAGCAAAGTCTGTTTCAACTAAGAGTCAATTACTCTGTTTATTAAACAGTATTTCTTTACAAAAGCACATTTTGTATGCTTTGCCTGTTAATTACAAAGCAGATTGTAGGCCAAAACAGAAATCCTACATAGACTTAAATGGTCTTGAATTTACTTCTCCCCTGAAGTAATGGTACACAGTTGCTACAAGTAGATCGTAGATTAGAGATGAGCTGTTTTCTTTTTTAAAGAAGTTACTGTTGATTGGTGATTTTATATTATGGCCCCATACTTCTGGGATTAGACTTTCCTTTTATTTCTGCAATCTTAGAGGCAAACTTCGACTCTTCATTCACTCCTGTAGAGGATATGCCTGTTGTAGAGGGGAGTTCTGGGGGAGAGCCTGCAAAAGTGCATGACCTACACCCGATGAATCAGGTCTCTGCAGAGCACAGACATGATGTAGTACACCTCTAACAGGGACTGGAAGAGCTACAAAGATGCTGTCACTATACAAATTGTGTGCTTGTCCTGCTGTGAGAAGGGCTATGCTGAAGCTTGCAGGGCACTATTTCAGCCACTGGATCAAAGCAATGTCTTTCTACCCATCACATCAAGAATTTAGGCTGTGTTGACAATGCAAAGACTACCGGCTGCTTTAAAGCTAAGAACACAAGGCCAAGTCTGAGACAACTTATAACCAGAAAGCTACAGATGACCACCCACAACTGGGAATAAACCAACAAAAAGCAGGTATTATGAAATTCAACTTAGGTTAGTTCTATTTACCAAAGACTGCAAATGGGCAGCACATTTAAAACAGGAACCACGTCTTTTCCTTTTTTCTACGCACAAAGCAATGGATTTAAGCAGACTCCACTAAAACTAAGAAGTGGATTCAGAGAATCAAAGTTTTTATACCTGTTGCGAGTCTACAAGGAAAAATAAATCAAACCCCAGGCCCACTTGACACACTGTTGTTGATGTTCATCAATACTTGTAGTTTCCTTTTCATTGCTGAATTGGTAAAGCTTTCATTTGGCATTTCCTCAAAATAACTGAAAATATTTACAAATAAAACAGATGAACAATGCTTAGAATACTCCATTATTTTTCAAATGTCAATAGCAGGTGTTCTCTGAATAGAAAGGGAGGGGAAAACAGAAAAAGGGTACACGCAAAATGTGGACTTGCTTTTTTTCTGTGACCCACTGACTTGCATTTTTGCACTCTGACCCTCACTCCTAAATAACTTCTCTCTTACCACTTTACATTTCACTTTATTTCATCATTCATAAGCATTATCTGTTGCTGCTCAGCTTTTTCTGCTTTATTTATTCATGTTAGTGTATGTTTCTCCTTTTCTCGTCCGTTGTTTCTTCCTCACTTCTTCATTACCCTTATCTTTAAAAGCTGTACAAATTTCTGGAATATTTCATAGTACTGATACTGCTGTCATTAAATCACTTCCTTAGTGCTCTATTGGGAAGAGCATTTCCAGTAACTGAATGTTAAGAAATGTTGCTTACAGCAGTACTGAATTTGAGAAGTGGAAAACATGCTGAAGTAGTGGCAAACACAGTGGAAGAAAGTATCTGTCTCGTGAACTGACAAATAAACTTCCATGAAATGACAAAATCTTTCATAAGGCTAAGGAAGGTTGCAAAAGCAGAAGTTTTTTTATAGGAATATTTATAAGTTAATATTTCTTATGAAGCTGACACGATATTTCTGTAATTCCAAAAAGTCACTGGAGAATAGAGCTGAAAAGGACCTTGAGGAGCCTATAATCCAATTTTCCTCCCAAGGGGTGATTAACAACATGTGAGTAATTTCTGGTAGAAGATTGTCTATACTTTTCTTAAAAACCTTCAGTTAAAGTCTCCTGTGGAAAATTAATCCAGCCCTTCACTATCCTTAAAATTAAAAAGAATTTTCAATCTAACCTGAATACTCTTGCTGAAATTTATTATATATTTCTATGATGCCTGAAAAAAAAATATTATTCCTTTCTTAACATGTAATAGTTCATGTACTTGAGAACTGCTGTTTTCCCTTAGTCATCTACTTCCAGTACTTTCAATATCTACAGAGTTCACGTTTTCTAGCCCACCTTATAATTTTTTTCTCCTTCACCCTTCTCTCCAAGTGACCCACATCTTGCTTGGAGTGCAAGGCACCAGACTGGACAGGTCTTTACCAACAGGTAAAGCCAAGACTGAGTAAACATTAAGTGGAAATATTATTTCATGTATCTTGCTAGCTGTAATGCTAATTCTACCTCCTGGTATGATAGGAGTTTTTCTTATTAATAGCGTCATCCTCGTGACAACAGCAAAAATGCCTAGACCCTGTTCGGCAGGGTTTTACCTAACTCAATCTTACATTTGTATGGTGGATGTCTTCTACCAAAATACAGTATCTTACACATTCCCTTACATGATTTCACAACATTGTTAAAGCTAGTGTCTTTGATTTATCAGGATCACAATGAATTTTCATCTGTCTAAGTTCCAGCAGCTATCCTTTTCACACTCATGTCATCTAATTTAATAATTATATTCCCAATACTGTCATCTGGAGGATATGGAAAACACTGAACAGAGCTGAACTCTAAGCAGGCATCTGCTCAACCTCATTCATGTTAACCCAAGGTTAAAGTAACCCCTTGATTACACCTTGAGCTGTTGCTCAAACTGTTTTGTCCTCCTTTAGCTTTGGCACTGCCCTGGGAGAAGGGGAAGAAATAGTATATAAGCAAATATTAATCCATAGTATATATATATATTTTGTATATCAGTAGTGTATATTCCACAGGATTTCTCCAGTCTCCTGTGGTTACTCATGGTGAACAAAGGCAGGACTAGGGATCTGGCCCTGTAAGTCTTCCATATAAGAGCAGTCTGTGTCTACGTATGAATTTTTATGTCATTTTTAAAGTTTGTTTGTATGATAAATCTTCCCCTCTCATCATGACTTTTAGCCTATGCAGGGTAAGTTTTGAATTTTGCTCATATTTGGAGATCTGACACACTAATTCCAAAACTATAGTTCCACTTGTTATTTAGAAAAATAGAACACAAAACTGTTCTTTGATCACACAGAAAAAAACAGATGGGAATGTGGACAACAGAGAAATGAATGAGAAACGAAATGGGAAAAATAAGGACAAAATATAGAGAAGAAAGATAACATGAGGCTAGAATAACAAACAGAAGATCAAAAGAGGCCAATTAAAAAACAACACAGCATAAACCATGAAGAAATTAAAGCAAAGAAACAATAGGACAAAGTTAAAAACAACAGGAAAAAGAAAAGGCAAGAATGAAAATGCAAAACCATGAAAGAACATTGAAACCAATCACTTATTTCTTTGCCTTTATAAAATAATTCAGTCCTATATTTTTAGGAGAGTAGTCATACATTCTCAGATCTTTAGCTCTTTACTGGCAGCACAACAGCCTCATACAGGATTTTGAAAACATATTTCAAGACAAGGATGTGCTATATCTTTCCAAATCTCTGCAGGTCCTCCCACATGCTGTGTCCTTTTCTCAATCTAAGATTCATTAAAACTTAAGCTGCTTTCCTTTTTTTTGACTTTGAAATACATTGTCAGAAACATTGGTCCTGGTGAATATGTCTCCCTAAACCCTCCCTCTTCAGAATTCATGACTGCGTTTAGTCATTTTTTGACTTTCATGAAGCTATTTATTTCACTATCATGCAAAGCCCAAGCAAGAATTACTCGAAAGGGTTCTTCTTCCTTTTGGCATCTGCAAAGAAGAAAGAGGAGGCGTAACTAGAGGAAACGGAAGTTGCCAACCAGAGCCTTCATCCTGATGTTTGTTCAGATTGCAAGCAATGCAGCTGCTACCACAAGCAGAAGGCCATTTCTCTTATTTATGAATCTCTCCATCCCATCAACAACCAACCAACAAGGCAAAACTGCAAGCCTATAGCAGCAAATCAGCACAACCACACCACAATAAGGATTACCAAACTTTCTGCACAGGTAAAGAGAAAAAATTAAAGCAATCTTCAGCTCACTACATTTGCGGAATCATGCATATAATAAAACCACAGAACTGGAAATGCTAGACTGTATCTTCTGAGAAGCCACCATTCCAACATTCTAAAATACATGGGGAGATAAAAACATTTCATTTGCTTTCATATAGATAATCATATGCTTTTTTTTTGGTTGACTTTCATATTCTATTTTTCATATTCTTAAATTCCCTAGTTTATTCAGTTCTAGTTTTCCTTAAAACTCTCCCTGCTTTCAGTGAATGTCTTTGTAATAACATCAGGCAGCACCATCATTCTTAATCCTTTTCTAGATTTTAAAGAAGATAATACAATATTTAAACATCAGGAAAGAAAAAAAGGAAGGTCCTCATTATTGTTCTTGTATGTCACACATTCACAGCGAGATTCTCAGAAGTGCATAGCATTCATCAAGAATGATTACAGTTTTTGTTTGCTTTGTTTTGAGTTGAAAATTATACCCACAAAATTAAAAAAAAAAAAAAAAAGCAAATTTAGTAGGTTGATGAGCTTGGTGAAAGAAAGATTAAGGACAAGTACAACAAAGGCACTTGGCAGTACTACTATTAACAATGGCTTGATTTTGGTGCAGTTACTCAGAGTGGCAAGGCTAAAAAGCTTGTGAGGCAGAATAAAAGCTCAAGTTTCACAATGAAATCACTGATCATTTGATTCATTTGATTCAACCAATACTACATTTTCATGTAAAAATGAACTGTGCTGAACTTGCCATGTACCAAAAGTAGATTAAGTCATTGTTTGTGGTGTGCAGTAATGACACTTATATGGAAACCACATCATTTTCTGTGTGATCTAAGCTTTCGTTTAAAGAAAATATGAAAATGCGGTTATTAAAATAATCTTTCAAATGTGAAAATGTATTGAAACTGCATAGTAACAGTCCAGATGATAGCTCTTAAGAGGATATGATCTATTTCTGTTCATTTCAAGAAAACATTAATTCCTAAGTGAAGTAATAATTTAAAAAATCTATGTTGCAACTCTTCTGAACATTTAACAGAAATGTGCAACAACAGAATAACCGAAAGTGAAGTCGAAGTTTGCTTTGTAGGGCTACAATACCTCTTTCAAACACATAGCTAGTGAATAGTTACCAGGACAGGCAGAAGAGTGGTGATATAAAGTAGCCACTAAAGGCTTTTTCCTAAAGGCCAAATTCAGATGGCAAACAGAAGATGTTTTAAAGTAGTGCCACCTTCAATGAGTTTGCTAATTTTGAGCTGTATTCTCATCCTCTTATAACACAAATATAGTTTTGTGAAAATGACTAAGCCTGTGCGTCCAGTCTGATCTAGTTCCCAGATTTTCATTAGCTAGCTCTGAGAGCCATATTTGGATTATTCCTTGTAACAGCATAATTCTTGTGCTGTATTTACATTAGCTACAGTAGTGAAGTTTTACTATCCTTGCCTTCCTTTTGAAATCAGAAAATGTTTTTCCGTCTTTAAATGTTATCAGATCTTTGCTTTTAAAAAACCTGAAAGCAAACAGCTGAAATATAAAAATAATCATTGTTAAAAAAATGTATACATGTAGCCTACTAGCAAGATTCCTCTCACTGGTACCATTTATGCGGCTCGCTGTTCCATTTCTGAGCACCCGAACCACGTGACTGGGAGACAGTACAAACACAGTGACAAACCATTTCTCATATGGTCTAAACCACAAATCTTGTATAGCACTTTTATTTCTAGTAACCACATGGGTCTACAGAACAACCAGGGACACAATAGTGACTGTGAATTTTGCCATCTATTCCACCTCTATAAAGCGTATGGCTTCTTAAAACATATCTGAAGATGTAATGGAGGGCCTCTGTATTGGTCCAGGCATTTTTCCTGTAGCAGCACGGGGGATAAAGATTATTTGGTCTCAGTACTTATGCATTTTTCTCAGATTCTCAAAGGATTATTCTTGTATTTTTGAATTAAGTGTATGTTCCTTGAATACAAAGAGGACTGCAATTTACACATTTAATATAAAAACACAAACCCCACATATTTCTCCTATGCATCCATCAAGGATTCTCCAAAGCACTGTATGCCAAACATTGCATTTTGTAAGTAGCAAAGCACCAACACATCTATAGACATTAATTTCTTAAACACCCATTTGGCTAAAGCTGTATTCTCTCACTCCTCTGTCTTATAGCTCCTCACAAATCCATGATGTTTTCTTTTCCATAGCTGTTCCTGTTCTACTCTTAACAATAGCAATGTTTTACTTCAAGCGCTTAGTCTTCACCATTCCATATATAAGGTATAGATTTGTTAAATGTCAGACTTTCTTCCAATATTTTACTACCCAGTCATTTATCAAATTTGCCATGTGACTTGTTATTCGTAAGGAATTCAAATAATATCATAAAACTTAAATTTTAATTATTAGTCCTTATAAGTGCTTTTAAATTATTTAGGGTTTTGTGCTTTATGACCTTAAAGATAATTTTTCTTGGCTTTTTTGCAGACATTTACAGGAAGATTTATCAATGTTTTTTTTATCTTCCCTTCATTGTGTGACTTAGTTTTTGTGCAAGATTTTCTATCATAAAAAAGATAATGTTAAGGCAAATTTATATTTATTTATTGCAGTCATTCTGTGTAACTAAAGGTAAATTATTCCACTGGTACTTTTATAAGTGCGGATGTTAGCCTTGTTCTGTCCAGCAATAATTCTTAATTTCTCCAGTTTGAAGATTAGTTTTGTTGATGGTTTGGTTTTTTTTTTAAGTATGGATTTGGGTTTTTTTCTCATAACAGAAGTGCTGATGGCATTAGCATTATTTCAGTAAAAATACTACGTTTTTTAAAAAAAATTATAGAGGTGAGTGCAAAAGATATCTGGTTGTATTGTATGTTTTTAGATTTTTCTGTCATTAAATCCTATATTGTGTTGGCCACAGTTAGTTGTCTGGCTACCTGAGTGCTCCTACAGGTATTTCCATATAAATTCATGTTGGAATTACATATGTAAATACACGTTGTAAAGGAAATAGAGAAGGTGGGAACATATCTGGGATTATCTGATTTAGAATTTCTTTCATTCTCTGATTTAAGGAATACAATAGTTCTTAAGTGCCAAAAATCTCACCTCCATAATCTCCAGCATCCTTAGGGCGTGACTTCAGTGTCACAGTCTTTTGCAACACGTACAGAGAAGGAAAATAAAGCAGACTAAGCCATTTTGACATTTTTGCAAGCTGAAGCGTGTTGTTTCATGCAGTCATAACCAGGAGCAACATGCACTGACAGCTACAGACGGACTCACTAATCACTGCAATTTTTTAAAACTCCCAATGACTGCAAGCAAAATAAGCTTCCTCCTCAGCATCTCCACTGCTAATACTCTGTGTGGACATTAGTTTCCTAAGTAAACTTGGAAATTGTTGAGACTGACACAAGAGAACTTAAAAAAATGTTCTTATTTTCTCTACAGTCTCATTTAATATATTGCTAGTCTTTGTTGAACTGTGGCTATACATTGCACAGGACAGGGATGTCTTTGTTTGCTTTGTGGAGTATCTATGCAAATTATTTTCAGACTCAACGACTGTATTTGGGGTCAAAAATGCTGTATTGACTTCTAAAGAGACTAAGTATAATGTTTTTCTGCATCTTGATATTAGTCTAATGGGCACTAAAAATACGGGAACATGCAATCTTTGCTAGAAAATTATTTGACTTGGTAAGGCCTGCACTGAGCACTGGCTGAGGAGAAGGGGTGCAGGGAGCTGCCAGCGCTGGAGGATGTCTGAAGTCAGGAAGGCTAACACCCTGGATACATAAAAGACCGACCTATGGAATGAGGTCAGGATAGTGCCTCCTGTGGTACTCCCTTCCCCAACTCCCCAGCCGGTAGGAAATGATTAATAAAAAGGACATCACCATTGAAGCTGTGGTTCTCAATTCCATTATCCCATTGTTATTGATGAGTGTTAAGGAGTTTTGCTCCACAGGAGGCCTCCTACAAAAATTGAGCACTTTACCTCCAGAGACTGATCTGACCCTGCATTTCCAGGGAATAAACTTCTCTTCTGTTTAAAATGGAACATATTTTCTTAGAAAGACAGTCAGTTCACTTTCTTTAAAAAAATATTTTAAAGACGTGAAAAATTGGTATTCGTAACTTTTCATTTTCAATCTAACTTTAAAACTTATATTTTATTTTTCTGTTATGAAGAGATTATGCAGAATTGCTTTCCTTTATTTTCTTCAGTACCTGATTCTGGGTTTCCTCTTCTCTATCTTTTTCTACAGAAATGGCCTTTTTTGCCTTCTCTATTCCTTCACCCCTTTTTACCTTTCTCTTTTTTTTCTTCCTCTAAAAACATCTCCTCATGTTTCTCAGCTAATCAGTGTCTCTCATAATTCATCTAGTCCCATTACATTCTACTCACTCTTGGGAAATCTTACCAGTAGCCAATGACCAGAGAAATAAATGGATTAGACAAAGATTACAACAAAATGGAACAAGAGAGACTCCCAAGTAAAAAATTCATCTCAGTTCATTTTTCAGAATTACTATATAGGCTAGGTAGAGCAAAGCCTACATATTTACTTTTATTTCATAATGAGCTGTGGAGTTGCAGTAGAATTTGACTATGTAACAGGCCAAGTACGCTTTGAACTTATTTCAAGGTCACTTACCCATGGTCTTGAGAGGATGCTGCAGGAGGGAGCAACAAGCCCCTGCTTGTTGCAATCCATTAAACATCAGGAGATGAACCTAGCATAAGGGCATTTGTGACAGGAACTCTAGTTCAGACAAGAGGAAAGAATCATGTCTCTCTTTTCAGGAAAGTGTTGTAGCATATATATCTCTGTTTTCTCAAGAGAACATTTTGTTTCCTGGTGGTATAGATTTTCAAACTGAGACTTCTTGCTCTCATTGCTCACCCTGCGACAGCATTTGGTGGCTTAGCTTGGACCTCTTCCCCCAAGCCGGAAAATTAGGATGCCTACAAAAATCACTGTTTCTTACACATCCCAGACCAGCTTGTTCCCTGTCACTCCTGCTTCTCCAACATAACCCTGGGGTGCTGTCAAATGCATCATGCTTGATGACGATTTCAGAGGTCAGCTGGAAGAATTACGGAGACATGCGGTCTTATAAATTACAGAAGCACCAGATCCACTTCCAAATGTGGACATACTGAAGATACAAACAACAAGGAGTGAACACACTGCATGTCAGTGGGACCTCGAAACTGTTCCAGATGTTGGCTGAAGGGCAAAACTCAACTGTGACTCAGCTTTATCCAGGGCGGATATATCACCAGGAACTAAATTTCTAAACTTTTTTAAAAGTCAGTGGAACTTCTGGCATTGACTTTAAGGGACCAAAACTTCAACCAAGGCAGGTAATGTACAAGCACACATGCTGCACTTTTTGGTAGATTTATTGTTATTCTTGTTGGGTTTAGTATTAATGTCAGTATTATTTCATTATTGCTATTACAGTAGCTCTTAATAAGACCTGAAATAGACTGAAATAAGACTAGAACATAGGACTAAAAGGATAAATGAGCAACGATTAAAACACTAGCATTAGTGTTCTCATTAGCAAAATTAGAAGGGCCAAAGCCCAACTATAACTTAATCTGGCTTCTGCTGTTAAGGACAATAAAAAACGTTACTATAAATATATTAGCCATAAAAGGAGGACTAAGAAGAATCTCCATCCTTTATTAAATGGGGGGGAGGGGGGAAACACAGTGACCAAGGATGAGGAAAAGGATGAGTTACTTAATGCTTTCTTTGCATCAATCTTTATTAGTTGGACCCATTGTTCCCTGAGTACGCAGCCCCCTGAGATGGATGACAGGGACGGGGAGCAGAAAGAAACCCGCATAATCCTAGGGGAAATGGTGAGTGACCTGCTACAGTGCTTAGACACACACACAAGTCTATGGGGCTGGATGGGATCTACCCAAGGGTACTGAGGGAGCTGGCAGATGTGCTCATCAGGCCACCTTCCATCATTTATCAGCAATCCTGGCTAATCGGGGAGGTCCCAGTTGACTGCAGGTTAGCAAATGTGACACCCACAAGATGGGCTGAAAGGAAGATCCAGGGAACTACAGGCCTGTCAGTGTGACCTCAGTGCCAGGGAAGGTTATGGAACAGATCATCCTGAGTGCCTTTACGAGGCACATGCAGGATGTAATAAGTGATTGGAGGTAATTTGCTGATCCAAACAGTAGTTTAAAAGCCACCTTGCTAACAAATGTTATCTTGAGCAAATGATAAACGACAATGTAACTGGAAGTAAAGGGTTAACCAAATAAATTGAAGAAGAGAATAGCTTAAAGCTTGCTATAGCTGATATAGTAACATCCTGTATAACAGGAAAGGCTCAACCGCAATGCTATGTTTCTATGGTATTCGTTTAGGTAGAATAGATTCATATTGTATTATCTTGTGTGCAATGCAGATTCTTGGAACCGGGTTTAAGCTGAATCTTTAGTCAAGCTTTAATTGCCCTATAAAG
>NW_009647024.1:1321593-1322577 GCF_000708025.1 Charadrius vociferus
AGTTTTGGCAGTCTTAGGTTGATGGTTGGACTTGATGATCTTAAATGTCCCTTCCAAGTAGATGATTCTATGATTAATATGGCATAGCAATCTGTTATAACTTTCCTTTACAAATATGTATGTTTTGTTCTCTAGAGATGTGAGGAGACGATGTGTTCATTTTGTTTTTTGCCAGTATTAAAATATTTTCCTTGTCATTAGGTAATGGCTTGTCTGTATAGGGAAGCAATATGATGTCCTGGCTCAAAGCTTGTGTTCATGCAGCACCAAACTCAAGCATTTATTTCCTATGAGTAATTTACTATGAAAAAAAAATGTGGTGTCCTTAAAATAGCACTTGCAAACTGCAAGTTCTTGCTGCTCTGAAGATCTAGTAGTATGTTTACAATGGTAACTTTATAATTACAAGGTCATTTTAGTTTCAGCTAAAGCGATGACAGGGCTTGTAAGCACTGCAAACTCATCAATGCTAACAAACATCCAGTAGTTTCCATTCGTGGGAAAATAGCAGGAAATGTCTAAACAGAGTTTCACAGCAGAGTACAAGGCAATGTCCAGACTCAGGCAGATACCATGGTGTCTGTGTTAGAGTAATGCTCTGCACAGCCTGAAAAGCAGCCCTCAACCTGCCAGAGTGCCATTGCTCCCACTATTCAAGCTCCTTGGCAAGACTGGGTTTCTGTGCGTAATGCGTTTAGCGCTCCCTTGGTGTCAAGAACATTACTGAAACATAAAAAAAACCCTTTACTGAATGTCTTGAAGAAATAAAATTATACCAGAAGTGAGATAAGCAGCCATAGCTACCTGGCTATGGAGAGGAATAGGGCCAGCGCTGCAGCTGAAGATGGCCCAGGCTGTAGCTGGGCCAGGGCAGTGCAGTCCCCAGGGGACCTGGGGGAAAGTGGCTGCAGGGACAGGGTGGGCACAGCCCCGCAGCCTCTGCATTGGAGCGGCTCGTGCCCCAGACCTGGGGGGAGCGGGGGG
>NW_009647024.1:1322589-1324042 GCF_000708025.1 Charadrius vociferus
AGCACAAGCCGGCTGAACTGCCACTGCACCGTCCTGCTGTAAGCACAGAGAAAACAATTTCTCCAAATGATTACTATTTAATCTTTTCTACAATGAACAAATACAATCTACAGTGTAGTTGCATCACACCCCCCAAAAATTCTTCTTTGAGCCCCCAAATAAGATGTTTTTTTTTTTAGTGCAAGGCAACAAATTTGAGCAGTGAACCTTGTCTTTCTTAGCTAGAAAGATGTATTTCCCAAAGACTGCAGACATTCAAAACCCGCCTGGACGCCGTCCTGTGCAACCTGCTGTAGGTGCCCCTGCTCTGGCGGGGGGGTTGGTCTAGATGATCTCCAGAGGTCCCTTCCAACCCTAACCATTCTGTGATTCTGTGATCTGCTCTCATGGATGTGCCTCTGCTGTTCCGGGAGGATTGTGAGTTGTATGAGCCAACTGGCTGGTTGATTTTATTTTCTCTGAGGAACATTAATAGATTGTAGACTAACATAAACATCAATAATCATATACATAATGGTATAAGGACACCAAGATGGAAGAAAAGGCTGAGAAATGGCACTATATTTCCTTAAGATTTCTATTAAAGGATTTAATGATAAAAATGAGAAAACTTCTCACAAATCCTAAGTTAGTTTCAAAAAGACATGAAAATTCAAACCCCATATCCTTTCGAAAAAGACTTTTAATATAGGTCTTGCTATTAATTGAGCTGGTGTTCAACAAAGGTGTTTTAATGTTAAAAAAAAAATCTATTCACGTTATCTGAATCAGTGGCCCATATGGAATTTAAATTAGTTAATTTCACACATTTTACTAAAGAAAAATTGACTCTGCATCTGCGAATCTTTCAGGAATATGTAGCTTATTCATAATCATATAGAGATCTGTGCTGGTGTATCTCAACCATGATGAGAGCAATGAAGGATGTCATTCATCTAATAATGAAAAAGCTCTTCATCTTTGATTAGCTGAGAAGGTCAAAAGGTCAAAAATTGTTCTTCCAGAAGGATGAACAATTAGCTCCAGAAAAGTTTTGTACACCTGATCAGGGATAACAGTATATGTTAAAGATAAAGCAAATCCCACCGGATCATGCTGACTAAAGCTTTCACCCAATTTTAGTGTCTTGCTGGTGAATAGAGGGACTGATTTGTTATTTGATCCTTTGCAAATGGCCCTATACTTCTGAAGAATTCTTTGGCAGATATGAGGTCATGTATAAAGTCACGGTTACAGTTATTCTTCTGCAGTAGGTCCTGATTGCAATTATTCGTATGTATTTATAGAAATCCATAAAGGATATGAGGGGACTCTGTGAAGTATAATGTTCACGGTACACTGACAGAAGTGCCATTAGGTGATGCTGTACTGATTCAATGTTAAAAGACTTCAGTGATAGACTTCAACTCTTACAAAGACATTGGGCCTTAAAACATAACCCAGAGAGTTCAGC
>NW_009647024.1:1324209-1392200 GCF_000708025.1 Charadrius vociferus
CGGCGCCGAGGCGCTGAAGTTGGTGGTTTGTTTTGGGTTTTGTTTTTTTTTTTTTTGCTAGATCTGGCCAAATCTGTCCCCGGACTTGCGCTCACTGAAGCACGAGTCGGTGAATAGTTGCCCCCACTGCATCACTGCACTCTCTGCTTGCTGTCTTGTGCAGCTGCCACCCTCCAGCCCCAAAATCCTTCCAAAACGGGACTCAGAATTTGAGGCCCTGGAATTCATACGTGGTGCCTGTTTCCAGCCTCCCCAGAGTTAGCTGGTTGCAATTGTAAAACCTCATATCAAGCATCCGTGTTATTTTTGGACTGTCACAGTATGGTAATGACATTTCTCTCCATTCATGTTCAAAATGTTTGGATCCTGACACTTGCCTCCAAACCAGCACCATGTACCCCATATCTGACTCCTTGAGCTACAGTCAGCTGGACACTGGGCCTCAAAATTGCTCCGCTAACCAATGACAGAAATAGAAAACAAATGAAGTTGCTGCCACTTTACTTGAAAAATCTGGATCTTGCTAAAGCTCAGCCCAGTAGCATTGGAAATGTACCTGCTAGTTCTGTTCTGCTTGGATTCTGGCAGTTTGTTTCCTCTAAAACTGCAAATTGCGCTGGCAGATATCCACTCTGATACTTCAAAATCGGGAGCAACTCCCAGTGCACTGAGGAACAAAAGCTGCCAAAGTAGCTCTATAAATATACCCAACAAGTGGATCCCACTGGGTCCTGCCTTTTTTTCTCATTCCTGACAGCATAATGTGGTTCGTTAAACAGAAGTGCTAGCTTTGTGGAATTCACTGATTAGGAATAAAATATGCTTTACAGATGGGTTGTCAAGATGCAGTAAGATTCAGAAGATAAAACCGGTGGGTTTTTTTCTTGTTCTCTGTCTCGATGCTGCAGTATCAGTGTGGTTTTGTTTTCCTTGCCAATGGAGGTGGCTGAGCATGTCCTCTGTTTAGACAGGGGATGTCAGGTGAGCACTGGCAAAATGTGTCTGGTGCAAACAGTTACCTATTGCAGGATGAGACGCTTTTCTCTTTTTCTTCATGCACAGTAATTACGCTATCACACAGCGTAGTACAATCTTTTTTTTTTTTTTCCTCTCCATGCCGTGTCTTAAGCTACAGGATGAGAACGTTGAAGCCAGGTTTAGCAAATACTGTGCCTGGGGCTTTGTTTAGTGTGTGCTTTTGGTTTTGTTTGGGCTTTGGCGGTGGGTGGGTGCACATGGACTGTAACGTACTTGGATTGTTCTTCTACTCCAGAAGCAGAGAAACCTGTTTGCTACTCTTACGATGAAATTTAAGAAAGCATGGCCAAAAAATGGTTCCCCATACTAGTTCTCGGTTATCCACAGTAATTACAGTGGAGTGCACGGAGAGGCAGAATGTAATACTGCAGGAGAAGCGATTCATTTCTTTTCTGAGTATGAGAATTCGAGGGCTTGACTTTAAAATTTGACAGATATGGTAGAATCCAGTTTTTTAGCATGCTTGTATGTTGGGATATGTTGAACTCCTGGTGGTGATGATGGCTGCAGAATAATGAGCAGTTACTCTTGTCTGTTTATATGTAGTTTGGAAATTGAGGTCAAATTAGCAAAACACAGATAAATAAATACTCTGTTCTATTGCTCCCTGCCTTCCACCCCCGCCACCATGTGAAGCAAATGGTCTGATGTGCTTTCGTTCAAAAGACAGAAAATGCTTCGTTTCCTTAAAATATAATCCCACATGCGTGATCAGTGGAACTAAACTGTAATGATCTTTCCATCGCTGCAAAAGTTACCTGTTTATCCAATAGCATCCATGTGTATCTGCTGGATATTGGATTTCTGTAAAGGTTGAAGTGTTTATTTACTACTTTGTTTGTTTCCCACACACACACATTGAAAAAAGTGCTTTCTAGAATCCTAACTGGAAAGTACCTATGTGGTACATGTTCTCAGCCAATAACTTCAGATCAGTTTTAAGTCTGAAATCTGGGTTAGAGGCCAGTGACAGAACAGAAATCATTACAAAATAAATTAGCAAAATAGCCAGTGTCAAAGCAAATGCTACATTCCAATCCCTAAATGTGCTGTTAATCAGGAAGCAGGAGGAGCAAAGGCAATCATTTCTGGAGATATTTTTGTCCTTTATGATAGCGAAAAATAACCTCATGCTACCAGTAGTACAGCTGGGGTTTTTTTTGTCTGCTTAATATTTAAGACTAATAACTCAAACACTTTCAGAGATTAAAAGCAGAAACACTACTTCCCTGCAAATGAACATCTATAGCTCACAGAAGAGGCAGCTGCCACAGAGGCTGTAGTCATTGACTAAATCTTGGGCACTTGATCCTGTATGCCGTGGAATTAGGTGTGTTTTTTAAAAACTCAGTTGTTTTTATCAGTGTAGTTAAACATCTCACGTAAGTGAACCCTCTTTGTTTTTCAGCTCGTCCAGGAGTTCAATACCCAGGTGGCTCTGTACCGGGAGCTGGTCATTTCCATTGGGGATGTCTCAGTCACCTGTTCATCTCTGCATGTGGAAATGCACAAAACTCGAACCCAAGGATGTGAGATGGCCTATCAGGCTCATCAAAAACTAGCAGCAATTTCTGGGTAGGAGTCTACTTACGTTTAATTAAAGCTGTACTCATATGCATGTCTTTGCTAAGTACTTCATTATGGAAACTTTCAGCAAAAGCGTTAACTCATGTTTCTGTTTTAGGCATAGAGATGTATGACCACAAATTCTACAGAATGCACATATTCTTATGATAGTGAAATTTTGGGTCAAATCCTGGTCCCCTTACCAAGATGGTATCCTGCTGATATCTCTGGATGCTTTTATGTAAGATGAACAGGATTTTACGCCATATCACTAGACGACTTAAAAAGACCAAGGGAGAATCCTTGCCTTTCGAGGGTGAAACAGCGGTAGCTTTCTTCCCAGTCCTTCATTGGGTATCCCTAATTGAATAGTTAGAGACAACTGGCTTAGCTCAACTAAAGACTTAAAAAAATTAGATGAAAAAATAATTAGGTGAAAATTATGTAAGGGGGGGGGAGAGTACATATACTATTGTGAAAACTTGTGTTTACATTCTGCATGTTTTTAAATCCTTATTCATGTTGAAATGAATATGCCAGCATGTAGTGTTTTCATTTACTCTTTGATATTACATTATATATGTTCCTTTCCATGGTGACAGAATATATCATCACATACTTGAGACTATGCCTCAGTACAAGATAAACCAGCATAAGCAGCTGTGTCTTACAAAATGGGAATTCTTGCTGCTTACACAGAGTCTATTTGTGTGTTCTTCACAGTGTGGTGACAGGCACATGTACCTCCTGAGCTGTGTCTCTCTGACTGCACTTTGTCAGAACTCTCTGCCCTTGCCTTATCCGCTGTAAACCATTGTGTACTGTGGGAAAAAAAACTTTCTTTGCAGCTCTGCCTAATCCCTGTTGAAGTTCTTTCATCACTTTAATCTATATGAGAATTCTGCCACAGGTTTATATATAAGACCACGCTAACAAAGTAAACAGAAGACAACGCTGGATGGTCATTTCAGAACTGTCAACATTTTCAGATGTGATTCTGTGCAAAGACTCTTGAGTTGATATTGTGACCTCTGATTTGTTCCTCAAACAAAATATGTGCTCTTAAGTTACTAAAGTCTGTGAGAATTTAAGAAAAACCAACCAACCAACCAAAACATACAGTTCTTTTTAACCTGTGCACTGAAAATGTTGAAGCAAACAGTAGAGAAAATGATCTTGTCCACTTTCAGACTCAAAAGAGAGACTAACACAAATGAAAATAGTACATCTGAATAGCAGAACCTAACTTGGATTTTTTTATCCTTTTTTTTTTTTTGTCATAAAGGAAACAATCTATACGTGCTCATTTAGAAGTATGGAGGGTTTTTTAAGTAATCATTTCACAGTTGGGAGTCTGTCATATACACAAAGATGTCCTGAAGGTTGTTCAGTTGCTGCAAGACTGACATTTAGCTAATCTAAAACTGTTTTAAATAACTATGATAGTAATGTGATATTCATAACAACTGATGGGTGTTAGAAACCCTCTGGAAATTACTTGTTTGGTTTGACAGACAGTTTACAAGATGTGTTTCACATCCCCACCCTCCTACGGCTGAGGAAAGCCATATGAGCCAACTTAACTTGTCTGGTATATCTGTGAGGAAAGATGGGAGATGAAGGTGCAGCAAGGATTCAGTGTAGAAAAGAAATAGAAGGAGAGGAGTAATAAATAGTCTTAGAGGTTCAGTTTTGAATTCAGCAGAAAGAGTGATGTAGTGCATATGGCAGAGGATCTGGAACGGGAACCTAATTTGGTAGGAAGAAAAAGTATCAGGAATAAAAATACTTAGGGACAGGAATGTATTAAATCATCCTCATTATTAAATAGTCAGGAGGGTAGCGTATTGCGCAGAAACCACTGGTTGTCAGCAGATGGGACAAAGGCTCTTTTAATTCACTGCTTTAGTTCAAAATGCACAGTACTGCACTGTGCAAACTTTGGAGTTACACAACCAATTCTGTTTTCCAAAGCTTATTAAAGAAAGCCTATTTCTTTCCCACCCCGAGAGAATAATAGCAATTAGCTAATTATGTTACTAGACTACAAAATTTCATTACATACCAGCATTCTATTAGTTAAGGTCATCAGTAATATGCACTTAGTCTCCAAGTGACCTGAGCTGTTGCAGGGCACTCTTTCTTTCAGAAGTAGTCATCACTGTCTAGGACAACATTAGGTTCATTAATCTTGTTTCTGCAGATGTCTTCTTCGGAAAATTAGCAGACAGCTTCATTTTATGCTTCTTGTTTGAATACACCAGGATTTGAGACTCTTAAATGCACTACTGATGGAGGGAGCTAGAAAAGGCACCTGTTTCCCTTCCTAACTCACCTCTTCTGCAAGACTAGGGAAGGTAACAAAGAGGAAAGGTGCAAAGACTTGGAAGGGAAGAAACAAGAAACAAGAACAAACACCACTAGTGCTGAGAAAGGCAGCTCTGGATGAAAATTTGGGAATTGTGGGAAAGAAATTCTGAGGTGGAGATAACGCATTAGGAACTGAACGGGATTGAAGTCATGAGGAGGAAAAAACTTTGATCATGGGCATATCAGTTCTGGAATAGTAGGTGGACATCAGAGTAGGACAGTGGTGTAATATGAACAAGAAGAGAAGATTGCAGGTGTAGCTGTAGAAAAAGCGTACACTGATATGCCAACAAAAGGAGATTCAGCAAGGGAGATGTAAGAAGGGAAAGCCACACTTATATTTTAAAAACTGAGAGAAAAAAACCCAAAGGAGGTGGCGACAAAGGTAAGGAAGCATCAAGGAAACATAAAACCTTATGAAGTCTGCACTGGGTTAAACAATATCTTCCCATCTAGCTCGAGTCTGACAGCTGCCTGTAGCAGATCGTTCACAAAAAAGTATATAAAAACCAGACTGTGCATAGAACGATACTTGCCACTACCCAGCATTCAGTAGTGTAGGGGTTTCCTGAGCCACAGACTGCCTCTGAACAATTTGTGTCTGACAAATATGTGTTCTCACAGGAAATTTCAGGATTTGTCTAAATAGAAAGGTCTTTTACTCAGAAAATGCTGAGGATGAATAATGACGTCTTTAGACTGTGATGTGATTAAAAATGTGACAGAGTAGTTTACAAAAAAAAAAAAACCAAAACAAAAAAAGATTATTGAGAAAGGAAACTTCAAATTCAGTCTCCAACTTAATAGGGCCTCATAGCTGTTACATCCATCTTCGTAACTCTTTTGTGTATTTTTCTTGTAGAAACAGGTGAAATTTTATCAAAAAGAGGATGCGTGCCTGAGTTTACCAACACTATCATGGCTTTCAGGCAATAAAGATTAGAAATAAAAATAATTTAAATTTCAATATCCTAGTTGATGATCTTTTAGGAATGCAAGTCAAAGTGAACTCTTCTTTCAGTGTTGGTTTTCTCAGGACTTTGGGTTAATTCCTACTTATCACACTTGTACAAAAAATTCTTAGTGATTTTTAATGAACTGTCTAATGAAGAAAGTGAGTAAGGTTTGGCCCTTTCATTACATTTTCTGCTCTATTAATTTATCAGAAATTAAATATCTCAAATTAATTATATTGTGCAGTCTTGCAGTACCAGATGTTGTGGTCAAAACTGGAGAAAATAAAGCAGCAAGAAAATGAGTCAGGGTGACTTTTTTTTCCAAAAGAAAAGAAAGGAAAAATACTTGTAACTATAGGAACATGGGGAAAAAAAGTGCAAACCTCTGTTTTGGTCTGCTTTATGGGATGGTAAAGGCTGCTGATATTTTAGACATCATCAAACAGAGCCAGCTTTATAGGTGAAGTACACTAAGTCTGGGATATAAATAGAAAGATAACTCAGAACTGTATTTTAAGATACCGGTCTGCACAACTGTGTACGCACTTTTGTAAATGTCCCTTTCATATTCTCAGGCACTTGATATGCTTACATAATGCAAGTACTTCTGTGCGTACTTGGCACGCTGAAACCAGAACTGGCAGTGTCTCTGCGACAGTCTGATATATATGTTGACAGTGGCTTTTTTTTGCATGAAATGAAACTGTGTGAGGAGCCCCGGGGTGCATGGCAATGTACATCTGTGTGAACATGGCTTTGAAAGTGGTTGTCCTCTGTTGTTCAGATTGGTGTTGCAACATCCTGAATCTAAGGAGGAATAAACCCGTACAGGCTGGAGGCCAACCACCTGGAAAGCAGCTTTGTGGAAAAGGGCCTGGGGTGTTCTGGTGAACACCAGGTCGAACACGAGCCAGCGCTGTGCCCTTGTGGCAAAGAGTGCCAACAGCCTCCTGCGCTTCATTAGGAAGTGTTGGCAACAGGTTGAGGGAGTTGATCCTTCCCTTCGACTCAGTGCTGTTGAAGCCATATACTGTGTCCAGTTCTGGGCACCCTAGTAGGAAAGAGAAAGGGACATACCGCAGCAGGTCTCATCGGTGGCCATGAAGATGATTAAGAGCATGCAACATCTGACATACAAGGAGAGGCTGACAGAACTGGGGTTGTTTAGCTAGGAGAAGAGAAGGCTTGGGAGGTAAACTTATCAATGTGTATAAAAAATACCTGATGGGATAGTGTAAAGCCAGCCTATTCCCAGTGGTATCCAGTGATAGGACAGCAGGCACAAATTGAAATACTGAAAATTTGATTTAAACATTTCTAAAACCTGGTTTTTGCTGGAAGGTTGGTAGAATATTGGAACGGGTGCCCTGAGAGGTTGTGGATTCACCATCCTTGGAGATACTCAGAACTCAGCTGGACATGGTCCTCAGTACCCTGCTCTAGCTGACATTGCTTTGAGCAGGAGGGTTGGACTAGGTTAGTTCCACATGACCCTTCCGGCCTGTGACAAAAGCCACTGTAAATCTTCTCATCGGGAAAATTCCAATATAAAGTTTCCGTATTTGACACTGAGATGCATCTGTTACATTTATAAAACAGTTTTTAGTGTTCTGAGTTCAAGAAAAGTTAAGGAAGTAGACCTAAAAATCACATCCTGATTGCATTCCCATCTTTATTGCAGTGCACAAAAATGTTACCATACTGTTGCTTTAAGTATGCAGTTTTGGGTAATTTCTACTTCTGTATTCCTTCGCAATCTACGGTAGATTTCTGTTGTTTCCAATAAGCAACAGAGGGTAATTTCTCAAACCTAATTAATATTAGATCAGTTCCTAAGGTTGTGTTAAAATATTCTATGGACACCCAATTATGCTCCAAATTTTTCCTCCAACTGTCTGAATTTTTCCCAAATTATGACACTTTAAAATGATTATCTGCTTTCTAAAGCACACAAGCAAACAAAAAAGTGGTCCAAAATATGTTACAAATTAAGAGAAAAGGAGACTTCAGGCTTGTACCTTAATGAAAGCTGCATTAAGACAGACATAACGGAAACCATTTGAACTGTTTAACTTCAGATGTTCGATGCAGCACTGCTGGCAGGCAGTATAGCTGAGCAGAAACAAAACGTAGCAACACTTAGCTCAACAGGGAAGAATTTTTATAATCATGAATCAAAACCAAGCAGATAGAGCAACAAACTAGAGCTCTGCCCAAGCTAAATACCAATCAAGCAGCATGTATGGAGATCTCTGCTCTCCCCGAGTGTCTTTTCAATCCCTGCCGTTGCACTTCTGTGAGCATATGCATCAGAGGTGGGGAGAGTGATATTAATGTTGATCCCTGGGGTTCTGAATTGCAGGCACTGCCCCTGTATGCTACCGCAGCTACAGTTAGCATTGTTGCAACAGCCACATGAAAGTTAAGAGTAAGTGAAGTGTTTCACAGAGGTTGCACCGTGATAACCAGAGTGTGGCCTGATGAGAGTATAATTAAATATTAAAAATAATGTGATGACATGTGAGAAAACAAAGCATTCAATATTCACTGCAAGAATCAGTGCTGTTATTTATGATAACACCAACAGCATAATACTCCCTGAATTCATATGGGGTTTTTTGCCAAAGTATTGCAGATATTTATAACAGTAAGACCTTAAGACTCTGACCTTCAAAATCCTATTAAGTGAGTACAAAATGTTGAGATTCTTCACTTCTGAAAACTGCTGGAAGTAGAAAACTTTCCATTTGCACTCCCAGGCATATACTAAAATCATCTTAGTAAGTTGTTCCAATCTGGCAGGCCAGATCCCACAGGTCTTGCAACCATTGAATAGTACCTCACTCGGCAAGTTGTCTTTCTGACTTAACTGAGACTGTCCAAAATGAGGGAAGTCAGGGAGATCTTTTTCTCCCTCCAAAGAAGAGCTTTCAGGATCTGGAGCAAGTTCATTACTGAGCATTCTTATCATATAAAGTCTCGTTTTCCTTCAACCTTTACATTCAGCTTCCATGAACATTCACTGTAACTCTCTTAAAGGCTTACAATTTTCCTGTGATTTTGAGCATATCAAATTCTAGGGGCAAATTGTGACTGCGTTTGTTCTACTTGGTTGGGAATATCTTCACTGATTTCTCAATCATGGAGTGACTCCAGACTTTTGACTAATGGGAGTTGGTCTGCCTAGGAATGTTTTGGGAAGTAAGCTCAGATATGGATATTTTGGTTTGGGAAGTAAGCTCAGATATGGATATATTGTGAACATATTCTTTATGGACAAACTAGTGCACAATAGTGCAGTTAAGTATAAGATAGCTTACTCCTTTCTCAAGAGGGTAAGATGCACATACATCGTTCTTACTAGATTCCTTTGCAAAAATTTCTCTAATTATACAAGCCATGTGCATCTAAAATGATGCAAAGGGACACCGAAAATCTAAGACCATTTTCTGTGGAATTGAGTTAAGGTGGGTCCTGTTGCTGAGAGTAAAATCTGTTGACTCAATTTAAGTTGCAAGTTGAAAAAGAAGTCATTTTAAAACAGACACCTCAAGTTCTAATAGGTGAATTCAAAAAGCAAATAAGAGAGGAGAAAACAAGGTTACTTACTAAAGCTAGAGTTCTCAAAATAGCTAACCTCTACAGACTCACTTTTCCTTTGTACCTTTGTCTTTGGGGCTGTGCTCTAATAGGCAGCTGGGACTTGAAGATACAAGGTATTAATATCTCCCTTTATAGATCTGTCTTTCATAACTGGAGGCCGGATTTAGTAAAGGGCAAACATACCTAAAAGTGAATTTAGCATATATTTCTCTATGTCTAAAACAGCAATTCTGAAAAGCCTGAAAGTTCTACAGCAGCAGTGACAGAGTGTAACTTAGTTCTTACAAAGCAGTAGAGCTTACCACCTTGCGTAATGGTAAACCTGACCAGCAGGCAGAAGTGAGGCATTCTTGCTTGTCCAGGCTCTGATGAGCTTGATCCCATGGGCGCTGTCAGAGCATCCTCAGAGCCTAACACACACTTACAATATTGGACTTCTTACAAAACACGGTGGCATCTGCCACCTTCTTTTAAACCAAAGCCGAAGGTGCATCAACTTAATTTCTAGACCTGTTGCACCTCACTCCTGGGAAAATGTCCTGACTACAGTCTGTGGAAGCTAAAAGTAGGACAGACATCATCTTTTTCAGTCACTTATTTGCTGTTTTCTTCCATCTCATTCTCAGCTAGCACATTCACAGCACCTCCCGGTGCAGCATTGCCGCTGCCAAGACACTCAAGGACTGCACATGCTGGGTAAGCCAGATGGGTAAACCTGCCTCTTACAGGAAGGGTCCCCTAACAGAAGAGAAGCTGTGTCCCAGCCCAGCAGCCGGAGACTCTGCCCCATGCTCAGGGATCACCACGAATAGCCATATTCTCCCTGGCAGGCACAGAGCAACGCAGCTGTTCATCTGTGACGTGACCTGAACCTGTAAGGTGGCTGTGGGGAAGGAGGAGGCTCATTGCCATCGTCTGACCCCGTGGGCAGAGTATCATGCACAAGGGAGCAAAATGGTGTAGAGGTCTGCACTGTGCTTTGGTTTCAAGCAGTGCCAGTGCAGGATAAACGTTGAAGACTGTTAAAGAAGTTCCTTGGTAGCAAGGAGAATTTGTATTCTAGTCCATGCTCCCATGATTTTTTCCGTGTTTTAAGCAGTAAAACACATAAAGATGTAGGGGAGCAGAGATTCAGAACTCGCATAAATGCTGAGTATTCTTCAGCATTCTGCGTCTTCAGCCTGGTGAACTCTACATTCTGGGGTGGTTTGGCTTCCCTTTTGACATGCCTTCTGCATCCAACACTCCATTCTGGTTCCCAAATGCCAACCTGGAAGAGTATACCAAAAAGTAAGGTGTTGCTGTCCTTCACTGGAACGCTCTTCTTCTGTGCACGAGCAGCATTCCACTATAGTTACATTGCAGGGGGGTTGTTCCTCTAAATCTAACTCAGGAATAATGGCGTATTCCAGCCATAGGTAAGCCTCTTTATCTGTAGCAATGGTTGAAATAACCACGCTGTTTTACACTCCTATTTTGAGCTACATAAACCTTTTACATCAGAAATTGAAGTGAAGGAAAACAACATATGTAGCCAGAGAGGTTTGGGGACTGAAATATATTGGCGGGGTCCCTTTAGAAATGCTGCAGTATCAGAGCTGACCTTGTTCAGGCAATTCAGTGTTTCTGCAAGCGTTCTCTAACTTCATGCCCTTCTCTTGCCCCGTTTTGTCCTTCCTGCAGGGTACCTGTTATCACTGTTGGATGTAAAAAGCTTTTCAGACTTCTTCTATGAAAGCAATTTTCTTAGGAAGTAATCAGCCAGAGGATCCAGCTGTTAGGTACACGTATCGAAACTGGGACTGTGGGGATATTGAAAAGCCTACAAAACTTAAGTTTTGACTCTTTTTTTGGCAGTTGCTGTTACCTTTGCTTCACTCCATATTTTCTCATAACCTCTTCTTCCTTGTCATTCCTTTTTTTCAGTGTTTCTGCTTCTTGCTCTTTTTTAATTTCATACCCCGTCTCCAAACAGTAATGAAATTAATATCAATTTTGCTGATGTCATATTAACTATCTCGAAAGTCTTCAGGGCAGGACCCTGAGTGTACTTACAGCAAGCCCACTGGAATCCACTTGCCTTTAGATCTGTGGTATTACTGTAATAAACAAGATTAACAAGAATAATGAATGCTTTGAAAATTATTTATGTTTTAGGAAACATCTTGAAAATCTTTTGTTCAACCTCTTACTGATATTTTAAGTGAATCACTTATTAAATAGGTGTACCAGTACTTATTATCTCTGAAAAATACTGTGTATATTATTTAATGGTTTTACATCATATTTCAGTCTTCCAAGGGAAGACATAATATACAAATATTATATTTTATTATTGCTATAGCATTTTCTAAATAAAGCATGTGAAGGTTACATTTTTATCATATTGGTTTCCTAAATTGTTTCTTAAAAAATGACTTTAAATGTCAATTTGCTGGAATTTTAGGCCCTAACATGTAACAGCGCATAGCAACTCCTGTATGTATCTTGGCATGTCACAAGTGGAATCAGTCAATAAGCTCTTCCTGAGTGGTATTAATTTATATCTGTAAATAGTGCTTAAAAAAGGGATTTAGAACTAAATTTTAAAAAGTATTTAAAGACTTGCAAGTGCAGCTAATTAGGAATCTTTCATGTCATGCTAATGAGCCTATGCCCACAAAAATTAGGGTACCACAGAAGCGTACATGGGTTCAAAATTGTTAGACCAATCCAAAACAATTTTTTTATTTCAGTAATTCTGAGAGAAAACTTCTTTCTTGGCAAAATTCTGCAAAAAACACATTTGTTGAAAAAAAAAGTATACTGAAGCTTCATGCCTGTCTTCACAGATGTGATTGAAAGTTGCAGTTGCAGTGATCTATAATGAAGACGGTCAAGAAGAGCGCCTTCATGTCCCATTTAGGCCTACTGCTTTGAGATCTGTCTCACCAGCATATTTCAGTAATTTTCTGCTCTCAATTTCTACGGAAATACAGCTGAGGCCAAAGCTGAGTTTAGTCATGAGTTTTAAGTGCTTCTTTCCTGATCATTTTCTTAAATACCATTTGATTAAGAAGTCCCACATGGCTGCAATTTTTAGCATTGGACACTCTTCTTACCTTCATTCCATATAGCTTTGGTTATATTGTTTCCAGAAAATTATTTCTGATTCTCTCTGAAGTTCTTATAAATCTAGACTATTTTAGCAATATGTTCATATATCTGATGAGAAATAACATTTTGATTCAGTGCCCCATACTGAAATCAGCCAGTGCAGTTGCTAAGTTGATTGGACAGGACATGCAATTAAGTGCACATCCTTCTCACGACTGATGTTCCAGCATGCCCCTTGAAGTGCTAGACTTTCATGCAGAATCATCTAAGAAAAGACTTCATATTTGTTGTGAACTTTGGTGCATGGATGGTTGCTCTACTAAGATGTCGAGTACCAAACTGTAAAGGATAACTGCTCTCAACAGCATTATCAGTAACTTGCAAGATCAGTCTCCAGCCAAGGGAGATCTCAGATCTGTCAGCTTTACACAGTAAAGATTCCAACCAAATCCGAATTTATACTATAAGGTGTATAAAGTCTGTTCTAGTCTTTCTAATTGCTGTATAGTTCTGTTTCATAACAATTAAATATTTGAAACCATTGTCTGGGCATTAAGGTCTCACCTGAACAAAGCATTAAATTAAGCATTCTTTAATCAGGAATCCTTACGGTGCTATCAAATAAATTAAATGATGTTTAAATGTTTTAAAATTAAACATAGACTGAAGTGCTGGCTGTTTCTGAATACTGTTTCCTCTTTGCTGGATACATTTGCAGATCTACATTTAGATTTTCTACATAATTTTTTCCTATAAGATTAATAATATGCTCAGTTATTTGTATATGAACAATTATTCACTGTAGTTCTTGCTTTTCTCTCTTACGTTCCATTTTTTACCTTGCTATTCTTATCTTTCACATGAATACTTTCTGCATGAACATTTCCTGTAAGCATAGGAATTTGGCATAAGAATTCAAATACTGTCATATTATATTAAATTATGTGCTCAAAGTTGGTGAAGAAACTGCTTTCCCACTGCAAAAGAAAACAACTTTGCATTTATGGGGTGGAAGAAAACAAGCTTGCGTTTGTTGGGTGAGCAAAGAAAAGCTGACATTTTGTATCTCTGTCTATCATGGCAAGACAGATCACTGCAAATGTGCTGTTCATAACCCTGCCAGCATGTCAGATGGTTAACTGGCGAAGTATTTAAAAGTGCCTTGTTTATACAGCAGCCTCCAATTATTTCCATTACTTTTGGAGCTGTTGCTGTGGTCAAGCAGATCTATCCACCCATATGCATTTACACCCCCTTCCGTAAAACCCCAACACCGACAAAACAGAGATTGATACTTTTGAGTTAGCGTGACGACTGCGATTATAGCCCTATACACAGGCTGAGCCATGTGAGGCTGTGTGCTGAGGCAGCAGTCCCTTCGTGCAGGTTGAAGAACACCAGGGGCCCCAAAGTCTGGGCATTTAATTTAGCTGCAGATTTACCCAATGTATGTACAGCCATGCTACTCATTTTCCATAGTTCAAGACGTGGAAATGAGTATTATGTCTGTGCAGCTGCTAACGCAGGGTACTGGATGCCCAAGGAAGACTCCGTGGAGGCATCCTTGCTTCCCAAGCAGAAATAGGCTTCTCAAAGAGGGAAAAAAAGTAACACCAGTTCACAAAGTCGAGTGGAGACTAGGGCAGGATTCAAAAATCCAAAGTGAAAAAAAAGCAAAGTTCTTTATGCTAAAATACTGCTTCCTGAACACATTTTATAAACAGATGGTTTTAAAAATTTCTTTCTTCATATATGAATTTAAACATTTCAAGAAGCTAATCTATTTCTTTTCTCTCTCTCTCTTTTTTTTTTTTTACACATTCAAGTTTTCTCACAGTCTCTCAGCTGTGATTTTTAACTTAACTACACATACAGATTTGATCTGTGCGACATACTTCTACTGACAATGTACCACAAGTTCTTTTTCACTTGGAACACTTTTATATGGAGGTATTTGGATATTTGTTTTTAAAAAAACACTCCAGGACATAAGAATCACCTGTTGAAAGCACCCCTGGAAGCATTTGTTACACCCAGAGTCCCATATATTACTTTATTCTGAGCAACCTAGTGAAGATCTGCTTGGTGGACTGTTTTCCTTCCAGTTTAGAATTTTAATAGTCAAATTGTTTGACTAAAGTTAAAAAAAAAAAAGGATTGTCAGAATATATGGATCTTTTCAGTGATTTTTAATGCAATACAGCTCTTATCCAAATCCCAGTGAAGCTTACAGAACATTTTCCCTTTAGTTTCAGTAGACCTTAGACCAAAGTGTTTTGTCATCCTTTTGATGAAATGCAAATACATTGTTCCTTACTCCTTCTCATTTTACCATCTCTTCACATCTGCTCTGTTTTTCTCGTTTTGAAATATGGAAAACCAGAAATCTAAGTTACAAACAGATGACAGGTATCCTTATCACACACGCGCTTTATGGAATGCCCTCTGGAAGAAACTTTGTATTGAAATTTATATTCAAAGTAGGTACTACAGACAGAAAAAAATGGAAAAGAGAAGTGTCATAAATCAAAGCAATCATCTGGTTTAGTGTCCTGTGGATGGTCAACAGCAGATGGCATCACTTGCCTGCAGCAGAGTTCCTTCTAAATCCCATATGTTAGTAGTTTGTTGTGACCTAGATCCTACAGCACCAAATACCCGAAGCATTTAATTCATTTTCAAGCTTTTCTGGGAAGTCTGACCGTGTTTGTCCACACAGATCAGAACAAATTTCATAGATCATCCCAGATGAGATACTTGTTTTGATAGTTTTCAAACATTCTTTTTCCAACTATTGTCTGAAGGAACTACTCAGGAGTGTAGGTATGAATTCTTACCATTGAAGTTTTGCAGACTTTTCAAAGATAGAGTTTATAAATCATTTGTTAGCGAGTAGTAAGTGATAAAGGGACATTTTAAAGAACTTAGAAGCTTAAGTAAAATCAAAGGGGAAATCCATAGGCAGCATGGGTCTGCTAGTCAAGTTACAAGAGGCAATATGGAGTTATATTGGGCTTGAGCCTGTTGGCTGGCACAGACCTGTCTCTGCCTCTTACTCCTGGTTTATCACAGAAATTCATTTGAGAACAATCTGCACATGCTGACAAGGGAGGGTTCTGAATAGGAATTTCTTTGGGAAATTTAAAAAAATGTTGCATATACAACTAATCTGATTGCCTCCTCCTTGGTTAGCACAGATCTTTTCTGGAAGGTCTGTGTCATGGTTTGAGTTTGTCTATTATTTAGTAGTGTCTGTCATGTAATTTGAGGCAGTGAGGCTGTGCTATTTTTTTGTCCTGCTGAGGCTAGAGCTAAACAAGGCTGGCTTGAGAACTCACCCAAAGATTTCTTCCCGCTAACCTGACACCACCTCTTCTCAACAGGGAGCCTGATAGTGTGCACAGAGAAGGGGCCCGTTCTGCTCATCTTTGGCCAGTGCAGAGGTCTTAGGGGTTTCCCTAAAGTAAAGGGACAGCCAGGTGAAGGAGAGAACTGTGGAAGGGGGTCTTAGTTTCTGCAGACGTTTGGTGGTGAAGCCCTGCATTCATTTTTTTAATATCTTAACAGTAACTCAGAAGCGTGTGCAATTTCATTTGGAATTCCGAGTGCTTAGAAGTATTCTGTCAGGGATTTTAAGCATAGCTGGTGTGGTGGTTTAGCCTTGGCCAACAGCCAAACTCCCACCCAGCTGCTTGCTTCCTCACTCCTCAGCAGGACACAGGGAGAAAACAGGAAGAATGGGAACGAGAAAGCTGGGGGGAGGACAGAGACAGGGACATTGCTTACCAACTACTGTTGAGGGCAAAGCAGGCTTGACTTGGGGAAGATTAACCTAATTTGTTGCCAATTAAAATAAAAGTAATTACTAATTTGGGTAATGGGAAGCAAAACGATAGCCATTAAAACATGTTTTCTCCCCCTGTTGCGCGTGCTCAACTTCATTCCAGACTCCTCTACCCCAAGCAGTGCAGGAAGGATGGGGAACAGGAGGTTACAGTCAGTCCATAACAGTTCCACTTTGCCTTTCCTTCCTCCTCACACTTTGCTCTAGCGTGGGCTCCTCCACAGGCTGCAGTCCTGTCAGGAAAATCTGCTCCAGTGTAGGCTCTCCACAGGTGGCAGTTCCTTCAGGAATATCCATCTGCTCTGATGTGCTCCTCTCTGCAGGCTGCAGAGAGTATCTGCTCTGCCATGGAGAACCTTCTCCTCCTTTCTCTGACCTTGATGTCGTCTCTCTTGTTTCTCACTCTTTTTGTTCCCTCTTCCTCTCTCCCTGTGGTGTTTTCTGCCCTTTTTTAAAATGTGTTTTCGAAGAGGTGCCACACACGCACTTGGCTGATGGGCTGACTTGTGACTGGCCATGGGTCCCTTGGGGACCCGGCAGGAGCTGTCTAGGACAGGCCATGTCCAGCAGAGGGCAGCCGCTCACCTCCTCCGATGGAGGGCACCCTGTAGCCCTCACGGCTACTGAAATCTTGCCACCTACACCCAATACACCTAGTCTTACCTAAGGTGGGGCGAGTTTGAATAAAAATTCTTCTATTACTGCTGTTTTACTCAAGTCCAAGAAGTTCAACCAAGTGATTGTCAGCGGTTCTGTCCTCTGGTGGAACAGTTTGGGTAGTCCTCTGCTAATTTACTTCTTGCCCACTCTTGAGTTAACACAGCCAGTAAAATTCACTTCTGAGGGAACAAATGTAGAAAATTCCAGTCTGTGATTCTGGTCGTTTAAAAAAACAGGTTTTCTGACTAGCACCTTTAAATACTGTATACACTGCTAAGTACATGCACACTTAAAAAGAATGTGTGTGATGCTTTTTCTCCTGGTAATATAAAAAAAGGAGTGTGGAAGAATCACAGTATTAATTAATTAGTAATTAATTAACGAATCCATTTTAAGGTAAGGTCACTGCATGTGTAGTAATTACCTCATAGAGTGAGTTTCCAAAAGAATTTTAGAACTTCAAGATAAAAAAAATAGAAGATTTCAACAATATCAGTGATGCTATGTTTTTTCCTTTGGGGGTATTTCTGAAAGAGGGGAGCCCACCAGGTGAAGAAAACGAAAGCGTATTCAAAATGACTGTGATTTGCAGACCATGCATGGCCTTGGTTTATCTGATAACTTCTATGGAAGTCAGTGAGGTTTTCTTGAATGGATAAGAAAAGTATATATCCTACTGTTGGAGTTGTAACTAAATTGTTCTAGCATGGAAATATCTAAACTGCAATCAACTTGGGGATTAGAAATGTCTCCACAATGTGAGTTACTGCATTGTGTTTTTATTCTACTTCTATGATCATATACCCAGATTGACTCTATGAGCCGTATCAGAGTGTTTGGAGATTCACACTGGTCTAACTACACAAAATCTGCTCACATCTTCTGCTACTGAGAGCACTGTGGTAACTGCTTCAAAACAACAATCTAATTTAATAAAAACAACATTGCAACCATTTATGGGCCTACTAGAAAGAACTAGCCCTGCTTTTCCTCTGCCTGGACTGGACTGGGATGTTGCGTAGTGGTTGTATCACAGTATTACAGCGCATTAGTAGAGAACGTGATACTGAAACTGACAGCAATTTGTGTGAAACAAAACGAAAAACGAACAAAAAAAAAACCCAGCAGATGGGAGGAACACAAGAATTTTTGCAAGATCTTTTTAGAAGAAAACATTGTCATTGGATGACTTTGCTATTTAGATTCAAAATGAATCAGCAAATCTTTTGTTACCTTTAAAGATGAATGGTGAAGTGATTAAAGAAATAAATGATGTGTTTAGGATAGAAAAGCAGAGGTAGGTTTAGTAGGCTGTTGCACCTGAGCTATAATCAGAGGGGCCTCTTGCCCTCATTATCTAAGGTGATTGAGCGTATCTCCTCTGCTGTATTTGTCACATTTTTCATTCTGGCAGAGGAATCATCATGTCTGAGGTAGATCTTGCTTCTGGATCGTCTTTGTAGCTTCTATATATTTCTAAACTGCAGTGTTTCTGATACTAAATTAAAAGACAATCTACAGGCTATTATTTTTGGACAGTGATTTTCCACAGCCTATCAAGCCAATTTACATTCCTTTTCCTGGGAAGTGCATATATGGGGCTTAAGGTAGGATTTGGTTAATTCATTTTCACTTCTGATTTGCCAAAGGTTTATTTTCCTATAGCTTTTGAAGAAAAGCAGTCTTCATTATATGTCTAGATAGTTTTTTCAGCTCATAGTATTTTAGAACTATTGATGCTGTTCATAAAAATGATATTTTTCCTTAGCATGGAATTTGTCAAAACAATACTTTTAAAATGTGTTTCAGACCTTTCATATAACTTAGTTACTCTTTTAACTAGAGATAATACATCTGTATGTGTTTACCAATGTTGTTGATAGTTAAAGTAAAAAGCTGCCCTGTTATAAATGTGTGACTAAAATTTTTAAGTTAAATTCACAATTAGACCATACTCTTTGTTAACTTTTGGTAGTCTTAAGTTTCACTAATTTCAATGGAACTATGAATATTGGACACCTGTTGGAATTCAGAAAAACCTGAAGGCATTTTTCAGTTGTAACCAACATTTGACAGTACAATAAAATCAGTTTTGGAAAAAAATCAAAATTTTAAATGGCATTTTCACTCTTTACCTTTTCATGTTAAGGAGGCACATTTTAATCATGTTTATTCTTGTATTTAAACATGCATTCATTCACCTTTCTTAAGTATGCTGGGTACTCTATGGTTGGTGTAAGAGCTCCCTCTATAGGTTTTATTTTGAATATCAGTATAAGAAAATACAAAGGAAAAGAAAATTCCACCTATCAGTGCTTTAAAAACATTCAGTTGAACAACATGACCTGATTTTTAAAAAACAGGAAAGAAAACCATTGATTTTAGCAGTGGTTAAAGTATGAAAATGTACTGTTACCGATTTATTTAAGCTGAATTCACAAAAATTTATACTTCTGATTTTAATAGCAGCTTGATAACCTGTGTAACTTAAGCTACTGTTATATAAAGGAATAAGCCAGTGTTTTCTTTTTGTAACTACGTTTAATACATGTAGATATCAAAGCTCTCAAACTGCAGAAGTATGGCTCACACAGTAGTATGAGTTTCTCATGAGTAGTATTTATGTCTTTAAATAGGGACTTCTACCCTTTGTGGCACCTTGGTGGTATAATATTCATGTGAAAACTACAGAAATTTCTAGTACGGGAGCGACAGGATATTTGAAACTCCTTAATATACAGGTATCAGTATAATTTAGCAGAGAGAGAAAAAAGGAAAATCAGAGCCAAATGATCTGCCAGATTTCCCTAGACAACAGCAAGTGTTTCTAAGTCAAGTAAGTAATCCTACAGACCTCATGATGGGAAATGTGGTTGTTGGTAGTAATGACCTAACTGTCTGGGTTTCTTTAATCCATAGTTTTTATTATTAAAAACAAAACAAAAACATCTCTGTATGAAGGAACCCATTCTCTTAGTTCTATTTGAAAAGCAAAGCCTAGTGTTTTCTAGTGAAGATCAGGCAGGAGCGAAGCCTGGCAGTTATTAAGCAATATGCAGCATGTATGGACCTATAAATTTTACCCTACACGCAAAATACTTGCATGGGCACACGTGCACCCATTTCACCATTTCCCCTTCCTCATGTTCAGGAACACAATGTGTCTTCCTGCTTCACTGGCACCTCAAGAGGCTTTCTCAGAGCAGTAGAATTCCATAAATTTTATCTTTAGTCCCTTCCTACATAGGCCATTCATTGCATTCATCTTGTGAAAGGTAGCAGGGCTCCCCTGTCAGATGAAGCATCCCCAAGAAGCCACAACCTGGTGTATCCAAATCCTGTAAAGGTTATCAGTACCTTTGTAAGTGGATAGGGAGAAGCAAGAAAATTTCTGCTCCACAATGGATGCGGGAAGTGAGCACAATTCCTGTTTACATCCTTGTGGCAGCTCTGCTCAGGAGGCAGTGATGAGGAACTGGTCTTTGGCTCATGGGCAGGTAGGTCCTCAGTGCTGTGCTGGCTCTCATCTGTGCAGCTGCACACAAGCTATTAAACAGCTCCACTGAGAACACAATTTAGCACAGTAGTTGTATGAGATTGTGTTATATGAGATTTCTCTTGAATATGTAAGTGGTCTTCATAAAGAAATAAACTGGACTAACAGAAACAAAGGTAGCTGACTTTGGGGGGTAATAATACAAGTTTGCATGAACTTTTCATTGTAAATATATGTGAATTTGGTGTATAGCGATTTAATAATAAAGATATCATTATCAGCATTCTGAAAGTTATGTCTGTACTAGACCCTGTTCAACGTTTCTCATGGCATGACACTGAACATATAGAAATAGCAAATTACTGAGAGAAGTGAAACTGGTGACACTTAAAAGGGAAATTTTAAGCCCACTACACAGAATATACATCAGGGATTATAAAAAAAATCATTATGTGCATTGGCATCAGAGCATATGGCTTTCAGAGAGGAAAATGAGGCCTATATACATGTATAGGAGAAAATTGTTTGATTGCAAGCTAGTGGAATTCTTGTGGTCATTATTGCAATTAAACACTAATTAAACAGTTTGAGACAATCAGTGAGTGTAGTGGCATGGAAATAATTTCCATTGTATAAACTTTGGGTAATTAAAAATGCTTTTCTTGCCTGTCACTGCAGTTAGTCTGGATTTGCAAATGAGAGAAGAATTTTGCCCGCGGTCCAATTACAGATGCTCCATATTCTTGAAAAAACAAGAATGGGTCAGACCACGCATATATCATAGATGTTTCTAGTTCTTATTGTCTTGCTATTCATAAATACGCAAGAAAAATATATTTGATTTACAACAGCAAAAAAAGCCAATTAAAATACCTATTACTGTGCTTTCCAATTACTCTTCAAGCTCATTTGTGAATAGGAAGCCACTGATAATTCAAATTGGCTTGTGATCCAATCATCTTGTAGATAATTGCTGCTTTCTTACTCCGCACAATTAAAAAAATCTGTCAGTAAGACCAAAAAAGTTTTAAATAAACATTTAAATAAATGTTTTCACCATTTTTGCTTCTTAGAAGTTAAATAGCCCTATCAGGAAAATAATGTTTTCTTACACCTGTGTGCAGACCCTCAATCTTTTTGCCAGTGACAGCTAGAAAGGAAGGAATACATTCAACATTGTAAGTAAAGTTCCTGTAATGGCCATGACTTCTAAAAAATCTAAGGATTTCTAACGTTTGAAAAAATGCACAGCAAAATAGGGCAACCATACTAAATCTGCTACAAGGAAAGTACCTTCTTATGATGTAAATTTCCGTACTCCTCTTAGTGACTAGTAGACTTGTGGTTAAAGAATCCTAGCTTTCAGAAGAGTTGGACAGACCTGTGTCTCCCAACCAGAAAGAGCTCTCATCACTGAGCAGAAAAAGGTCATCCTTACCATCTGTGGCGGCTTTGTTCTGCTTTGCACATGAATGTTTATGGGGCAACGCCCTGCAGGTGGAATAGGCAAATCAATGAGTCATTTATGCATTAGTCGTTGTGTAACTGTTCATCTTCAGGACAGAGGAAACCCTGCTCAGAAAGAGAAGTTTAGGCACCTAGGAAAATCAGGCAGAAACTGAATGTGCTTGTATGTATGTTGGTGGGGCTCCAGGACTTAGGTATTACATGAAAGAAGCAATAATTTTGAAGAACTAAATTTTGGACCCAGGTGCTAAACATGGAAAGTAAATGGAATTCTACACTCCTGAATGTTTTTGTAATCCCTCTATTGGTAAGGACAGCTCAAAGTAATTGCTGTATGTGTGCTCATGGAGAAACGAGCTGCAACAATATGTGGTGCAGATAATGGGGGAGTGAAAAAAGCTGTATCTTCATCTACTGCAGTAATTCCATGGTGCTGAACTTGGGAATAGTGTTCAATGCACATGTAAGAATATGTGACACTAAGGGGTATAAAAATTTCATCTGTAAGCTAAAAGGACAAATCAGGATAGTAAAAGCCTGCAAGATGCCCAAGAACTATGTATCACATAGTTCTTAATTTTAGCTCTCAGAAAAATAAAACCAGGTATATAAGACCCAAAGTTCAGAACGTTAAAATACTATTCCAGAGTAAGAAAATGTGATGTGCTGTATTTCTGCTATATTTGGCTAGTTGCTTGTTCATGCTGAATTTGGTTAGCTGAATTCTGTAAGGTTTCATTTACTCCAGAGACTGCCCCTTACATCAAACATCAGAATCCTATTCTGCAGTTTTGTAGTAACTCTTTTACAGAAAATGTTGAAATCATTATCAGTACATGCAAAATGAAGGACTAGATGCTGGTCTTGAAAACGCTGATATGATTTAGAAATAACAGTGTACTTCTGAAGAACTGCTTCTGAATTATATTAAAACAAATTAAATTTCTATCTGGGCTATATGTGTTTTATCTTCTTTGGTTAATACCAATATGATTACATTAAAAACTGTTCTTGCCATCTGCCAATTTGAAAAGAAATGCTGTTAAATTTATGGTTATTGTTTATGCAGAGAGAACAGTCCGTTTCTAATCAGCTAAGTGATCACAGATCTAACAGCTGCAATTCATACAACAAGTAGATTGGTTAAAAATAAAAGAAACAGCAAACACAACTGCAGAGAATGTTAACTCTTGTTAAGCCAGGACTAGATACTATGGATTAATGCAAGATAAAAAGCATTAGATACGTAATGCAAGGTAAAAAAGTAGAAAATATACAAAGTAGAACTTCTAACTGTCTGAGGAGTCTGCCATTAAGTACAGTTTTTAAAAAATCAAATTCAGTTTATCCCAAAATATTTTTGTGTGCATGTACGTGTGTTGTAATGCTGTGTGTCTCATAAGCATAATTTTCAGCATTTCAGAACTAGAATTCTTTATTTTGTTGTAAGACTGCTTATGCAGTCACTAAAAACATGTATGTTCCAATCCTTTGAAGAGAATGTGAGATTTCAATACAGATTCATTTGTAGGAAATACATGTTTTCGTATGCAGTTAAGGACTTTGAATAAACAAAAAAAAAAATCTGTCAGGTAGCTACTTTTTCAGGAAAATTACTGAGGATCTCAAGGTTATCAAATGTTTTCCAAGTTGGAGTCACTGAGAATAGGAAGAAATATTATTGGATGCATCTGAAAAGACATCTCCAGAGTATTGGGGGTGAACCCTTTTTGTGATGCCACTGTAGCTTTATTCTGTGCTTCGGGTAAGATGCAGGTAATGCCATGCCATGCATGGTAATAGTTTTTCAACCATCACAGATTTCACTTGCAAAGTAGAAAAGTACATGTGGCTTAAGAGAAATGCACTGAAAGAATAAAGCTCCTGGGATGGACAGGTTTATTATAATGTGTATTGTATTGCTCCTGGAGTAACACAGCAATTTTAATTTGTACTGTCATTTCCTGCCTTTTTGATGAGTTCTACTTTGTAATTGATTGGCAGGTGGGACCGATCTTCCTTCTGACTAAGTCCAGCATGATTTCTTTTCAGTCTTCAGCCTTTTCCACCCTTGCCTTGTTTAGTTTTTCGGCCGCATTTTTTGCTTGTTTAAGCATTCTTGATTGTACAGATTACTACAACTATGTTTCTTAGCAGTTTTCGTTGGCAGTAGTCTTCCTTCATATGCTGTGGAAGCACTAAGGTTGCTCTTCTCTTTTAGAAAGGTTCTCACCGAAGCGGTGAGATGCATGCTTTCTAGGCACTGTATGGTCTCCTTTGTTAGAAAGAGTGGTGAACCTCAAATACAAGAATTGACAGGTTTTGGTGTGCAGTATTCATTTGAACTGAACTCCAGTAAGATCTTATCAGCACGAACTGATAGGATTTTCCTTAAAATAGAGTTTTTAAGCTTTGTGCGTTACAAAAGAGCTGGACTTAACATTTTGACTGGACCCTGGATCTAGGTATAAGTAATGACCTCTTACCTTAGGTCAGAGAGAATCTATTTCACTACTTTAAATAGAATTTGTCTGTTCTAGGTCTCAAAACCTTTGGCTTAGATTGATACTAAGAATTTATTTGACCATAGCAGCCCAATCTAGTGTTGCTGCAAATAATTTATCAGGTAAGTTGCTTTGGTTCCCAAGCAGAAATCCACAAGTCTAATCTTATTTCATATACAGGAGGTATCCTGTATATGAAGCATCAGTTTAACCATAGGAAATTCAGTCACTGTAAAGAATGCTGGCAATCCTTTTATTGTGAAAGCTTCATTTATGTTATTCATAGGCTACAAATCTGAAAGGCTGCTGAAAAATTCTTTTCATTGCTTAGCAGTAGTATTCAGAATGCCATTATGCTAAGGTTATTTAGAAAAGCATGTTCCTCTAGTTGTTATAAAATCCAGTTTGGGGGATTATTTTACCATTTAACATCACTGCGTAGCAAACAAGTAGCAAAAATGTCTGAACGTGAAGTGGCTGAAATCCTAACTGGTCAATGTCATTACCACTTACTGCTCTATCAAAAGTACCTTTGGAAGGAGCATTGAAAACCTAATTCTCAGGTCTGACTGGATAAATCACTGTGTTAGCACCCACAGAAACAGTTACATTGGTTTATACCCATGCAGCATTCTCAGCCTACAAAAGTGAGGTTTAATGGCTGATTTTACAGCCAGGCATGAGATTTAGTTCCTGGATCTGGGTAAACTATTTTCTTGGTGTCCTAAGAAATTAATTGAAGATGTAGGATTACTCGATTTCAGTTTCTGTTTTTGAAATTGTTATTACTTTTCTGAAAAAAATCTTGAACATCCCTTTCTCCTCACAGTGCAGTGTCACATGACTACTGATTGAAACACAGGGGAAAAAGAAATCCAAGCAGAAACTATAGAGCCAAAAGACTACCACTGACTTGCTTCTGATGAGAGTGTCTTCAAAGTAGGGTTGATTATGCATATATAAATAAAAATACTTACGCAAAGCTTTTAAAGAGGAGAAAAGATCCAGTCACTTATTTACCCCTTTTCCAAAAATAGGCGGAGAAGAAAATAAGGACATGCAATCTTACCAAAGACAACCAAAGTTTAATTGTTTTAAGCCTAGAGCTTTGTAGAGCTAAAGAATTGTTTGTAAATACAGTTTGGTAAAACCAGGTTTTTTTATCGTATACACATAGCTTAATAGTTTATGAAGCAGATTATAATGTGGTTGCTTTCAACAGTAGGGAAGTGGATTTAATGACCCTCACATCCTTCCAGTCCCATTCCAAACTAAATTTTTTCTCTTTTCCTGCAGCCCAGAAGATGGTGAAATTCATCCTGAAATCTGTAGACTGTACATCCAGTTGCAGTGTTGCTTAGAAATGTACACAACAGAAATGCTTAAGTCCATATGTCTGCTGGGATCACTGCAGTATCATCGGAAAGGTATGGAATTGCACAAATATACAGATGCTGATTTAAAAAAAAAGAACAGTCTTGTGGGGCTTGCATGGGTATTCATGAAAGACAAAGCACCAAACTGTAAAATGAACTATACTGCTGAAGCTTTTCAGCTACTGAAAAAGAAAGTTGTATTTCTGTTCCGTTATCATCATTTTACAGAATTGTTTCATATCAGGCATGTGCCGCTAATGTCCTTGTAGTTTAGAAGTCTGAAATTTTTTTTAAAAGAGCAGTCCCAAAATTTTTAACTGTCATTAGTGAGATTAGTGAGCAAACTGTCAGTCATTTTAATAGAGGTATTTGTTGGGTATGATATTTGAGGGCAGGTGTTTGGTGGAACAATATGGCGTGGTTTTACTACTTAACTGATCCCTTACTATCCCTGTTGTTATTTATCCAGCAATGTCAGCTTATAGCAAAAGACGGGTAAACGTGGTTAAAAAGCTGCGCACCTTTATAAAACTAGATACTAGATTCAGAACTGAAATTTACCTCCTAGAGTATTTTTACACACAAAGGAGATGTCCTTGCTTCAGTGAAAATGCATCTCTGTAATGATTTCGTATTTGATTAGCCACCTACTGAAAGGAAGATATAGAAATAAAGATAATTCTCTGAATAGGCTACTTCGTAACCTCATTACTCAGTGACAGCATACACTGATTGGGACTGTATCTGTGCTAATTGTAACTACTTTTTCCCCAGATAATACACTAGGTAAAAACAAGACAAGGTTCTGTAATGAAGGTCTGATAATGAACCTTAGATATTTCCTGTCATGCTGAAAGATCCCATAATGTATTTTTCACATCTAGCTATAGGATACAGCTAAAGCCAGTGATATTTTTATTATGGAAATAAAAATTAGAGGTTTATAACTGCTCATTTGAGCTTCTCAGTGATTTTTCTCAGGTCAAAAATAAATCTATAAAATAGGAAGAGACAGAATTAACAGAGCCATCGTATAACAAGATGCCAGTAACTGCTGAAATTAATCATCATTTTTTAAGACAGATTGTACTACATTTCCAAGCATTTGCTACAGTTGTCAAACCGCCTTCTGTAATTGCAGAAAGAAAGTAGCTTGAGGTGACCTGCGTAGCCCCAATATGTCTTGTGTCTCCCTTTTGCCTCTGGATGGAATCTACATTAATAATTTAAACTAAACATCAAACTATTAGATGTGTAAAGTTCGATAAGATGAATTACAGCATTATGGTATGGGCCAGCTTAGTTCCTATCTGGCAGAACTTTTGTTATACACTGGTGCCTCCTCTCACCATAGAGAAAGTCATGGTAGCTATTCTGCCATTGCTAAATAGAGTAATTTTGTCCTGTATCCATATAGAGATAAACACAGTAACTTGGTACCAAGTTTTTGTGACATTCTTTGAGAAAAATTCAAAATAGGCAAAAATTATATGATCGCAGGAGTTCAAATAATTTGAATCTTGGAACTCAGCCAATAGAACAGTGCTCTTCTATATTAAATACTTGGTATTTACAACACCTAGAAGTATTGTAAAGGCATCATGCAACAAGGGAAATTCCAGTTACATGTTAAGTATTTTTTCACAGTAAAGGTAGTCATATACTAGAACAGGCACCCACAGGGGCTGTGAAATCTCTGTTTTTGGAGATACTGATAACTTGAATAGCCCTGAGCAATCTAATGCAAGTTTGCCCTGCTTTCAGTAGGGTGTTAGACTAGATGACCTTGCAACCTATTTATTCTATATTCTGCCAAAACATACTGTTTTCCAAAGAGTAGAATGAACCCATACCTTTCTTTAATTTCTTTACTTATGGAGAATGGTACTGCAGTGTAGGCAAAGTGCATAAATTTATCTCAAGGAATGAAAGAGCTGGTAATTTCACCATTATAAAATATATTGGGCTGTTGCTAGTGTATAGCTTTTTTGCCTTTTTCACCAGTTTTTCTCCATCTGAGTGGCCATATTAGAAAAAAAATATTGTTTTACTTGTGTACAAAGAGTACTACCCTTAGAAACTTTGCTTAATTCATAAATGTGCATGTCTGATGTTCTTGCTGTGTCTTGAAGCTCATTTTTGAAAGTAACATTTTCTATTTGGATGTAATATATTTCCCATTTTGTAGTCCGCTTACCTGTCGGATAAGTGGTTTGTTTGGTATTTAAATCTCCCCTGAGATTTCACAGATTTATGTTCTTACATGGGAGCAATCAGAGATTCAAGTAGAAGGACATGCAGGCTGTTCTCAGCAACCTGCAGCTAATAATGTGGGTACTGGTATCTTGACCGGACATTATCAAACGAACTATAGAACTGATAAAGCTAAGGCAGTGCTGATGCTCTTTTCCCAAGAGAAACTCAGCCAATGCTCCCTACTGGGAAACAGATGCTCTTTAATGAAACGCCACACTACAATTTGAAGGGCTGAGCTCTGGGTATTTTTACTGTCTTTACAGCACTGATCTTCTATGTCTCCTTATCTTTCTGTTCTGAACAAACATTCCTATCTATACTCTATGTCAAGCTTCCTGCACAGAAATTTCTTGCATATTTGCAGTGCTTTAGATGAACTTACTACTGTCATACAATCTCTGCTAGAAAACACAGATAGTCTGTTATTTTTTTGAGATGTAAAAGTCACAGAGGGGTCAAAAGCCATAAATATTTCCAGTTATGTTATGCAGTAAGTAAACTAAGGTAAGTGGTCTCTAATAATTTTTTTTCTAAGATACATACACCACAGAAGCCCAGTGTTGAAAATACATTGTGATTTCAAAGTCCAACATTCAAAAAAGTTTGCAAAAGACACAATGAAACGTGCCCAAATAGCCTTAATTCAAGGTTTTTGTAGTCACCAAGTCTTTGGTTACCTGATCGTATATTTTATTACTCCTCCTTTCCATAATCCCAAGAGTCCTGGCTAATTAATAAACGTGTAATTATTTACTTGGGCATACATCTTTCTTTTATCCTAATTCTTCAGTATCATACGTTGTATTTATTGCATACAATTCTGTTCAAAAGACAAAATCCTTCTATTCCCCAGACCTTTCTCAGTAACTCATACACTGATGGGAGTGTCTTCAGGGTTGCCTTGAGTAGTGAGGTAGTAGCAATTTTTCCCATTGTAAAGAAGGAACAAAGAGAGATTAAGATAAAGATTGCTAATTTAGAATCTGAGATTTCAGCATACTGTATGCAGTGTTGTGTGTGTTTATAGAGTAATTTTTCAGTAGCTTCATTTGCAGCTGAGTGCAAAGAGTCTCTGGGTTGAGCAACCAGACAGTTAGAAATACAGTGTCAATAGCTGTTTTGAGGAGATGGGTTTAAGCAACTTGGATAGGATCACATGAAAACTTCAGGTAGGTATAGACTGCACTTTTCAGGGCAGGACACTGAGAAACTCTTGTGTGTCTTCCTGCAGTCCCTAACATGATGGCTGTAAGGATCTTGTTGTCCCTTTTATCATAGCAAATACCTGTTGGGGGTGACTACAGAAAATACCTATTGGGGCAGATATGGCAGATCGCAGCTCATGTTCCAGCTCTTCCAGGAAATCTTCTGAAACTTCTCACTGCATTTGTTCACCTAGTTTCCTTCTGCAGCTTTATCACACTCTGGCAGAATTTTTCTGGATAGGATCATCTTTCTCAGACTTTGTCAAGCAACAGATGAGTTCATTTACCTAGGACGTGCAGCTTCTCTCCTCGTCTTGGTTTTGCTTTGTTTTTTTGCCTCAGGGAGCAGTGTCAAGCACAGTTCTTAAACGTAGCAATACTTTTTAAAATTTGAATTAGAGTTTCATGGAAAGTAGCATATTCTGAAGGAGTTTTGGTACCTCTCTGAGGTGTCTACAAAATTCAGCTCTGATTCCTTTTAATGTTGTTTGTCTAATTTATTGACATTGTGTGTTCCAAACAATGACTGGTTTATTTATTAAATAAACAAATCCTGGCTCAGCTAGCAAGGTCTTAGAAGAAGTAGTTGACATAATTTCTGTCCATGAAAGCTGCTGGATGTGACTGCCTTTTTTTTCCAAATTAATACTGACGTTGTCAGGGTCCCACATTGAGAAAACCCAGAACAACCTCAGAATTCCTAAGTACACTTCAGCATGCATTGCGGTATTCAGCCACAAATATTTTGGGCTCAACGGTTTTCACCAATATAAAGAACTTCATTGCATTTTTAATATTTAAAGATAACAGATAAAAGAGCTTTGCTGATTCATATATCCAAAATAGTAATATATTCCTTTCATTGTAAGGAGCTGTAAAATACTTTTATTATCATTGGATCATTTTAGCATGTCACTGCAGAAGTGCACATTACTGAAGTTTAATGTCTCTACATGTTTACATAGAGACCATAAATTTCTTAGGATCATCTACAGATATAATTGACTTGTTTGGTTATATAATTACATATGTTAGAAAATACTTTTAAAAATCCTAAATTTCAGATTGCAATCATTCTATTAACTAGCTATGCAGCATTTGAGCAAGGCGCTCATTTTGATTTTAATAATTAAGGGCGTAAGCCCATGTAACAAATCAAAGGCAAGAGGGGACAGCTTAAATTAACTGGAGGTGTTTTCCGCAGTTCAAAACATGCTGTAAAAATGGTTAAAGCTACCTTGTCAAAGAAGTACAAGGTTTGAAACTGGTAGCCAGTTATGCTGAGTTTGAACAAAATAAGTCGCTGCTCATGTATAGTTATAAGAATATATTATTATCATGGTCCAGAATCAGTACAACCTGCTATATTGTTTGTAACTTGTTGAAAAAGACACATACACAGATGGAGAGGTAATTCCTACTGTCAGTTATTTACATATAGCTCTAGTCATTTTAGCAGAATTTGAATATCTGTGGGGAAAAATGAGTCTAGAATACATTAGATTCCGAGAATCTTATAGTTTCTTGTATGAAATGGTCTCAAAGTCTTACTTTTTCCTGTGTCTTTTTGTCTAAATTATGTGATTATACATGAATAATTTCTCAGAATAAGATGCAAAATACTTTAATGCTTGTAACGTACACATTGTTTATTCTTACCACAAGCCTTTTTGGAAGCCCTGAAGGAAAAATTGCAGTTCAATCACTGTAATTGAGATGTGTGGGCCCCATATGACTTATATAAACATAGCTGAGGGCAGAAGGATACCAGCACTAACCGTAGTGGTAGGTACCTGAATACTTAGGTAAAAAAGTAGAGAATTGAGTCTTAAGGGAAAATCATGTGTGCATACTGTGGACAGAAAAGATTAGGCTTTTATGATGTAAATTCAGACTGAACTTATTCCTGCAATGTTGGTGCATCAGGATGATACAAAATCACAGATAGCTGTGTTTCATGTACCATAGAAGTTCATAGCATAATTGTGTTTCCAGTATGTGTTTTGTGATAACAACATATATTTGCTTAAAATAGTACATAAAAGCCTATAATAGTTTGTAATACGGATTACAAAAATAAACCCTCAATTCAGTAATGGGATTTTTGGTTTATTTGGCTTTATTTAAATTACATGCTACTTAGACTTTTGAAGGAGAAAGGAAGGATAGTTTAACAGATGTGCTACAATCTCAGCATCCTATTTACAGACTGGTAGATTTGGGTAATTACTTAGACATATTACTTACACAAGAGGGATAAGATGTGAGAGAGAAGTATACAAGTGTGGGGAAACAAGCACTTAAAAAAATCCAGAGAATCACCCATTCTCATGTGGACACTGCAGAGAGGCCCAAATGAATAGAACAGAAACAGGCATGGAAGGAGGAGGACACAAATTCTACCACAAGCTTGTTGTTCCTGTTGCATTCTCCTTAATATTTCCAGTGAGACAATCATGTGAGTTTTGCAGGTCCCAAGTATTTGCCACATTTCTTTTTTACTTCCTACACAATTCTTTCCTATTGCCCTTTTTATGCTCTCCTTTCCATTCACTTTAGCTGTGATCTGTAGCTTGTGCATTTATCCTTGATTGCCAGGTTAGAAGCCTGATGCAAATGCTGCGTGCTTTTTGAGAGAGGGGTTCTCTCAGCTCTGTTAAAATTTGTTGTTCACCTCAAAGATCTTTCCAATTCATCTGCAGTGAAATCTAACTAGCTCTGAGGGACCTACAACAGATGTTTTTTCTCATTCTGTAAGTTTCTGTGGGAAGTAGGTGGTGACTAAGGGTAGGTCCATAGGGTAGCACGACAGAAGCAAACACAGAGGTCACCACAGAAGCAGTAAGAAGCACAGGTGAGACACATGAAGCACAGTGGTTACAGATGTTTTATGTAGCCTTACTGAACTCATAATTTTCTACCCTCTGATTATCCTCACTCAAGTTAGATCATCAGCATTATTTAATTCATTTAATTTAGTTTCATACCAAAGGCATTTTCTGCTTCTTAAAGTAAAAAAAAATAAAAATGTTGAATTAGAGACGAGAAGACAAAGAATACATCATGCTTTATATTAAAAGTTCACAGTAAAAAGACCTTCTGTCTAGTTAGCTGGCAAGAAGAGCAAGTCTATGTGGACACCACTGGAAACAGTGTGTGCATGATCAAACTCCAACTGAAATTAAGGCAAGTCTTTCCACTGACTAAATTGAAAATGAAATTTAAGGTTCATATCCCTATTTTAAGAATGTGTAATACAGAAGATATCCTTACCGTCAGTAGAAGGATGAGATTAAAAGAGCTTTTGTTTCTCTACAGGCTGTGCCACGTAGTAGAAATGTTAAGCCTGAGTCATATACATTATTCAAGCAAAGCCTTTATTATTAGCTGACTCTTTAACTGTTTTCAAGTGATTGAGCAGATGCTCTGAAATTCAAGAAAGGCTTCATGAATTGTTCACAATACAACAGAATTACTGGTAAAGAGCGTTTTTCAGTTGAAAAGAAATCTGTGTCGTTCATTCTGCTAAATCTGCAAGAGCTTGCCTTTGTGCTAACAAAAAGAACGTTACAGTCTCGGTGCTTCGGTTCTCATGTTGCAAAAAGGAACCATTCCTATTATTTCATCTAGCATTGTTATTGTTTCCATTGAAACACCTTTCACATCCCTGAAGGATGCATCTATAGACAGGGTTGTTCTTGACAGCATATCGCCAAAGGTTGGGTGGGAGTTCCAACATAACACTTCAAAATAATGGGGAAATTAATTAATACCCAGTTACAGCAGTAACACCTGGTGATATCAGTGGCAAATTAAGATGGTCTCCCTGGAGCAGCCCTCTTTTACAAAAAAAGTGCTAAGTGAGATATTGGTAACAATATGTTATGTTACGGGCTTCTTGTGATGGGAAGAATAACGAATCATGGAATCATCTAGGTTGGAAGGGACCTTTAAGATCATTGAGTCCAACCATTAAGCTAATACTGCCAAAATCACCACTAAACCATGTCCCTAAGCCACATCTGCCCGTCTTTTAAATACCTCTAGGGATGGTGACTCAATCGTTTTCCTTGGCAGCCTGTTCCAGTGCTTGACAATCCTTTCAGTGAAGAAGTTGTTCTGAATATTCAGTCCAAACTTCCCCTGGCACAACTTGAGGCCATTTCATCTTGTCCTGTCACTTGTTACTTGGGAGAAGAGACTGACCCCCACCTCGCTACAGTCTCCTTTCAGGTAGTTGTAGAGAGCAATAAGGTCTCCCATCAGCCTCCTTTTCTCCAGGTTAAACAACCTCAGTTCCCTCAGCCGCTCCTCGTAAGACTTGTGCTCTAGACCCCTCACCAGCTTTTTTGCCCTTCTCTGGACATGCTCCAGCACCTCTATGTCTGTCTTGTAGTGAGGGACCCAAAACTGAATACAGTATTCAAGGTGTGGCCTCACCAGTGCTAAATACAGGGGGACAATCACTTCCCTAGTCCTGCTGGCCACACTATTTCTGATGCAGGCCAGGGTGCTGTCGACCTTCTTGGCCGCCTGGGCACACGGCTGGCTCATATTCAGCCAGCTGTCAACCAACACCCCCAGGTCCTTTTCCTCTGGACAGCTTTTCAGCCACTCCACCCCAAGCCTGTAGCACTGTGTGGGGTTGTTGTGACCCAAGTGCAGGACCCGGCACTTGGCCTTGTTGAACCTCATACCATGGGCCTCAGCCCATCGACCCAGCCTGTCCAGATCCCTCTGTAGAGCCTTCCTACCCTCGAGCACATCCACACTCCCGCCCAACTTGATGTCATCTGCAAACTTACTGAGGGTGCTCTCGATCCCCTCGTCGGGGTCGTTGATAAAGCTATTAAACAGAACAGGCTCCAATACTGAGCCGTGGAAAACACCACTTGTGACTGAGTGCCAACTGGAATAATAAAGCTTACACAAATGAACAATTAAAATTTTACAATACGAGGTACCCTAAAATAATAGCATAAACTGCAGTTAAGAACTAGAAAAGTTTGAAAGGGTGATACACAGTGAAACTTCTAATCTGGGAAGTAGGCTTAGGCTGCTGTACCACAAGCAATTGAGTCAGCATAATAAGCTTGTTACCACCAGAAGGATCTTATCCCTTCCTCTCTCTCCCCTCCCTTATCATGCTTTCACTTCCTCCTTGCCACTGCTTCTGGCCATATGATCATCCTCCTCCTCTGGCACTTGTTCTGGAACACATAGTGTTCTTTACTGACGTGACTTAAATCACTGCAACATCAGAAAACTTCACATTTTATTTTTCCTTTTATTGGGGCAATCGTCTACCATTTGATGGGTTAAAGTGGCTTACAGAGGGATCTGGCAAGGCACAAGTTAGCAGTGGATGCCAAAGTAAGCAGCAGAGCACGGACGTAAGACATAATTCTTTTATAGATGGTAAGGTTGTAATGTCAGGTCATGCAATCTCTTGGAATAACAGTTAGATGACTTGGTTGGGGGTATGAAGCAGCTAAAAGGGCTTCTTTCTACTGGCTCTATAGGGTAATGAAAACGATCACCACGCAATCGTTTTCCTTGGCAGCCTGTTCCAGTGCTTGACAATCCTTTCAGTGAAGAAGTTGTTCTGAATATTCAGTCCAAACTTCCCCTGGCACAACTTGAGGCCATTTCATCTTGTCCTGTCACTTGTTACTTGGGAGAAGAGACTGACCCCCACCTCGCTACAGTCTCCTTTCAGGTAGTTGTAGAGAGCAATAAGGTCTCCCATCAGCCTCCTTTTCTCCAGGTTAAACAACCTCAGTTCCCTCAGCCGCTCCTCGTAAGACTTGTGCTCTAGACCCCTCACCAGCTTTTTTGCCCTTCTCTGGACATGCTCCAGCACCTCTATGTCTGTCTTGTAGTGAGGGACCCAAAACTGAATACAGTATTCAAGGTGTGGCCTCACCAGTGCTAAATACAGGGGGACAATCACTTCCCTAGTCCTGCTGGCCACACTATTTCTGATGCAGGCCAGGGTGCTGTCGACCTTCTTGGCCGCCTGGGCACACGGCTGGCTCATATTCAGCCAGCTGTCAACCAACACCCCCAGGTCCTTTTCCTCTGGACAGCTTTTCAGCCACTCCACCCCAAGCCTGTAGCACTGTGTGGGGTTGTTGTGACCCAAGTGCAGGACCCGGCACTTGGCCTTGTTGAACCTCATACCATGGGCCTCAGCCCATCGACCCAGCCTGTCCAGATCCCTCTGTAGAGCCTTCCTACCCTCGAGCACATCCACACTCCCGCCCAACTTGATGTCATCTGCAAACTTACTGAGGGTGCTCTCGATCCCCTCGTCGGGGTCGTTGATAAAGCTATTAAACAGAACAGGCTCCAATACTGAGCCGTGGAAAACACCACTTGTGACTGAGTGCCAACTGGAATAATAAAGCTTACACAAATGAACAATTAAAATTTTACAATACGAGGTACCCTAAAATAATAGCATAAACTGCAGTTAAGAACTAGAAAAGTTTGAAAGGGTGATACACAGTGAAACTTCTAATCTGGGAAGTAGGCTTAGGCTGCTGTACCACAAGCAATTGAGTCAGCATAATAAGCTTGTTACCACCAGAAGGATCTTATCCCTTCCTCTCTCTCCCCTCCCTTATCATGCTTTCACTTCCTCCTTGCCACTGCTTCTGGCCATATGATCATCCTCCTCCTCTGGCACTTGTTCTGGAACACATAGTGTTCTTTACTGACGTGACTTAAATCACTGCAACATCAGAAAACTTCACATTTTATTTTTCCTTTTATTGGGGCAATCGTCTACCATTTGATGGGTTAAAGTGGCTTACAGAGGGATCTGGCAAGGCACAAGTTAGCAGTGGATGCCAAAGTAAGCAGCAGAGCACGGACGTAAGACATAATTCTTTTATAGATGGTAAGGTTGTAATGTCAGGTCATGCAATCTCTTGGAATAACAGTTAGATGACTTGGTTGGGGGTATGAAGCAGCTAAAAGGGCTTCTTTCTACTGGCTCTATAGGGTAATGAAAACATTAAGCAAGTATCTTCTGTGTTATAAGTAATGTCTAGTTTGATATTGAGACAAGTAGCTAAGAATGTTGGGTTTTTTCAGCATAGGAATAATTCACCAGAATACAGCAGTTTAGAGAACCTGCCCAAAAAGAGCTTCTTAAGTTCCAGGAATTTCTAGTTTTAAAAAAACAAGGTTACAAGCCTGATAGCAGGGATACTTATTTGTGATGTGGAAGAGCAATATAGCATTGTCTGCAACCTTGATCTCTAGTATCCCAGAAAAATGGGCTAAATGACCACTACTCTGTTAGCTGTTTTTGTTCTTCCTGTTCTTTGTCAAACCTTTCAAATTGCAAAAATTGTGATGTGAAAAAACACTTCCTACTCAACTTCTCATACCACTGCTTTAAAAATTGGCATTTTTTTCTCTCGTTCTAAAAAGTTTCATGTGTTTCTTTCTGAGATCGTTTACTCCATTTCATGAGAGAACTCAGAGGGCAAAAACTTTAACTTCTCAGTAATGTGCTGGGCATGCACTCGAATTTGAATTTTCTCATTTGAATATACTTAGTGCCAGGACTGTACTTGCCACAGCAGAAAAGGAATACCATCAAACAGTCCACAGGAGGTTTGCAAGGATACTGAAAAATCCCACCAGTACTTAACTCTCTTACATGCTTCACTATCATGGTCCAGATCCTTTTTTCCATTCTCTCTCTGGCAAAAGCCCTATCATGAAGCCCCCATTAAATTTCAACACTGCATTTCATTTGCATATACTGAGCATGAATTAGGCAAGTGTAATGATGGAAAATCAAAATATAATGTGTATTGGGCTGTGAGTGGTGACAGCTATGTATTGCTTTTAAAATCGTGAAGTAAAAAACTGCACATTTTTGTCTTTTGTTTTCCCTTAGTATTGGTGTAATACTAGGAGACATGGATTGTAATGTTCTTTAGTGTCAAAATTTTTGAAGTTGCTTTCAGAATGTGTGCTGTAGTTTCCTTATTTAATTTGTTCTGTTTTATCTTCTGGCTCTTTTGTGTCATGTGAGCCACTGGAGTTTAACTGAAACCCTTCATAATACTTACTGTGTAAAATTCAAAGCTTCGCACATGCCTGCATGGGACTTCTCTCAGTTTTCTTTGGTAGGAGTTAAATATAGCAGCCCTGTGATTAGCAGATCGGTGCAGTCTGCTCTCTTTCTGAACAGTTCTTACTCAGATTTTGTGTTCAGCACTCTCTTGTTATTTATACTGTGCAAGATCAAGGTCAAAAAATGAATGATATAATCTGAGTATGGATTTTAATTAATAAATAATGGGGATATATATTTTGTTTAAATACTTTAAAGGAAAAGAACCTTGTGCCCCACCCAAGGTCCTAGATACTAAAGTGGAGGAAAGTTCCGAAGTACCTATTTTAGAAGACACATCATCATCACCAACAGATATTCAACAACATTTATGGCAGGTTTCCACAGATATTGAAAACACTGAAAGGTATGTGTAACTCTTCATTCCTTAACAAAACCATTTTCTGTCTAGGATTTGTAGTCTTTTTCCAATTAGGCAGCCAGTGTTGCTACTATTAAAGGTATTAGTAATTGAAATAACCTGTTAACATTTCTGTTACATATAACATATCTGAGAGCAACTCCTAAAAGAAGGGTGGAGAGAAGTGACATCCTTAATTAGGCTAATTACCAAAGGATAATTGTCAAAAAACAAAGGGTGGGAAATGAAGTTGCTAGTGGGTCAGATTCTCTAAAAGAGGCAGCTTTTGTCTCATCTTGAGTGGTTTCTGATTTTGTACGTGAAATGTGCTGACCCACAGTTCTGCATTCATAAATTGAAAACACAGAATCTAGTCCATATCAGTTGTTTCTGCCTGTAGTTATGTAGTGGAAGCCTTAGGAGGGAAGGGAACATCACCCACAGGTTTGTCTTACCCCCTTAACTATGCAGTTCAAAGACAAAAAAAATGAGACCCTTTAGTAGGGAGTAATCCTTGTGGCCAACATTTGTTTGCAAAAAATACCTATTTTGATGGCTTTGTGTATTAAGCTGCTGCTGAGATTTTAATGGTTACCATGTTTATTTATATAAAATGAAGTCCTGTTCTACTGAGAGAGTAACTTGGAGAATAAAACTGAGCAATTTCTTATTAGTCATGCTGCTTCATTTCTAAGAACTATTTTATGTGTAGATGAATGAGGCAAGACCACATTGTTTTTAAATCCTGAAAGCCTTGAGACGTTACAAGCCTGCACACAAAATTGCTGGTCTGCAACCTATCTGTAAAACAGGAAACTTTTTGCAACTTCTGGCCTCTCTCAAAATATATCCAAATGCAACTTGCTTTGTGAGATGATATCTTATCATATTTTCCATCTTGTGCCTTTTAGAAAATTTCCTGCCAGAGTCCTTCTAAGAGGAGTGAGAGTGAAAGCCATGTTTCTGAAATTTTCACTTAATGTGGGGGGAGCTAAAGTGTCATGGATTAGCTACATGTATTATAATTTCTTTCTTAACAATGAAACACATTCATGGCACAAGCTACAAAATGCTGATAAGGGGTATTAAGTTGACATTACTAGTAGCTTGCACTAATTTTAAGGCACAATAAAATGCCAACTCATTTAATATGGAACACTCAAGTGATCACAAATTTGGACCAGATGTGACTAGTTAATGTCAGACTGGCGTAAAAGTGCTCCCTTATTAAATCTTTATTTTGGTATGCATCTTCTGATACATGTATGTGATCCAAATGCTTGCCTAATAGATTTTTGTATTTATTGCTCTATTATTTCAGCATATAAAGCCATACTGTAAGCCATTCCTCATTCAGTCTTCAACTGCTGTTCTATTGTATCTCTTTCAACTTTTGTTTCCACAGAGATATGAGAGAAATGAAAAACCTTTTAAGTAAACTCAGGGAGACTATGCCTTTACCACTGAAAAATCAAGGTAGGTTTTGTATTTTCTTCATGTAAGAAAAATTAAGATAATTAAAGGTTTTGCCTTCCATTACATCCAAAAAATGTAGGGGTTTCTTGCAGAAGTTACAAAGAGAAAAATCTAGGTGAAGTCCCTTCCCTACTGATTCAGTGGAGCCAGAATTTAGTATGTGAACTTTGGCCTCTCGAGTTTCACATGAGGTATTCTGGAATTTTATTGATACGGTATCTATAGATAAAATAATAGATTTTCCTGGTGACATGAAGGCAGCAACACAACTAATTCCCTGTGTCAGAAGGCTTTCTTTTTCAAAGCTAATGAAGGTGTAAATTGCACGGATTATGAGAGGGATCCTACTACGTGGTGGGGTTTGCTTTACCCTCACAAGGCTTGTAGCTTCTGTGACATGGCACTGACCCTATGCAGATAAGGTACTCCTTTTCCTGCTAGCCAGCTATAAGGCATCTTATACAAATGCACAGGGGGCAGGATCTCCATCCTGTGCATGTATTTAGCAGTGGGCCCTCATTTTGTGGCCCAGAAGTGTTACATGTTCCACATACAGGGACTCCCTTTCTTCATGTGAACAACATTTAAAAGATATTAATTTTCCTTTTTGATTTCTTCTTGATAATGTGTATTTCTTAAACTCTGTGTAGTCTTTGCACAGTGACAGCTGATGCAGTACGCCTAATCTGTCCTAGATCTTGTCCCAAGTGACTAAGCAGTGTAGCATTCATCATGACATGGTAAGAGATGAATATAGGAAGGTTGAATTCATTATACGAGTAAGAGTTTCTGGCAGGATGGGTTGATGGAAAACTATGTGAACAGAGAAGGGGAATTGCTTATGATACATGATGCAGATGTGCCATTGTAGAGACTGGAAAAATGCCATAAACTCTATGTCTAGCCTAGAAGAAAGGAGCGTGGTGGAAATAAGGAAGAAAAAGGCAAATTTGGGGGATATAAAGCATATAGAGACTTGAATTCAGAACAGAGCTAAAGGCATACAGAATTCTTCTCTGCTGTCTGATGTCTACACTGCCCTTCAATACTGGCCAGAAAATCACTGATCACCTGTGCAGCAGGATAGGAAATATGTCAGCTAGTGTTTAAAATGTCTGAGACATGTCCCAGGATCAGGTAATCATAAATGGTGTTTTTGTAGCTCCCACAAACTCCAACTGGGATCATAGTTTACAGATAACCTCTGAGAATGGATGCCTCAGGAATGGACAGTCATACTCATGATTCATACAGCCCTTAAAATTTTTTAAATATTCCAAGACCTTTAATTAATTAAAGCTAGATAACAGTATAAGTAAATACAACAAACAACCAACATATACGTGATTAATATGGTGTGGACTGTAATTTTGACGTGTATGAATTACAAGCACTGTTTAAGAGAATGATGACGAGATGAATGAATGCCATTGAATGAGTTTATCTTTAGAATCATAGAATCATCGAATTGCTGAGGTTGGAAGGGACCTTTAAGATCATCAAGTCCAACCATTCACCTACCCTGACAAAAACACTTCTAAACCACGTCCCCAAGTACCACATCTACCCTTTTTTTAAACACCTCCAGGGATGGCAAATCCACGACTTCCCTGGGCAGCCTATTCCAATGTTTAATAATAATTAATAATTTTTTCAGTGAAAAAATTTTTCCTAATATCCAATCTAAACCTCCCCTGACATAACTTGAATCCAATCCTGCTTTCAGTAAATGACTGAGCGTTTTGCTGTTGATTTCAGTGACAGCCAGAACAGCATTAAGGTTGCAAGCCCACAAAAGCTGTACAAAATGTTACTGACTCCTCATAGACCTTGTATGGAATTCTCTTAAGTGACAGCAGAAAAGTTACTATGCTAAGAAATTTAGTTGATGTGGTTCATAAGCATAAGTCACAATATTAAATGACCTCTTACCTATGTTCTTATAGTTAAGTATTTGTGTTACAGTAGTGTCTAGAACCTGCAGTCAAAACTAGGTCCCTGATGTAACCAGAATAGACCATTATGAAGCATAGCTCTTAGCCTGAAACCATCCTTGAAGATGGCTCAAATTCAAAGTGAATTCTAAAGATTTTGCGAGATAGCTCACCGACAGGGCATGACACAGGGTGAGCATACCGTACTAACTTTTCCAGAGAAGGGCTTTTTCTCTTGATGTGCCACAATGTTCCAGTTTTGCAGTTTTAAATGGAAATTCTCCCTGATGTGCACAAATGGCCACTCAGTAAAGTGGGTTGTTTTATGTTTGAGTTAGGCCAGAATTTAACCTTCAAATTGAAATTTCCAAACTTGCGTGTCTGCCAGATCTCAAGCTACTTATCTTTAGGTTTTATTTGAGATCCTAACGTTATTCCTCCATGCAGGAATATTGTGGGTTAGGTCTCCCAGTACTAGAGGTGTAATTTCCTTTAGGTTTTGTCATTGAACTGGTATTGTTCTTGCCAAAATTTCTATTGCATTATTATGGATATCCTGATAATTAGCATTGTAAGACTCATATAAAAAATTCCGGTTATTATTTACTTTATACCTAGAACAACGAGATCTATTACTTGATCATGTAGGTGCTGTTAGGACACATAAATGAAGTAAACTAGTGTGTGTATGCGTGTGTACGTGCTTGTATTAAAACGCGGGTTTTTCATTGCAGATGATAGCAGCCTCCTCAACTTGACTCCGTATCCATTGGTAAGAAGACGGAAGCGAAGATTCTTTGGACTTTGTTGTCTTGTCTCAAGTTAGAAGATCAAGTACAGAAGCACCAAGAAAATCATAACTTTGATTAAACCACTATTGTTTGACCACTGAAAAGATGAACATTGCTACTCTTGATTATAAAGTACATTTTCTACACTAGCCTATTCCTTTTTCTCTTCTGCTCCATCCACCTTTTCAAAATAAGGGTTTTAATAGTTTAAAATTATGGTGGTCAAAAACCAGCTGTGGAATAGATCTAGCATAACTAAGAATGTTTTTAAAACTTTTTAAAGTATGTTTTGCATGCTTACTTTCAACCACTCAGAGAAAAGACACATGAATTATGGTTAATAGATAATTTTAAAGGTTTTTTTATTGTTTGAACTGCAGCTAAAATTTGTGCATAGTACAGTACTCTTCCTAGTATCATATTAAAATATTTGATCATATTTTACCAGTCTTTAAGCATAGAAAACTATTTAACAGCAAAAGTATTGAAGTTCTAAAACATTTAAACAATATTGTAACAGAACTTGCACAAAATCTCCAGTTGCGTTTTGTGCTCTCATTCATATTTAGTCTTCCACTATATCTCAATTTAAAAGCTTCATAGAAAAATATCTTAATTTATGATACACAATCCATATATGAAAAAACTTAGAACTTGTAAATACAGAGTAATCATAATATCTACATACTGTACAATGCGTAGAAGCAACAGATTTCCTTCTAAGTCAATAGTATCTCTATAAGCTTTTTCAAAAAATAAATAATTTATTAAAGAAGGTGTATTAAAATAAACAATGTAAAACACAACACCAACCCATTTTGTTTCCAATAGAGTTCAAAGCATGGTGCCTGCATATCACTAAGTATTATCTCTTACAGGGCATGCCAGAATTATCTCAGATTGTAAGATATTAAATGTTTTACATTGTTAATAAAGTTTTTTTATTTAAATTAAATGTTGTCTTGTTTCTAGTTACATTGCTGGAATATGTCTTTGTTTTCTAATTTTGTTGTCAGATTACTACACAAAGTTTTTGATAATTTTTCCATTTCAAGAAGCATGATAACAAAGACAGGTAAAAGATTATGATGAATATATAAATGCTAAAATTTAGTGCAGGGAGATCCCTGTACACTCACAAAGCTGTGTGCTTGTGAGCACAAATGCGTTTTTCATAGAATCATAGAATGGTTTGGGTTGGAAGGGACCTTGAAGATCATCTAGTTCCAACCCCCCTGCCATGGGCAAGGACACTTCCCACTAGACCTGGTTGCTTAAGGCCCCATCCAGCCTGGCCTTGAACACCTCCAGGGATGGGGCATCCACAGCTTCCTGGGGCAACCTGTTCCAGTGCCTCGCCACCCTCACAGAAAAGAATTTCCTCCTAATGTCTAATCTAAATCTACCCTCTTTCAGTTTAAAATTGTTACGCCTCGTCCTATCGCTATACTCCCTGATGAAGGGTCCATCTCCATCTTTCCTGTAGGCCCCCTTTAAGTAGTGGAAAGCTGGTATAAGGTCTCCCCGGAGCCTTCTCTCCTTCAGGCTGAACAACCCCAACTCTCTCAACCTCTCTTCCTAGGAGAGGTGCTACAGCCCTCTGATCATCTTTGTAGCCACCTTCTGGGCTCACTCCAAGAGGTCCATGTCCTTCTTACGTTGGGGCCTCTGAAGCTGGACGCAATAATCCAGGTGGAGTCTCACCAGAGGAGAGTAGAGGGGCAGGATCATCTCCCTTGACCTGCTGGCCACACTTTTTCTGATGCAGAGCAGGATGCAGTTGGCTTTCTGGGCTGTGATAGCACATTGCTGGCTCACGTTGAGCTTCTCATCAACCAACACCCCCAAGCACTTCTCAGGGCTGCTCTCAATCCATCCTCTGCCCAGCCTGTATTTGTGCTTGTGCTTTTTGAGAAGGATGCAATCAAAGTCCGCAGAAGGACGTTTTTTCAAACTTAATTCTTTGACGTTTTCCCCCCATCCCTCATGAATAATGTCCTCGTTAATAAGATCAGAGTTTTCTGCAACAAGTACTCAGAAAATGTCCAAAAGGTGGCAGCACTGACATGTTTTCATTAGACGTCTACAAACTAATAGACTTGCTCTATGACTCCATCCCCAGAGATAAAAGAGGTTTTGCAATTGTTAAAACTTTGGAAAAGTAACTCCTGATGCTGAATTACTATTAAAAATATTGTCTGGGAAGATGATTTGTAATTAAAATGAACCAATTAATTTTGGTTCAGCATAAGTTAAAAAGACAGACAGATACTATTTTAATAATCCTGTAGATATTAATGCCAAAAAGCAGTGTATGAACACAAGACTGAACATGCAGAGGTGCTACAAGAGAGAAAGGGAGAAATAAAATTTCACACAAGCAAACTGTTAATTCTTTAAAAATTTTGTTACATTAGTACACACAGAGAAATTGCTCTATCCAGTCAGTGGTTTTTTTTAACAACTACTTTCAAAGGAAGATTAAGCAGTAAGCATGTCTAGTGCAGTACCTGCCACATATCATCACACATAAGGTAACATGCCAAGTTACATGACAACTCATATCTCTGTATTTTTATCACATCTGTTGTGATGGAATACACATGCGTGAGACAAATGTACGCTTGTTAATTAATTATGCAAAGCTCTTGACATCAGTCATACCTCATCACAATGAGCTACACAACTTTAACACATTCTGTGATGGAAACAGGTTTACCTAAGGTGTCCTTAAAGTCCTTTGTGTTTGCACTGTTTTAAAGCATACAGTAACATGCGCATCCTTGCACTTTTTATTATTATGGAAACTTCAGTTGTGTTCCTTCTTCCTGGACTAAAGACTACTAAAATATCAGTCTTTGCTCATTTTGAAGCTTTTCCATACTTCTGACCAATTTTGCAGCTTCTCTCACCCCCCACCCCCCTTGTATTAATTATACCTCTTAGTAATCCTAATGGACACATGCATTAATTCCCAAGTTTTATGGCCACTTAAGGAGTACTGGTGATCAAAGGTGAATGGAATGTCCTCGAGTTATCTTTTAACAGAGAGTGGCCATGACCCAAAGCCTGGTAAGTATCTGTATTGAAAGGTGTCAAGGGATAAATTGGCTTAGTTAGGAATGCGGAGAATTATCTTTTACTAAAAATCAAAAGGAAACAAAATAAACTTTTTTTAAGCGCCAGAACATCATGTAGTTCCAAGAAGGATAAATGTTCATGATATTGCTACATTTTAGTTTAATGGAATAGGGCAACGTGGGATCAAAGTTAAAAAGTTCCCACAACAAAATGATATACAAATCACTTGGACATTATTTAGACCCATTCTGTTGTTTTGGTTTTTTCCATGTATTACAAGAAAATAGACAATTTTACATTGATAAATGCTTGAATGCAAAGAAACAAGACATTTAGGGAAAATACTGAGGAAAACAGTACTTGTTTCCTAAATCCTTAATGGGATTTTGACATTTTAGTTGAAAATACTGTAGGATAAAGGCACCACAACATGAATTTGTTTGAAACAAGAAGCACAATTTCTGTACCCACCAAATATGTCAAGTTCCAGCAACTCTTTTTTATTAAAACTGTGCAGCTCCAGCTTTTCAGAGCAAAACCAAATTCTTTATAACCACCACTCACTTGTAGTAGCTTTCCTCTTTTCACAGATATTTCATGTCATAAAGAATACCTGTCTAAAGTGTCTGTTATCTATGTACAGTGTGAAGTGTACATAGGTTTTCAGACCAGATGCAAAATACAAGCATATAGAAATAGACAGTAAATACATATTGCAGGCTGCATGTTAATGTATGAAATATGTAGAAGTTAGTATGCATAATCTGCATGATAACTCATGCAACACATAAATGGTTGTCCCTGTGACATTTTAACTGTTCATCCCATGGCAGGCTTACTTGGAACAAGATACAATATAAAGACACTAATTTTTCAATATAAGGTAAACACATAACTATAAATTAAAGGACTTTCAAGAGTTTGAAGAGCTGTCTAGGCTGTGGTAATGCTAGGACTACTAGAAGAGAAGTTTATTACATAGTCTAGAATTTATTTTCTTTGAAGCAGATATAGAAAGTCCACAGAGATGAAGACAGACAATCAGTGGAAATACAGTAAACGAAATGAAAATGAAGATATGAGAAAAATATTAGAGAACACAACAACAAGCTTAATGGAACTTTGGTTTTCAGCGCTGTGTTGGGTTGACCTTGGTTGGCTGCCAGGTGCCCACCAAGCCGCTCTATCACTCCTCAGCTGGACAAGGGGAGAAAAATAGGACAAAGGGCTCCTGGGTAGACATATGGACAGGGAGAACACACAACAATTGAATTACCATCACAGGCAAATGAAACTCAACTCCAGGAATATAATTTAATTTATTGCCAGTTAGCAATGGAGTAGAACAATAAGAAACAAGAACAAATCTCAAAACACCTTTCCCCCACCTCTCCCTTCTTCCCGGGCTCAGCTTCACTCCCAGTTTCTCTACCTTCTCCCCTATGAACAAGTAGGAATATAAAAGTGTCAAGGCTTTGAATTTAGTGGGAATATAGTAGAAAAGTGAGTAATAGCAGGAAAAGAAAAAAAAAAAAAAAGAAAAGAAAAAGCTGTGAGGCTTTGATGAGATCCAAATAATTTTAATAATATTTTAAAGAAATGGTGCTTTTAGTTTCCCACTGTGCCAGAAACAAGCAGCTGATAGTGAACCGCTGACAATTCCATGTAAGTCTACTCAAACTCCAATTGCAGTAACTGGAAAGAAACCACTGACTTCAAGAGAAGGTGAGTTGAGACCTTTAAGAAAGCTAAGAACAAGTGACAATATTTTCAAAAGGAATCAGTGAAACCTTCATTTGCTTCCCTTTCAAAAGCAATTAACCTGACTTTCTTCTATGAGACTAGAGATAAAAAGAGATAGGTTTCTCACAGCACTGAGTATTGCAATGCCCAACTCAGGAGCTTTGGCTCCCAAAGCAGAATCTGGAATCCTACAAATAAGTCCTTGGGTGCCCTGTAAAATATGCTGAGCTTCAAAGCCTGAAGGTACTATGAAACAGGAGCTGAACAGCTTAATCCTGTCACTTACAGGCATAGACAGAAACATAACATAAAACACATGGGAAGTGGTTTAAGACTGAAGAGTCGTGTGCCTGATCAGTGATCATTTTCAGAATTAAAATTTTGATCTGTGGCACCTAAATTTCTCTAAGACCTACTAAATTGTATTTCAGATCTGGTCTAGACATGAGAGAATAGGGCAAATGTCTTATGCTCTGATTTTGGACTCTCAGCCACTTCTAAATTAGAAGTAATTTGCAAAGCAACTGCCAGTGTGAATTCTTCTGCGAGCAGAGCTCAGCTTAGCCATTTGATACCTGATTATCCATACCACAGTTGACGTTAAACAAAGTATTACAATAAGACTCTCCAGAAAGTGGCCTCTTAAGCTGTACTGAGCTTAAGAATAGGGAAATCTAACTGCAACAGATTCTAGATCTTTGTCAAGTCCCAAGCAAGAGTACAGTATTAGTCTTCCTGGGTCACAACAGACAGTGCAGCGGCACATGGAATTTGCTGAAGTATTTGATTCACTGACCAGGAGGGACAGCTTTACTTTACTAACCCTTTACTAATATTTCAGAGATCCTAATTATTGAAAGGTGGAATATACTGCTGATGTGTGAATTCATTACAAAGAGACTACCACCCAAAAGTAACAGCTCAGTTTCCCTGAATTGAAAAAAAAAATAAACAAACCAAAGCAACCAACCAAAAAACAACTAACCAACCAACCAAACAAACAAACAAAAACCAAACCAAAAAACCCAAATCCAACAAAATTTTGCCCTCTCTCTTCGTCCTAAAGCTTTTGGTCTGCATAGAAGAAGTATTCAAATTGGCATCACTCAATGATTTTTCAGTGTTGCTGTGAAACACTCACTGCTGCCTTTTGGCGATGGAAACAGGGATTAGCTAAAGGTGGCAGCTAGGTCTTTGTAGAGCCTAACCACCAAATTGTCCCCCCATTCCAAGTGGCTTTTTCTAGCTGAGTCCTGAAAATCTCTGACAATGGAAATTCCACAGCTGCCCTGGACAACCTGCCCAAGTGCTGTACTACTTTCCTAGTGAAGAGCTGTCAAATATAATGGATTTCTAATGTTGTGTCATTCTGTCAAGAACAAAATCTAATTATAAGTCTACTATACTATTTCTCAATATTTTTAGCCTCTTTATCAGTTTTTGTGCCAAAAAAAAACCAAATGAATTCTCTTCTTTTAGTGCAAGTGGATGGTAACAGGTAGCCACAACACAAAAAAAAAACCAACCCATAGTTGTTAGTAAATTGCTGGTTTCCCATATTTCATTTCTATATTACAATTTATGCTTTTCTGTGATTGAAGAAAAGTCTTTCCAGTTGACTTTCATACACCTTCCAAAAGAAGACAACAGGGTATGTGAGAATTGAGAAGTATTTCTGAATAAAGTTCCTACCAACTCATGTTTTTTTGGTAATTTCTAAGGAAGGCTTCCACCTGATTCCACATAGATGAAACATTTTAATGCCTTCTATTAAAAAAGGCTACAGAAATCATGTCTACTAATGATTTGTTCCAAAGTTCAGTTTCTGGTGGAAAAGGAACCGTAACATTTGATGTAGATACCAGTCGGTGTGGGAAAGAACAGACTTCTGCCATTTGAGCGTTTCTGTGTTCCAAAACACCAGGATTTTTATGCATTCTCTATAAAGATTTTCTGTTCTAGCATTCTTTTCTTCTAATCAAGACAACCAGCTGGATACAGAATTTGGCTAGGTATTTTGGTTTAACTGCCTCCCTCCAAAACCCCAAACACATGTAATATAGTGTATCATCTTTATATCTGGGATCAGATATTCTTCATAGAATAGAAGCAATTCAGCTGTGATACTCTTTTTTTTACCCAGCCCAGATCACATCGCTGTTCTACCATGCTTACATTTTCCTTGGATCACAAGAATGAGAAATATCCAAATAAGAAGGGAAGTAGTGTGCATTATGAGGAAGAGTGAGTAGTTAAAACAATTGGTGAAATACTTTGTTTCAATAATCACATTGCAGAAGTTTGAGTAACTCAAGAGCACTAAAAAAAAAACCCAATGGGCCAAATCTTGCATACTCTCAGGATTTGAACCCGTCTTTGGATACCTGAGGGACTTTCACTGCACTGAGAACGGCCACACTGCTCAGGCACAGCTGAGAGGTGGTTTGGCACCAGAACAGCAATCAGCTGCTCCACCATCTTCCTTATAAAGAGGGACAGTGTCCCTTAATCAACCAGGATAGTAATATAAGTAACTTATGTTGCACTCCACGACAAAAGTGGATCCTAAGGCAAGCAAGCAAAATGCTCAGAGGCCTAATGAAAAACAAGCTTTCCCCCGGTCACAGCTTCCCTGTGAATATACACACACACCCCGCAGGATTAACAGTAAGAGAAGCCGCTTTTTTAGTGGAAAGCACACCAAAATCACCTCAATGCCAGCACCACCTCCGCGGTTCCCATCACAGGGCGCGGAGAAGAGGTGAACACCAGGTGGGAAGGAAGGACAGGCTGGCAGCCATGGCACCAGGGCTCCTTCCTCTGGGCCTGTGCTCCTTCCCGGTGTGGGAACCCTCCCCACGTATGGTGACAGTATCCTTCACAACGTCGAAGAGGCTGTAAGAAACTTCACGTGATTAGGGAAATTCAACAGGAATAGTTTTCTGAAGTGATTGAATTTAGGGCCCTTGGCAGACTTGTGCATTGCGAGGCACACACTGAAGCTGAAGGCAGCACGTCCATCAGCGAGCTCATGGTGGGCTGGAGAAGGCGTGGAACTGGAAACTTCACACGCTCTCAGTGTTCATTCTGCAGGTCATTCCCTCCTTTCTTTCAGTTTTTTGTCTGCCAGTCTGCAGCGCCAGGTCTTTCAGCAACTGCTTCTGTGTAGATATTATTTCCACAACTCACCTAAGTGCTGCTTTGCAGGCAGAATCTCAGCGCTGCCCTTGGCTGAGCTGAGAACAGGCCTCTTCGGTGAAGTGCTTCATGTGCAGCTGTCTGGGACTTCAGCGCTACTGTATTACTGCGGTGTTTAGATTTTTGTGTTTAGATTTAAAAACACTGGTGTAGTTCACCCAGAACTAGATGTGATATTTGTTGTATATCCAATCACATCTGTTGTTGACTTGAACCATTCAAGCCCCACGTTGGGTGCCAAAAAGGACTGCTGTGGTCGCGAATCTAAACCACAACATCATATGAGCTACTATGAGGAAAATTAACTATCCCAGCCAAAACCAGTACATCATACCAGCATAAGGAAAGTTTAAAATTACAATTTTAAGTTATACTTTTATCTTGATTTGACATTCACCTTAGAAAATCTGTGTTGGAAAATGGGAAAAATACAATTACAGCCTTTTATCCCATTTCAGGAGTAAATGCACAGTGATGCACTGATGTCTCTTTTTAAAATGCCTACTGGTCTTATGTCAGTGTAAAGGCGAGATTCATTATTATCTGTGTAAGAGGTATGCTACCAATTGTCCAGCTTCACGGACAACACACAAGAGAAGCTAAGAAGGTATCTATTTCTGCTCCCGCTCAGTCCTGAGTTGCTCCACTCACTAAAGAGATTTGTAGCATTATTTTGGGGCATTTTGTGGTCTTGCTCAAGTTCCAGGACCTTGAAGGCACTGTTTGACAAGCAGCAAAACTTATCCTTTACCAGTAGAAACTTTGGTTTCTGCTTCAAGAAGAGCTGAGCCAGGCTAAACACAGGTGGACAGGAGACATTTTCTAGGGTTCACAGTGTGGCAAATGTTACAATACTGATTTTAAACTATTCCACAGCCAAATTATTTATATTAAATCTAGAAATCTTTTCCCTGAGATTATATTTCATTGTAGTATTTTTAAAATCTCAATTACTGCTTCAGTCATATCTCAAGTAAGAGGTATACCTTTACTCCTTAGTTGGTAGTTGTACCTTCTAACGTGTTTTTTTCAAGTTAATCTGCTCCCATTGTATGCATAATCTGTTGCCCAGATCGTGGTGCCAGTCTTAGACATTTTTTGTTTTCCTGTCTGAACATATCTAGCTTTGAACTATTGGTCTCCTCCTCACTAGTACTTGAGACTTCACCTCATTTCCTATTATCTGTAAATGTTCTTGGTATGATATTTATACCCCTTCCATTCTTCTTAAATGTGTTTAAGTACCAGTAGTAATGGGAATTTTGAAGTCAAAAAGAGCGCCTGGTTCTACTTGTCCAGTCTGTTACTGCCTCATGCAACCACACCTTAGTTTGACCCATTATATGTACCAAGCTCCCTCTCTCAGAAGCTGTATTTCTTTCTGTTCTGGGACCGCAGTTCTTTGATGCACAGAAAGTTTCTGCTGATTTCCAGCCTAAATCTACTCCTGGACGACTAATACCAATTTGTTTGTATACTTAAATTATCTTTTAAGTGCTTTCTTTGCTTTTACCTACATCTTATCTCCTAATATTTAGGGAGGATACCCCTATAAACTGTGATTTTGCTAACTGAAATGTCAAGTGGTTTTTTTCCTGTAAACATTGCTGTAACAGTATCTTTAGAGTGAAAATGCCTTGCTTCTAAAAGACTCAGTAAATACCAGTTTTCTTGTGGTTTTGAGTTCCTTCAGTAACAGTTTACTGAAACAAGAATGCACTTATCAAATTTAAGAGGGAAAAAACTTAGTAAATGAAGGCTTTGTTTAAGAATACAAAAGATCTATTTAAAGCCCCCAGAAAAGTGGAAAAGGATCCTTTAATTTAATAATAAGAAATGTGTGGGTTTTTTCCCACTCATATTGGGAATAGCTTATTTCTTTTTAGCCATCAAATGAAAAGTAATACATATACTCATTTCACAATGGCAGATAAACATTTATTCCTCTCTGCTTTTTCTTCCTTTAATTTACTTAGCTCCTGTATTCTTTGTGTTAAGATGGAAAATTATCTTTTAGACATCTGGGGAACTGTAAAGAAATAATTTGTACTATCAGCATTGAGAATCATAGAATGGTTTAGGTTGGAAGGGACCTTGAAGATGATTGAATTCCAACCCCCCTGCCATAGGCAGGGACACCTCCCACTAGACCCGGTTGCTCAAAGCCCCATCCAACCTGGCATTGAACACTTCCAGAGATGGGGTCTCCACAACTTCTCTGGGCACCGGCAGGGGGAAAAATTTCTTCCTAATATCTATTCTAAATCTACCCTCTTCCAGTTTGAAGCCATTACCTCATCTTCCGTATTTTTCTTTTTTATTCTGAAGTCAGGCTTAATACCATAGGAACTTCTTTAATTTCAGTATTTCACTAGAAAGCTGATTTGAACTGAGGAGAGGAAGAACCTCATAGTCAAATTTAAGCACCCTGTGGTAACTGTTAGGTAAGTTAGCCTTTCTGCAGCAAACCACCATGTACTGGTTATCTAGATTCGGAAATAAAATTCTTGAGTCAAGTGTGGTATTAGGAAATGTTTTAAGAAAAATGCCCAGATACTTCTGAGGTCTGTGAAACACCTACCAGCGTCTGAATTTCTTAGATTTTGTTTTGAAAGGTTTCTGTTACATATTATCTGAAGCCTATTTGAGACAGCTCGTTATTAGTGTCCCGTACTGGAGGCTTCCTCTTGTCTTCAAAAATAGATTCTTTTTCCTGTAATGGCTACCTCATTAAATTCTTGAAAGTTTTTTTTAAAACAGGGCTTTACAAGCGTAAATATCCCCAGACTCCTTTCGTAAGCCCAAGTCAACAATTTAACCCATTGCTTTCTAAATGTAATGTCAAAAACTGAAGCCTGCACAGTGAATTTCACATATCACGGAATCCCATATACACACATTTCTTATACATATGGAAAAGGAAAACTTTGCCTTACTGCACTAGTCTTTACAAGTTTGGGGGGGTTGTTGTTGTATTCCCGACTTACTTTTTTTTTTTTTCTGTGATATTTCAGAATTAAATTAATGTTTGTTAATGTAAAATAAAAAAAAATATATATTTGGATGAAATAATTTTGAGCTTAATCTTTTTTATTAACAGGTAGAATTAATCCCCAAATCACAGAAAACCCATACTTTTCAGACTAATACAGGTCAACTGTTTCGGAACAGATGCTTTCCTTACAAATGGAAGAGGAGAGAGAGAAGAGTGAAGAGAGTGATAAAGAGAGAAACAGGAGGGAGGTAACGGCTGTAACGTATTCCTTGGTGTTGTCCTCTGGAATGCACACAGTCCAGGATCAGTTAAGGCATAATTGTCTATTTGTGAACTTTTTCTAACTTTTCCTGTAAACTAGAGCACCAAAATTTCATTTATTTAAAGCATCAGTTGCTTCTACCACCAAAATAATTTCCATTAGGTTCCTAAGTTGGAAAAGTTGTTCACACTTGGTTTGGCTGAAGAGACAGCTGGGTTTATGGACTTTTGCTGAAATTCCTGTAAGAGGACAAATGACTTAGAATAGAGGAAAACGAGTAATCAGTAGGAATTTAAAGTAAACGCTATCAGCATTGACCATAGCTTAATCTAGTATTTCTGTTATATATAAAACTGTCTTGAAACTCCCTTCTCCTCAGATCTGGCCTGTATACTAAATGCTCTATGATCAAATATTTTGAAATAGATGTACATATAAAAATTGGTTGCTGAAGTTGATCAGCTGTTTTTGTTTTCATTGCCTTAGCACCATCTGTCTTCAGTTTTAAATTACTGTAGCACAGTTGTACCTAAAATAAGCTATAGTTCTGGATTTCTTGCTGGTTTTTTTGTGGCTTTTTTTTTTAAATTAAGTGTAGGAGTTGTATATAGATAAAAATTGTAATTTGTGAATTATATCTTCAGAATATCACTGCATACTATTGTTGTGGCAGTTTTGAATAGAGGATCCATCAAGGTGGCTTACAACTACTAAGCTTTAAAGTGCACTGTGGTGAAAGGATGCTAAGGTAATACTTGTACACTGTTATTATACTACATGTTTCTTACAGCTCAGCTTAATTCCTCGTTGAAATTCTCTGATGGCCAAAATTCTGCCAGGATATTTTATAAACTATTACACTAAGCTAAAGCCTCAGGAATATGTATATGCAAATAAGTATTAATTATTCTTCCTCACTGTACACTTTCTCAGTGGGACAAATATTTAGCTTACACAGAAAACTGTAAACAATAGTTAGTTACATTGTGAGTACTATGCTAGAGTAATATGATAAATGAACTCTACTAAATAGCCTGTTTCTATTACAGATTTTTCTCCTTTATTGCTGTTATTTAAACTACAACATTTTAGGAGAATATTTGCATTTCTAGACAAACGTTTCCCTCTGATCTTCTTTCCCAAACAATTTATCCTTTTCTTTTTTTTTTGACATAAAAATATACCATATTCTTAACAGGAAAGGATTTTCCTGTACTGGATAATCATTGGTTTAGACTGCTTATACATTTTCCATCCTTGTACTTGCATCTCTAATCCCTTTAGTTCCTTCTTTCTTGTACTTCTTCTGCAGTTGTCTATTTTCTGCTACCACCGGCTCATCATGTATTCTTCTTTATCCCCTAAATACATCTTCATGATTGTTATACTAGAATTTCTTGTGAACAGTTTCAGTGTTCTGGCATTTTTATTACAGAAGCATTTTTTGCATGTTTCTTTCCATCCTTCTTATTTATTGTGATTTGTAGCTTAGAATCCCCATTAATGCCCTTCTCTGGTACTATGGCATTGAGGCAGAGGAATTGTGTGTGTGTTTTGCATAGAAGAGTCTCTGTTGTACAGTAATTTTGACAAGTTAGGATAGGTGAGTGCCAAAGACATAGCAATGTCAGAACTACTTTTTAACAGCTTCACTGCTGGCTCTACTGTGGAAACTGCAGGGTGCTACTAAGTAATCAGGTGTGGTATTTGACTTTCTGTTCTGCATACATATGGATTGTGCTCTTTTTTGACTGAGGAGAGAAGATGTGAGGAACTGCAACAGATGAACTGCTGAAAACGCAGCTTAGAAGTTCCTGGAACTCATTATTGCACAAAACAGACAACAAGCACTGTGTCAGATTCATTACTCATGATACTCCTTGGAACAATCTGCAGCTATGACTTGCTTTGTTGTTAACCATAAAAGCACTGAGTAAACACGGAGTTCAATAGGCATTGATTATCTCAGCAGCTTTTATCGCCTTAAAGATCAAACCTGTAAGGTTATTCAGCCTGTTCCAAGTTCACAGTTAGACACTGCAATTTTTTCTAGCTATAATTGCCTTGTTGCAACTCAGCTATGATTCTTCACTATGACTTATTGCTGAAAGAAAAAGAAGACAAATCCCTTCAGTTCTAGAATTGTGTAACAATACTGTATGGCTCAGAGTTTATTCTTTTAGTTTTAGTCCCACCTCTTGCATGCCTATGGGTAACACTTTTGTTTGTCCCTCATTTATGTTCCCTTGCAGACTGCACAAGAACCACTGAACAGATTAGGATACAAAAAAAATAAGTATCTGACTCACCTGCAGAAAATACTCAGGAAAGACTCCCGGAAACAACACAAGCTGACACTACCAAATGCCATAATCTAAAAAATTTAAACTTAATGAATAATGGTGTAATATTCATACAAATTTTGATGGTAAAGGAACATGTAATGGTAAACCAGAAAATTAATATTAAATTGTTAAACTCCCAGTGACATACACATCACTTCTCATGCTGCAAACTGATGATAGTAACAACTAAAATACTTCAGAAGTTTAAGAGATCATGAAGACAGCAAGTATGTTCATATTGATAAAATGCCTCTGAAGATCATTAAAACTAACCATGGACATGCAACTTTAGCAACGTCTAAAGAGAAAAAGATTACTGCATTGTTGTTCAGCCGCCCCCTGCCAATCTGATATGTATTCAAATGAAGTTAAAACATGTTATACAAACTTATTTGATCGTGCTGAAAAATAACTTTCCATTACTCCAGGTGCATTTAAAAAGTATATATACTGTACGTCACTGAAGAGACGAAAGAGTTTTCCATGGCATCTCACATGCTGGAGAGAATGGTGAAGCTCTAACTTTTGTGCTGTGATTGTGTATTTCCTTTAACTATTTGTAAAACAATAGCTTAATTCAGCTTTGATTCAGTGATTCCAGCCGTTGGTGCATTTTACAGCCCAGTTTGTTCCCTAGCTAGTAGGTGGATTGTGGATGTGCAGGTTCGTCTTTCATTATCTGGGAAAGATTTGTTCCCTGGTGCCTATTCATAGAGGTTGTTTTACATTTCATAGCTTCTTGCTAAGGTGTACAGAGGTTGTCATCTTTTCATTATTCTATCCATTTGGCATGTCCTTCCCTTAATTTCTTTTCTTCATCCCACCCCATATACTACTCACGCGCAAGACAAGTATCTGTCTATCTTTCTGAAAATAAGGATTTCATTCTGTAACTGAGGTAAGTTGACAAGGAATGAGAATCCGTGTTTGTTCTGGCATCACCTTTATATTGTAAGATCATTGGTGCTAGTTGTGTAGCCGGCAAACAATCTTTATCTTGCGCCTGTATAACAGCAGTACTTTCATCAGGCACTGCCATTGAAAGTGTGATTTGGGAAAACTGAAGCTAAAAACAATTGACAGGAGTGAAAAAATAGCTGAGTTTTAATATTAGAAGTCTTGTTTTGATACCTAAACCTGCTGAATGTAATTTGCTTTTCTGGAAGCAGAGTAGACATTTTGGTTCAAGATGAGATTCAAGTGAAACAAGAACATTTGTTACAAAACATAAGACTCACTAAAATTATGGCTAAACCAAACAAGAAAAACAGTAATATTTATTTGTATATCACTTTTAAAGGTTAGCAAATACTAACTTGGTAGATAACTGTTCATTGCAGCATCTCCTCAATGTATCAGTTAATATACCTGAAATCCTGAGCACTTCTGTGGCAAAATCTATGGACTTTAATGTACATCTTTGTAAACAAAATGGGAATATGGCCTGAAAAATAAGCTGACATTGTACTCTCTCTACTACCTAAGTGCATAAATTGAAATAGCGATATTTAAATTGTTGAAATTAGAAAAGCCTTTTCCCAATGTGAAAGTCTCTGTATACAAGTAACAAGTGGCAAACCATCAACATTGAAATTCATGCCTTACATTCTCGTACAAAATACCACTGTAACTAACATAAATAGCTGCTGTAATGCTACATGGAAGGTAATTGCACTACCATTTAGATAGGTGATCTTTTGATTTCAACAATTAGAACTAGAATCTAAAACGGCTATTTGAAACTACACAAAAGCATAAGGAACACTACTAAAATACATACCAGTTGCTCTTCTGAACTTCAAGCCTCTATACGTTCTCTAATTTGTCATTAAATATAATTTGAGGTATAAATTATACTTATGCATAGAGATATACTAACTCTAATAAGGGTTGTTTAATACACTCTTCAGCCATTCTGGTATAGAAAGCTCAGTAAAATTTCCTTTCAGTTCCTTGTCTTCAGATGAAGCTTTCAAAGACAAAGAAACAAGTAAGTTAGTTACAAACTCCCACTCCTCAGAGCTGGCAAAATGGGATCATCGGGAGACCGCGGGAAGATCATGGGAAATGAGAATTACGTACAAGTTCTGAATTCCCCTAACTCCCAATAAGCCTTCCAACCTCATTAAGTAAGGAACATTTTAGGGGAAAATAATTGCAATGAGTTGTTTCTTAAGCTGTGGCTTGATTAAATATTTCCTTTGGCAACAGTATTGGCTTAGTAGCCCACAACTCCCCTGTTGCTCTCTACAGAATAACTGGCTTAGAGAATTAACCCAGTCAAAAATAAGCTCTAACAGCCACAGCGACACTAAGGAGACTAGAATAAACAGGGTGGGAGAACCCATTAAATTAGTTTTTAGGAAAGAACTGTTCCTTATACTATGTACAGGTATCAGTTAATTATGGAGTCCAGTCTCTCTTCAGCTCTATTATCCAAGCCCATCCCAGAAATCATGAAATATTACATGAAAAATTAGATTGGACCAAAGCCAGTAAGAAAAAAAGAGCAGACGCAAGGACTTCTGCCATCCTCTACTAAGAGACCTACATAGAAGGCTACAGATTATTCTCTTTGCTCTGTGGTTTCCATGAGTATTTTGATCTTTAACGTTCCCTAGCACAGCATCTACAGCACAAGTTGCCCAACGGTAAGGGTACTGGTCTGAGACATAAAAGTTTGAAAGACAGAGTTAGATCTAGATTTCTCACTTTCAGGCCAAATGCAGTAACCACTAAAATGCCATAAAATGTGGGAGAATTTTTAGAGATCAATGGTCACCCTGTGAGCACCCCAAGCACTGAGAACTTGTTGACGACAGTGTAAGCTTCAAGGAATGTCGAAGGTCAAATTGTGTTTTGTGAACGTCTGAGTTATGTTGAGGGAGGAAAGAACTGTTGCTGAATGTACCGATAAGCAGGATTTTAATTAAAACATAGAAGTAGATAACTAGGTGAGTGAACAGCTGGGGCTAGCCAATCATATAGTAGAGATGCTTGTTTGAACTATGCATGTAACCAATTATTGCTTGAGTGTTGCGTGGTGCAGAAGAAAATTGTCTATATTAGCTGAGCTATCTGTGCAATAAAGTGGCATTTACACTGATCATAATGGTCGTGGTGTATCTGTCCGTGCTTCCGCGTCAACAATAAAACATTCTGTAGTCACTCAATGCTTTAACCCACTGTTGAAAACATAGGCAATGGATACTATTGTTAAGAAAGCTTATGTGTTGCTCTTCCTCCTATTTTGACTCCCATGAGACTTACACTGCAGCTGTATGCCAAGCTGCTCAGGTGGAAGCAGTTGTGGGTCTAAGCAAAAAAAAAAAACGAAACCACAGGCAGGAAGAGCATTTTTAAGAAGCTGTAAACATAGGCACTTTACAGTTTAGGCATTTCTTGGGTAGGATTATATACCTAAAATTTGTTCAATTCAAAAGCATCAGTCTGTCTGGAACCAGTACCCTACCACAGTAAAAGATATGAATTGGATACCCCAGAATTCAGTTATAAAATTTTGACATACTTAACATTGCTCCTGATAGCAAATGATCATTTTCTACCGACTTCAACATGACAGATTGCTTACATTTCACAAGAGGTTGGTTTGTTTAGTTTTTTTACTTTTCAATGGGAGTTTTATTAGAATGAATGGAGGCTTCACAATTCTTGTCAATTGTCAGTTGTTGAATTTCCTGGTTTGGTTCGTGTATTCATTAATCACCACATACTGTATTAACATGGTTCTTCGAACTTCGTAAACAATCTTGCCAGACAGTTATCCAGTGTTAGGAAGTGGCATTTTATATCTATGTAAAAGATGAAATGGCTGTAATTATAAAAGAACAAAACCTAGGCAAAAAGAAAGGACTTAAAAAAATTAATAGCTTTTGTTTGTTTTCAGCTTGCTCACAGTGATCCTGCCAAAAGGATGAGTAATTGTGTTTCACAGTCTATGACTAGATCAATTTTAGAAGATAATTTTGAAGAAGCAATCTCTTTTAGCTTCTCATTGCTCATTCTTTCCCTTCGCCGGACTATTTCATATTTGCTCTTATTGATTAATGTATGTAAGTAGAAAATGTTATGCAAAACATACATTTATTTAAAGGATAACATAACAGAAAATCTCACTTGAATTTCCAAATCTCATTTAACCATTATGACATTAAGTATACTGAAGTCCAAATCTTTCTACACAAAGACTTAGAAACTGAAGTTTACCATATCCTAGTGTAAAGGATTCCAAACACAGCTAATCACAACCGAACTAAGAATAAGAGTGAAGAACTAGTTAAACTTGCATGGTTCAGTACTAATAAACATGAAATAGAAGAGCAGATTTTTTCCCAAATGGTTCATTTAATAATTCGAAGCACTGATATTTGCAAATAGATTTCTTAAAAATATATATATCTCATTTTAAAACAACAGCATTGCAAAGCATAAATAAATTTTACTTGAAACGAAAACCATCTTCCCTGCAGAATTGAAAGCAAAAATAGGCCACCAACTCAGTCACTACTAGAACTGTCTGAACTATCAGAAGATGAACTCTTTTCCTTTCGTCTCTTCTTTTTCTCCTTTTTACGATGTTTTCCTTTCTTAGATTTACTCTTTTTTTCCTTTTCCCTTTCTTTTTTGTGTGATTTTTGTTTTTTTGACTTTTGCCCATCCTCTTCAGCTGAACTTGATGAGGAAGATCTAGTAAAAACAAAAAAATATGTAGATACAGATTGATACATAATTAAAGAAGGAAATGCCACAAGAATACTGTGGTTTAAAATTTCAGTATTTATATAATGTCACAAATTGAATTTGGTGTAGAATTTGTAAAATAGCATCCACCAGAAAGCTTATAATATCTCAGTCTGCATGTTCAACTGAATGACAACTTTTCTAGACTATTGTGCCAGAAAAGCAGTATGTTTATAATACAGATTAATTAACAACGGAATAGAAAAGTTTTGTGGTTTTCAACTTTTAATAAGTAAAAAACTAAGACTACGGACTGACAGAAAACTGAAAGTATGACAGTAAGATAGAACTTCCAGCTTTTAAAATATCACATGGTCAGTAACAATGCTACATTAATGCCTTCAGACAAATCATAATGTATTTCTCTCATGTAAAAATCTACGAGAAACAGGTCTGACAAATTTGGATGCTCTTGCAGCCGGTAATATTGATCTCTAACCAGCATGACTACATACATACAAGAATTAAAATGATAATAAAAGAAAAGGCACGATTATTACACTCAAGAGTGCAGTTTTGGGCTATTGTTTACACGATTAACTATAAATTACTTGCATGTAAAGACTGACTCTTTTCTACCATCTTCTTAAGTGTAAGTCAGAGCTACACTACATAAATAAGAAAGGGGAAAAATGCCAATATAACCAGTGTTAAATCCTGTTTCCTTACTTCTGAAAACCATCTTATTATGGCCTTCAAATATGTTATACATTCACTAGCTCTCCATGCAGTTCCTGGGATATTGTCTCATCAACAGTCTTAATGACTAACCACTCTATAGTTTCATCTAAAAAAAAAAATAAAAATCAGTCAGCAGACCAAAACTCAGATTCACAATAAATTTGCATATTACAACATTTTCCTTTGAGACTGGACTAACAGTTTTTTTAGGCTTCTACAGTAACAGGAATATTAAAATTCAACACATGCTAAGTAAAACTACAGAAGTTTTCCTTCTGATAGCTACACGTTACCTAAAGCGTGCCTGTCTACACGCATGCGTGCGTGCATGACGGGAATCCTAGGGTCTCTGAATGGCAGGGAGGCTTCTCCATGTGACCTAAGATGGGGACCAATTCCATAATCCTCCTGACTCCTTGTTCCTCTCAACCACATCTTGCCTAGTGTTGGATAGTCAAGAGGGCGCGGAGCATTGCTTTCTCAGATCTGCAGACCTCCAGCTTGCTAGAGCTTTCTGGAATTCCACAGTCCTAAGTCCACAGCAGAAAGCCTTGGCTTTACCATTACTCAGAAAACAAACAAGTTCTCGCTTCAAAGCGGGAAACTTTTCAAACCAAAGATGTACTTGCAAATAAAGTTGCATCAAAAGAAGTATTGTTTTCTGAGAAACAACCCAAACATCAGAAATATTTCTACAGTTCTGTTTTGAAATCAAAATAGGTGTGTGATTGAGTTACCTTTTCCTTGGTCTCTTTAATTTTGTTTTTTCTTTGCTTTTTCTTTTTTGTTTCTTTTTTTCTTCCTCCTCGTTTAAATCTATGGATAAAAAGTTACAGTTTACAAAACACTTGTCTGAATTAAGATCAGCATTAAAAGAGTGGCTTCGATAGCAATGTAAAGTTACTACAAAATTCTTGTAAAAAGTTTTTCTTTTCCTCTCTCCAAATTCTGGTCTAGTATAGTAATTTCAGAAATATTTTGTAGAGCAGCAGAACTCTTTATACAATTTACATTCTAATGACTTTGATCTAAGCACTAAGAATGAAGAAAGGCCTGTAGAACATAGCAAAAAGTTGTGACTTTTCCTATACTTTTACATAAGCTTTAGGTTTCATATCCATTCTCCTGTATTATAAAAGACCTACCCAAGTATGAAAACAGGTCATTTAACTAGAACGTACCAAAAAAAAAAAAGAATATTCCCTTAGGCTTACCTGAATTACTTTCACGCATCCTCATTTCACACTTCACAAATAGCTATGCCATAACTAAGATAAACTTGAGTTAACTGTCAATATACTGTCTACAAAAATTGGCTGAATAGTCACCCCTCATCTGGTCACGTTTGTTTCCAGCCCTAACACTGCATAATATTGTATAGTATCTTCACATTTCACTTACAAGCAATATTTCTATCACACTGATAAAATTTCTGACCTTAGACTTTTCTATACCGGTTCAAAAAGTATTTTTGAATTCTCCAAAATGCAAATTCACTACATAAATACAGATTACAATGTCAGCTACCAGGAAAATACTGTCTTTACAATTTATCCTTAAAACACACAGCTAACTTCATAGAATCATCATAGAATGGTTTAGGTTGGAAGGGACATTTTGAGCATTCCATATTATTCCTATCACACAAATAACTTTCCATAAAGTCTGCACACTAGTGCAATTATTCATTTGCTACCACAAATAGAAACTACCAGTCTGTGAGTTCTGGAGCAAAATGTGAAAAAATTCAACGTGAGTTACAAGAAGCAAATTACTTTTGAAGCCATTAAAAACCATGAACAAGAACATGTGAAGAAGCAATCAGTGTATTTTTAAGAAAACGGTGCAAAAATCTAAGTGCACATAGTGCAAAAAATCTTGAGAAGATGAGGCCACTCGAAAATGGTAAAATCCTGCCTAGATTATTGACAGGTAAAGATACATATCTTCTTACAGTACACATAGCGGCCAGTTTGAAAAGGAACATATAATAAACAAAGAGATCAAGTAAACAGCTGCTTTTCCTGCAGATATGCATCTTCAATCAGTTTAGGGCCAAAAAAAGCCCTTACATTCAAAAGTACATAATAAGAGGGAACAAGTTTTTCCAAAGAGACTTGTTCCAAGAAAGGACCGTTGCAGTATCAATTTAGTGCTCCTGACAAACAGACTATCCATTTCTTTTAAAGCGATCCAGCAAATTGCAGGGTCTTTTTCCCTTCTTCTTCCTAAATAGAATCTTTAGTAGGAACTGAATGTTGAGTTTGGAATGTGAGAGCAACAGAACAAAACATGATGTTTCAAGGAGCAGAGTGGAAGAACATTCATTCATTTAAAACATGCTGTGGTGGAACAACCTTCCCTTCTTGGGGAACAGTGTCATTGGAGTCCAAATTCAATGAACTCAAGTATCTGCTAAATAACCCTCTCTCTGCTAAGTACCTTCTCTCTGACAAACAGTTGATGCTCAGACCTTCCAAACAGAGAATAGTACTTCTCCAAATATAAGCATTTAAATTCAATTCACTAGCTGTTTCAATCAAAACACTAATTAAAAACTGGAGAGAAATTCAGCTGTTCTATTTGTTACTAGTTTTAAGAGTTAGTGTCAACTTTAAGATGTTTAAACTACATGCCATAATCAAAAGCTTAACTCAGAACATCCATGTCATTTTCTCCTAAGCAGCTTCTTAGTAACAGTCTTATATTCTTTTTTATTTAGAAGTCCTTTTTGAGATGATCCAAATGGGTACATTATTAATTTCCTATGACAGGGCTTCATAATAAAAACCATGGGTGTATCAAATCTCTTACGTCTGAACACATAAAGTAAAAGACATAATTTTAAAGCACAGGCTAAAAAAACAAATACCAGTTATAAAAAAAAGGATAAAATGACAGTTCCAGTACTTTGAAGACCATTATCCAATCCACTCTAGGAGAAAAAAAGCAAAACACCTTACTCTTTTTTTCACGCATGGCTTGCAATCTCTGTAGTTCTTCTTCCTCACTGTCTTCACTGCTGGTGCTGCTAACATCTAAAACAATATCTCTTTGAGGATCTACTCGGAGGAAGTTTCGACATTCAAATGTCAGATGACCAGCTGAAAAAACAGATATTCAGAAAGAAAAATTACAATTCACCAAAAACATATCAGAAACTAAAGAACACCCATTTTAGTATTATTCAGTTTTGAGAAGTAAAAAAAGGCTAGGCTAAAGACACAGGAATCCAAGTAGCAATTGACATAAACTCATCTTCTTCATAGCAAAATACCTACACCTTGAAGACAAAGCTTTTAGGAACATAAATACTAATTGTATGATTTAACTACAAGTTTCCCTCTCTTTCAGAAAGCTTCTGATGCTTATTGCATGTAGATATGAAGCACTAAATCTATACTGATATCCATGTTCCTTTGGAAGAACAGATGCACAGAGCAATTCATTGACAAAATTTGTTGGAGACAAAGTCTACAGAGAAAGAACAAAGCAAACATCCCCCCTTTGCTCCCCGCCCTGGTCACATAATGCTCATAAAAATACAGATTAAATCACTCTGTTAAAAGTTCAACACAAGTCACTGCAAAAACAGTGCCCATCCCTCCAACGTTATAAAAAATAAAGAGTTAGGGATTAACAAAATAAAATCTAGGACCTGTCTCCATTCATCAGGAGAGTAGTGACAGACATGCTTACATGATCAGAGCATAATGCAAAGCACGAGCTAAACACTAACTACTGAACTTGAAGTAACAAAATTAACTGTTTCTTGAAATGTAGAAGGCACAAAGTATGGTTTCTTAGCGTACAGATCATACAGATTTAAAATTATTTTTCCTTTTAAAACAGATTGTACTTAACTTGAGGTGAAATGCCTGCCTAAGTTTGCAGTGAGACTCAGAAGCATGAATGCTCATCTCAGCAGATATCAAAGATCATGCTTTCAATTCAAAGTTTCTCAAGTGATTTCACTGCAAACGTAGTACATATGAACACAATAGCATACTTTTTTTTTTTCTCTGAGAAACTCAAGGGTTTCAAAAGCTGCAATAGGTGAGGAGCCAGAGAATGAATAGGGAATAAATAAAATTATGGTAAATTCAACTGACAAACGTCTGGCCAACACAGGAGAATGCTAGTTTTTTTTCTTTTGTTCCCCCTCCTCAAAAGGCAGTTCCAACATCATAAATTGAGGAAAACACTGTAACTTCATATTGCTTATTACAGACTTACGATAACCACACTTCTTGCATCCTGCTCTGATGTTATCCTTATTTCCACCTGAAAGAGAAACTTTCATCAATTAGGTGTTGCTAAACAGAACTCTCAAGTTTCTTTTAAATGTGGCTTGATAACATCAATACACAGACAGTAGTCATCACTCCTCAGAGTACTCAAGTTCACAAAGATCTCTTAAAAAAACTTAAAGAAAAGCAAAACAGTGCATTTCCAAGGTCACTTTTCTGTGCAGCAACCCAAGAGAAAAAAATTGGCTAGTATAAACTGCTACGGATCATTTAGTTTCACATAACTTGTTGGCAAATCTTCATTTGATTTAGTATGACCTTTCCAATATAATTTTAATCATTATTGCACTTCTGTGTCAGCTTATGCATTTGTTTAGTTACAGTATGAACACTATCTGACATTCCAGTGATCCATAACTGCACATTACAAGTGTATTTATAAATTGTAGCAGTGCACGGATGTTGACAGACATTCACTGGGAATTTACATTCTAATTACAAGACCTGTCTTAAAAACACAGTTAAAAAAAAAAAGAGAGAGATAAACAATCACTCCTGAAAAGGGACAAAAGACAGATAGAAGCAATTAGAAAAAAAAAAAGCTAAATAAATTGCCAAATGATTCTGAATCCAGGCAACATGGATTCATACACAGAATTAATAGATGCAAGAAAGCAAATAAGACAGTAACAGAAAAGTCCATAGATGCTATGCAGGAAGGAGGACCAGAATAGTGCAAATTTGAGGTATAGAAAGTGTGTGATTTTCCCATCTGAGCCCACAGTTAAGTTAAATAGACATAGTATGACGTGACTTAGAAAAAGAGAAACCCCAGAGACCCACCCCCCAATAGATCAGTCTTATTTTTAATCATCTGAACCTATACACAACAAAAGTCACAACTGAATTTTGAAAATCATAGGGTGCCCTTCTGTCTTCCAACCAAACAGAATATGAAAAAAACAACAACTTAAACAGTTATATACAGTTTTCTGAATAACTAGGTCATTTCTTTAAACAAATAATTACGCAAATGTAATAAGAAATCCATGACAGAAATTAGAGAACCAGAATGTGTGTACATCGGCTCCATGAATTTAAACTTTGATTTATTGAGACAAGCACTGTCTTCAGAAAATTCTACGCAACATAACAGAGAAACCTCCAACACCCAGGCTGAAAAACTAACTTGGAAACTTGGACAACTCACCAGTCCGTGCCCTAAAGAGTACTGGAAAGCTAAGCAAGAGATATATACATTCCGTTATGACACATGGTTTTCTGTGGATGCCAAAACTTTAGTATTACATATCCACTTCGAGGTCTATAAAGTCAGTAGTTCCTAGGTGTCTGTTTTATGACTATCTTTTGAGGGAAATCCACAAGAGGTAAGAAGGTAGGGAACATGGAAGAAAGTGTCAGGAAGCAAAGAACAAAAGTATACCTGTATCTTGCAACATCATGTCAAAGAAATACTCAAAACAGCATCTGCTTGTTCACTACACCTTGGGACTAGAAAGCAAGATCACCCAAGCTACCTACTTTGTCTCAGCTTTCTGAAATACCCAGTAAACTTCAGCCCTAGTGTGTAACTGACCTGTAAGTAGAGAAAGATTTGGTGTTGCAGGCAAAGGAGGTCAGTACAGTCATGTACAAAGTGTCCGGTATTATCTGCAGGTGCCATTTGTCAGGATTTCCAATAGAAACACTCAGCAGGTGACAAGAATATTGTCACCAAATACTCCCACCAAATTCCCGAGACTGAAATCTTATTATTATTTTGGGCTTTAAATAATATTGTTAGAAGCAGAGTTTTAGATGACTAAAAGCAAACAAATTACTAGAAGCTTCCTTTCCTCACTCCCTTCTTCCCCGGTGTTAACCCTTAAGAAAATTAACAACTGACATAGCAGCAACCAACACTAAGGACCTCATTAATTCAGTAGAGCACAGGGTTGCAAAAAAAGCTTTGGAAACCTTTGAATGCAAACATGAGATGTCTTCCTCAAGAACCCCTTTGAGAACGGGACCAAGCTTATCAAGGTCTTCTTTTTTCTTACAAGAATCAGCTTACTAAAGCTCAGGCTTGTTCAGCTGTTGTCCAACCGAACATTCCTCATATCTCAGGATCAAGAAAAAACTACGAAGCAACGGCTATATACTTGGCTAACAGAGATCCAAGTACCTTGCAAACGCCTAGTGCAAGCATTTCTGCCCGTCCTGTCTCACCATCGTTCTCAACGGGCCTATTTAAACAATAATCTAGCGGGACACAAACGTTAACCCAGAACAAAAGACGAGGAGGAAAACCAACTCTGACAACAACCATTCTTTGGATCTAACTTTAAAGAAGGTGGCTTATACTAGCAGACGACAGGAACGTAGCACTTGGGTCATCCCTCACGCAAACCGCTGGGGAGAGGCCCCGCAGGCCCAGAAGGACGCCAGAGCATGGCTGCGCGCATCAACGGCCGGCCCGACCACCCCCACCCCCGGGCCCCGGGCATCTTCCTCCCTCCCGCTGTCCCAACGCCAGCTG
>NW_009647024.1:1393208-1395326 GCF_000708025.1 Charadrius vociferus
GTGAAGAAATGGTGTGTGGCGGGAGGCGGGGAGGGGACAGGTGAGGATATGCGCTGTATGTGTGTGATGGTGGTTTCCGTGTTGTGATGCTGGTTTGGTTAAAGTTAGTTTGAGGTGATATACCCCGAAAGGACATTACCTCATCAAAGCACGACATGTGCTGTGTAGGTACACAACACAAAGGAGTCCTTAAAGTGTTTAATTTTCTCTGTTCTTGACTATATGTTGGGGTTTTAATTTTTTCCATGATCTTTTACTAAATTTAATGGTATTACTTGTAAGAGAGGTATATGCCTTCAGAGATTTATGGCATAATGATATTTTTTTTCCCATGTTGCTTCATTGTGGAAGTGATAAAGGACATAGGAGTTTCTGTTATGTGTCAGTTACCAGGTCATTGGCCTTGAAGCCTTATTATACACATTGGATCAGAACTGTATCTTAAGTTCTGACAGTACTATCTAGAACTAACAGCAGCTGCCTGGCACAGTTGAATGTCTACTACTGTTACTGACACAATGAATGCAGAAGTATTTTTTTAACTCAGCAAGTCTATTATTTATTACAATGAATCTAATGGTATTTTTATATTTTTGTAGGTTTTGCTGCGAACAACAGCAGGAGATATAGATATAGAATTATGGTCAAAAGAAGCACCAAAAGCATGTCGAAATTTCATCCAGCTTTGTATGGAAGGTAACGACTGAATGGGATAGGAGCTGTTGAAATTATTTCATATGCAGTCTTTGTGCCTTTTTTGTAAAATAGAGGTCATAACTATGTTTTAACTTTAATGTGTTAATGAATTTATTTGTGTTTAGAAAATACAAACTAACACTCAGACAATGTATTTCAAGGTTATTGATGAACCTGGTGGAATAAAAGTAAAAATTGTAGATGGTTTTCTCAAATGTAGCAGATGACATAGTATTACTGAAAAGTTGTATGTCAGAGGCTTGGGAAGGCTTATTTTCAGCAAGTATCTACAAATTATAACTACTTCTTTAATGTACCTATAGAATGGCAATGATCCAATATTCGACATCCTCCATAATTCTCATTTGTGTGTCACCATCTTTACTACCTTTTCATTTTTCTCATGAGTGCTTCTAATGTTTATTTGCTGTAGTTTTTTGTTGATGGAAGCTCTATAATGCTCTTTGCTGAAGCAGTGGGTACCAGAATGAGAAACTTCCTGTGGGTAAACAGTGACAAGAGTTTGTGAAGGACCTGGTGCCTTTATGTGTTTTCTTGCTGCTGCTGTTATCCTATTTATGCATTTATAGTGTGGTTAAGAGTTCCTTTAGCCCTCCTCTGTTAAGGAAAAATAGCAGTCTAGGATTTGTGCCTCCAGCACGGATCCAGCCTGCTCTGGGTTCTTAAGCCTAATGTGGAGATTTTTTGCAATAGTAAATCAATTTCTTAGCCCTTGGTAAGTCCTAAGAGTTCAGTTATCCTCAGTGTTAAAGAACTGGGCTTTATTTCCTTTCTGAATTTGTCTGACTGCTGTGTAGGATCCTATGCTTTGTATAATAAATGTGAGTATTTCTCTTGTGAGCATCCTAGCATATAACCATCCATAAATATATCTAGCTATGCTGTAACGTTTGCAGATCCTGCTTTGTCTTGCAGCATGCTGCAGATTTATTTTTATTTCTTAAAAACAAAATCAAGCAGAAATATATGTCAAGTAAAGCTAAGTTTTCTTTCCTTGTGTTTTCATATGATCTCATAACCATTATCTGATAGATAGATAAGAGAGGATAACTTAGAAACGAAAATATTTCATTCTCTGGAAATGATCAGTTTGGGTACAGTTTAGGTGGTGAAAGAGGTGACATTTCTGTTCCATGCTGGTGACTGAAAATGCTAGTCATTTGGTATATGGATATGGCTAACGATGTATGTGCGATGTTGACTGGGACATAACATAGTTTTAGGTTTCATTTTAGATTGATGTATGTTAATAGTATAATTCCAGTGGTAAAACTTAAAAGCTGAAAAGAAAATAATTCATCTGTCATCATGTCCCTTCCAAACTAAACCGTTGTATGATTCTATGTGCAGTGTCTTTTGCAACAGAAACATATGACACCACTTCTTTTCTTCACCCCTCCC
>NW_009647024.1:1395367-1407344 GCF_000708025.1 Charadrius vociferus
TACAGTCACAATGAGCAAGACAGTGGAAGAGGAGGGAACCCAGCGGAAATAGCAGAATCCAGTTACAACACTTGCTTTCCAGAACTTCAGTCTCTGTGACATCTTTGCATAATCTATATGAAAGTTTGATTTTGAGACCACTTACATGTATTTAATATCCTCTTCTTTTTCCTTTTTTTTTTTTTTTACAGTACTGCAATAACACAGTATTTCACAGAGTAGTGCCTGGCTTTATAGTGCAGGGAGGTGATCCCACTGGTACTGGATCAGGTGGAGACTCAATCTATGGAGCTCCTTTCAAAGTACGTATCTGTATGTCTTATGCATTAATTTTGGGTTATTCTCTATCAGTTGTTCTTCCTACTGTGTTAGATTGTAAGACAAATCTTATATTAGAAATGCAACATTATACATAAAGAGTAATTGCTTTCATATGTTGCTTCAGTATTTTTGAATATCCCTTTTTGAATTGATAGTTCTTAAACCTAGCTGTCTTGATATTATGATAAATGTATAACCTTACTAGCATGAACTTCACAAGAAAAAATAGGGAGGGGGAAGACTGAAGAGTTGGTGTTGATATGGGGCAAACTCAGATGTAGAAACTTATGTTGTTCATGCACATTATATCTCATTTAGCAAAGGTCTCTGAATGTTGTATATGTGTTCATTGGTATTGTTGATACCAGCATGGCTCATCCCTTAACCAGGAGGCTCAGATCCTGAGTGAAGCTACACATGCACAGCAGCTGTGTTCTGTTCCACCTGATTGTTTTATTTCAGATGGGGCAGGCACCTCTAACTTGTCCTGCATAGCCTGTCTCTGGGCCTTCCATCTCCATGCTGCTAGAGTAGATTCATACAGATAAAAGGAACATGAAGTTTGTGCAAGGTGTTGGTACTTGAGCAGCGAACAAAACAAATATTACCAATATTGTAATAGCATCACTGCTTAAAATTAGTGTTTTCTCAGTGTTTAGAATTGTGATACCACCATGGTATTACTCTATTACTCATCGCTTTCACCTTGCTATGAAAGTAGTCGTATTCTGTCTTCTTGTGGTCCAGAAAATGTCCTTCCAGTGGATTTTTGCAATACTGTACTATTACAACCTGTTATCGAGCTTCCAGTAATTTAACATGAATTAGGATTTTTCCCCTAAAGATGGTGGTTAACAAGAACGCTAGTTTTACAAGAAATGTACAAAACACAGTTAATTTTAGAAATGCTTTGGATTTTTTTAACATTTGGGGGATAATGAATTCCAACAAAAATAATGAATAATGATTAGTAGCAATGATGGGAAAAAAGAAACTTAACAAGACAGAACTTAGAGGTTTTATTGAATCATGTGTCTTTCTATTTTTGATATACTAGTTTCTAATCTTTGTCTTTTGATATTTGTTGGTTGTGTGTTTATGGTTTCTTTTGAAAGAAGATTGTTCACTTGTTTGCATTATTATAGGCACTAAGAAGAAAAACTTTGACTAGAATCGATTTTTTTTGCTGAAAGCTGAAGCTTTTAAATACAATTGTGGCATTAAGTTTCAAAAGACTGGTTTTATTACTGTCTGAATAGAAAAGAAAATCAACAGCATATTTTCTGTGTGTGCATATTGATGTAAATAAACTGTAGCTAAAGAAGTGGAAAATATAGTTACATACTTAAATTGTGTTTTTTTCTCTTCTGTCTTTGCCAGGATGAGTTCCACTCACGATTGCGATTTAATCGAAGAGGACTTGTTGCTATGGCAAATGCTGGGCCCCACGATAACGGGAGTCAGTTTTTCTTTACGTTGGGTCGTGCAGATGAACTTAATAACAAGCACACAATTTTTGGAAAGGTCTGTTACACAGACTAGAGTCCCAGTTTGAGTTTGACAGAGGCTCCTCTGTATTCAAAGGCTGTTTTAGTGTTTGCTGCTACAAACATGTGAAATTTATTTCACTGCTTTCTAAACTGTTTCTGTTCTCTGTTTCCCACGTCTGGTAGAAATTTTTCTATCGGTTGATCCCATAATCATCTAGTTTGCTGTTGTTATTCTTCTAAATTATATTTTCATGTTGTGCTTCCTTTGGCTAATCCTAATAATATTATTATGGCTATGTCTTTTTAATCAGTTCGTCTAATACCAGTGACATTTTACAAAATTGTGTTTGTAAATTCTAATTACCCAAGAAGAATCAGGAAAAGGAAAAACATAAGATGAATTTACCACTCTCATGATTTACTTGAAAGAAAATAAACCAACTATTTTTTTATTTCATATTGTGTTTTATCTTCCTCTTTCACAGCTCACAGCAAGAGTTTGACATCTTGCCCTGTATATGGTCTTAAAAATGCAGGTTTAGCCACCTGTATTCCTTCAACTTTTAAACTGTTTCAACTGTTAAATTTAAAAAACCCAGACCTTTGTACATTGTACTTGTTGTCTTTTAGAAGTCTTACATGCTTGCAGTATTTCCGATATAGTTTGTATTTTGAAAATTCTTTACATAATAATTGCCTTTTATTTTGCAGAATATTTAACGAAAATTATAGGCAAGGACTTTCAAACCTTTTTTATAAATTTGACAGGTTACAGGGGATACAATATATAACATGTTGCGCCTGGCTGAAGTAGAAGTTGACAAAGAAGAGAGACCTCTCAGTCCACACAAAATAAGAAGTAGTGAGGTGAGTATGTTCTGGTTTGAAATTTGAAGTTTTAAAATTCTTTTGTTCATAGTGTTCAGAAAACAGTGTTCTACAGTATGAAAACTTGGCATGTCTGTTTATATATTGTTCTAAAATATTGAATCATTTAATTATAACAAAATACTTATTAAAGATGTGTCTAAAATACTACTTTTTGAACAGGTTTTGTTTAATCCTTTTGATGACATTGTTCCAAGACCAAATAGAAAGCTGAAGAAGGACAAACCAGAAGAAGAAACTAAGAAGTCCAGAGTAAAAGGCACAAAGTAAATATATGCAGCATAAGTGGTGGTTAATTTTCTTTCACCTTTAATTTGCACCTTGGTAATTTTCTACTTCTGCGTTTAAAACACAAGGTTTTACCAAAATGCACAAAGGAATGGTGTCTAATCTTAGCAAACCCTACTTCCCTGTTTCTGAAGAGATCATTATCTGACTGAAGTGGTTACGGTGCAGTTTTTTGCAGAAGAGACATGCAAGGTAGCTTAAGACTTTCCCATGGGCAAGAATATGTAATCATTCATTTTGTGACTGAGGTGACACTGAAGTTAATATGTACTAGTAACTAGGTCATAGCTCAGTTGTTTGGGCTTTTTGAACTTATCAGCTACCACTTCTTTCCCACTAAAATAACTAACAAAAGGCAGGTGTTTTGACTTAGGAAATTTCAGTTCCTGTGAATGAAATTTGATACTCATAAACATGTAGTGAAAAGTAATAGGAAATATAAAGTGTGTGTATGCCATCAGTTCTGTTGGACAGAAGTGCAACATGTTGTGACTGACTGGTTCCAACATGGTATAAACAATTTTGGAAAAAAGAAATGGTTATTTCTTTTAATTACATTCTGTGAACGTGTGTGCATTTGATGCCTTTCTGAGCTATCATATCTTGAAAATTTTGTGTTTGGTACTTGAATGTTGCTCTGTTAGAAAAAAAAAAAATTGAAAAAAATTCAATTGCTCTGTTTTCAGAGCCATCAGCGCTTAGGAGTCTGTGAAAGTTAGTCAAGGCAGAATTTCTTAAATTCCATCTTACCTTTTTCTAAGTGATGCCTATTCTGATTGTTTTGTCTCAGGAATAGAACAGAACATGCTTCTCTAGATGTTAATGGTTTATTGCAAAACAACATGTAGTTGTTTGAAGTTGTTTGGAATCAGTACATTTAGCAGGACAAAAAGTTTTTTAAAAAATCACATAGAATATGCAAGTAACATGTTTAAAGTTTATGGAATGTTAATAAGACAGTATTTCAAGTCTTACTAGAAAACGTGTTTTCTCTCTTAAAGAAATTTTAACCTGCTTTCCTTTGGGGAAGAAGCTGAAGAAGAAGAGGAGGAAGTCAATAGAGTTAGTCAGGTACTGTACCAAATCATCCCCATTTTTCTCTTCAACTTAAAGTTACCGACTTTGCATGTTTGTAAAAGCTTTGAAGTTCTCCATCTTGTTCTTATGTTTGTGTTTTGAACAGTAATACTAGAAATTATTTCAATTTCTATCTTCTACTATTTTACCATGTTGAAAAAACAGAGGTTAACTTTTTTAATTTTGAAGGTGCCTTCAGTTACTGCATGATGTATTTACATTTCCATGAACATAAAGTTTCGTACTTCATAGTGCTATGTCTGCTGTTTAAAATTCATGGAGGTGATAAATCCTTCACTCTTCTTCACCTCCTTAATTATAAGAGTGTCATTTCACGGTAAAATATTTGAGGTTTGAAATAGATCAACTTGTTCATTGCCAGTGCATTCTTCACTCCATTTTCTTATGAACGTCCATTCTATGTGCAAAATTAAGTGGGGTTATTGTGGGTAGAATAGTGCATTATCATAATTAAATATTGCATTATTGTAAATTGTCCACACTCACAGAATTAGGGTTGCATAGGTAGTTGATCTAACATTTCCTGACCTGACTTTGCCTCTTAAATAAGGTCAGTTTAATTTTAACAATTTTTGTCATTCTCATTTCTACTGCTGACCAAATTATTTCTCTAGAGCCCTAGGCTTTCTTACTTATTTGTACGTTTCAGGTACCTACCTGCTACAGTTAGTGATCAGACTACATGGTGCTGAGTCCTGTACCACAAAAGTGAAATAATGCTCCTCAGCCCTCAGGATTTAGTTAAAATACAAAAGAAAACAGTGAATAATGATGGACAATATTAGTGAGATGGTATCAATCAGGATGATAGCAGAGGTTTATACAACAGTTAGTTTTAACTATTTTTTTTCTTGCTTCAGCTTACCAGTCAGACTAACTATATTGTTTACCTTAACATGCTCATCTGCCGTTCTGCTCTGCTCCTGGTATATGTCTGGGTTTTAATATTGTATTTAACTTGGTTGCTTTGATGTTCTTCCCTTTCAAGCAAAATACTTGCTTTTCAGTTTAAAATTGTCTGAATAGAACACCTCTTTCGTGACAAGTCCAGTTTCAGTGTTGTCACGCTGTCTTCAACTTGGTCTTAAAATCTCATCCTCATGTTTGTCCTGACTAAATTCTGGACTAGGTGCGCTTGGGAAAATAACCAAATCAACTGTTTATGAAGAATTTCTTTTCATTCCTTATAATGGAATGAAACCTTTTTTCCAAACCTCATTGCTTGTTTCTAATATATCTAGGTAGTATCTCTATAGTCTGGACACTATCGTAATCTTGATTAAATTGAGGAAGTATGTGAACTGCAGCACCAACTTTCATTCTCTTTTCTTTATAAGAAAAATTTAAGGTCAAAGTTAATAATGGGATTCTTTGACATCTACAAATTCAGAATCTTTCTGTGAACTTTTTTTGTGGTGGCTAGGTGCAGTAAGTCTTGCTTGTTTCAAAGTTAGAAGGGTGTATTTTAAGGACTGAGGTTGAGAAGAAAGTCTGCAAGTAGCTGAGGAATCCTCTAACAGATCTGGGACAAAGGAACATTTTCTATTAATTTAGTGTAATGACGCTGAGGCTAAAATTATCTAAAGAGTAAATGAAAACACCATGTATTAGGATGAAATTTTTATGGTATTTAATGGTTTCATGTTTACATGTGAAAAGTAAGAATTCTTGTCTCAGTCACATCATATTAACCGAGTAAGTACTGAACTTAAGGATGCCTCCCTAAGTCTTTTCTCCACCTTCCCCACTATGAACAATTTTCTACTCTGGACTTGTTCAGCCTGCACTGTACTTAGTCTAAGTGAGGGAATATATTTTGCTTTTGCTGCAGTGTATCACCAGACTCTTGTTCCTGAGACTGTACAAAGGGCAAGAAGGATAACTGGCGATATGGATCATGGTAACTTTACAATTAAAATAAAGGAAGAGAGGGAGGGAAAGATGAGAATGTTTATGCCCTATTTCTTACAATATGGAAGTTGAGATGCAAAGATAAACGATCAAATAAATATACAAAGAAAAAGTCTTTTCCCTCTTGGAATTTAAGTTGTGAACATTCATGCCGCAGAAGTGAAAATGCTTTCAAAAAGAGATTAAACAAGGGATTAGGGTCATTGGTGTCTTTTAAATGTTAGAGGTCAATTTGTGTCTTCTGTATCAGGATAGTCAGTAAATGCTTGTATTATAGAGAGTATGAATCTTAGAAAGAAAATTTGTGTGCCCCAGGAGGTTATAGAAGGCAGAGAAGGAAGTTTGTGTCAAGGAGTGGCAAGAGCATAGTGGCTGCACGGAGGAGGGTGAGTGAGGAGGCAAGAGTGATTCCACCAACAGGGGCACAATCCCACAGGGTCTTGATACAGCAGGCAGAGTAGTTGGTTGCTGGTAACAGGGTCCGTCAACAGTCCTGGACATGGCAAGCAATAACCAAGACCAAGGTCCCCATCCAGAGAGTCCAGTCAGAAGCAGCAAGAGATGGGACAGGAGACAGGGCAAGTCTACAGGGTGGGTCCAACAGGCGCATCCAGAAGACAGGGTTAGGCACAGGTACAGCTCTGACATAGCTCAGGCAGCAAGTGGATTGTCAGACCTGAGCCAAAATGGCGCTCCTGGGCAGAGGATCTCCAGGTAAAACTCCTCAAGGACACTAGGGCTATTGGTGCACTCAGGGACCTGACAGTGGGACCCCCATTGGGTGTTGATTAGTGTTTAAACTGAAGCTTTTGGTGTCCAGACTGCTCATTTAATTGTCTATGTTTGTTTTAAGCAGTTTACAAAGGTGATAAGTGCTTGTCTTATGTTTCATATAGCTCCTGAATACGCACACAAGTTCCTTGTTGAAGGAAGTAATTTTTCATGTTGCTGAATGTGTTAGTCTTTTTTTCTACATAATAAAAAATTGAAGTTGTGTTTAAATGAGTAAGATTTTATTATCCGCACAACTACTGTCGTCCTGAAAGGATTATAAAATGTGGCTGAAATGGAGACATTCAGGTCACAATACAGACTGTTTCTGTAACAGATTTTCAGTCTGATTTCAGTCTGAAATTTAAATGTACTTTTTGAATTAGCATGGGGAATGCTTTCTTACTGTGGTCTTTCTGCCTGAAGATCTTGTATGTTGTTAGATTTATTTGACTGCTTGCCTGAGTAGATGATTCCTGCATGATGTATTGCAGGATGTTAATTTATTTTTTTCCCCCTAGGGGTCTAATTAGTGTTCTACCAATTGATAAGTATTGCATTGTACATGGTAGTTCTTTGAGTTGTCATATGCCATTATTGGAAAGTCAAGTTCTTACCTCTTTGTTCACTCAAGTATATAGTGCTGGACCATGTATCTTTATGATGTGTAAGGATTGTGATGATTAAAGAATCTCTTAGTTGGTTTTTTTTTTCTGCTTTCATTTAAAATTAAGTGTATTGCTATTGCAAAAATACTTTTTAAATTTATGTGGTCAGTTTGATACTCCTCTTTCTGGAACATCGTCTCTGTTCTGCCGTTAAAAGTGTTTATGCTTACTGGTCAGGCTTACACTAATAAGAAACAAGTTACCTTTTTCTTACCATTATCATTTGACACCATCTCTTCTCACAAACACTGAAATTTTATAATACCTTTTTTCTTTTCTTTTCCTTTCTTTTTTTTGACAGAGCATGAAAGGAAAAAGTAAAAGTAGTCATGATCTACTGAAGGATGATCCACATCTAAGCTCAGTTCCTGCTGTCAAAAGGTTAATACATGACTTCCAATTTACAGAATGGATTTACTTTCAGGATGTTACACTTGATTAGCATCATGTGTACTCATCGTTTATCTGTTACTCATTAAGAAATTAAGAATGGCAATGCTGAATTGGACCAAATGTTCCTGTAGCCCTCTGTGTTGTCACCAACATTGGCCATCAGTGGCTGCCCAACAGAGAATAAAAGCAGGGCAAGCATAATCTTTACTGGAGTAGTCTCCCAGCCTCCATCTACTTTCAGCTTAGGGGACTCTGAGTTTGATGCAATTATTCTATTTAGTAATCCTTAATAGAGCTCTCATCAAAGTACTTTTTCAGTCTCTTGTAATATTGTTTACATTTGCACCTTCCTGTCTGCTGGAAGAAGTACCTCCACTTTTTCTACTGAACCTGGCTGCTGCTGGCATCGTTTGATAAATTCTAACTCTTATGATGGAAGATAGAGGTACGAAGGCACTGACTGCTCACTCTCTTTACTACAGTCTCTTCGTAGGCCATCTGTTTTCTAGCCTAAGCTTTGAAAGCCCACTAAATTTTTCTGCACACGGAAGTTATTCTGTGCCTCTGGTTATTCTTGTTGCTCTTCCCAGCCCTGGTTCTGTTCTAAAAGATTTTTATTTTTTTTCCCCAAATCTAAAAAACATATTAAAAATTAGGTGAATCACAAATCTGTATGCTTGCATAAAAACGGTCTGTGTTTTATTCTGTATTTCTTTTTAATACCTCCTAACTTCTGATTTGCTTTTTTAGCCGCTGTTGACTATTGACCTGAGGCAATTCCATGAAAATATATCTACTCCAAGAATTTATTTATCATAGAATCACAGGGTAGTTTGGGTTGGAAGGGACCTCTAAAGGTCATCAAGTCCAAGCGACCTGCAATGAGAAGGGACATCTTCAACTAGATGAGGTTGCTCACAGCCCCGTCCAACCTGACCTTAAATGTTTGCAGGGATGAGGCATTTTCCACCTCTCTGAGCAACCTGTTCCAGTGTTTCACCACCCTCATTGTAAAAAATTTCTTCATTATATCTAGTATGAATCTACCTTCTTTTAGTTTAAAACCATTACCTGTTGTCCTATTGCAAGAGGCCCTGCTAAAAAGTTTGTACCGATCTTTCTTGTAAGCCCCCTTTAAGTATTGAAAGGCCACAATAAGGTCTCCCCCGAGCCCTGTCTTTCTGAGGCTGAACAACGTAACTCTCAAAGCGTTTCCTCATAGGAGAGATTTTCCATCCCTCTGAATGTTTTTGTGGTCCTCCTCTGGACACGCTCCACCAGATCCGTGAGGTCCGTGTCTTTCCTGTGGTGAGGGCTCCAGAGCTGGATGCAATACTCCAAGTGGTTTCTCATCAGAGCAGATTAGAGGGGCAGAATCACTGCCCTCCACCTGCTGGCCACGCTTCTTCTGATGCAGCCCAGGATACAGTTGGCTTTCTGGGCTGCGAGTGCACATTGCTGGCTCATGTCCAGCTTTTCACCCACCAATACTCCCAAGTCCTTCTTGGCAGAGCTGCTCTCAATCCCTTCATCCCCCAGCCTGTATTCCTACAGGGGGTTGCTGCAACCCGTGTGCAAGACCCTGCACTTGGCCTTTTTGAACCTGATGATATTCACACAAGCCCACTTCTCGAGCTTTTCCAGGTCCCTCTGTATGGCATCCTGTCCCTCCAGTGTGTCAGCCACGCTACTTAGCCTGGTGTCGTCCACAAACTTGTTTGAGAGAGCACTCCATCCCACTCTGTCATTGATGAAGGTATTAAACAGTACTGGTCCCAGTACAGATCCATGAGGGACACGTCATGATCAATGATGATCAGCTGAGAGTACCTTGTTCTGTTTGTGGGACTCCTTTTCCTAATGTGCCTAGTTTTACTTTCATCTACTTTAAATTTTATCTATCATTTTATTGTTTCATCATTCAAGTCCTTCTGCAATTCTTCAGTCAGCTCTTGATTTTACTATCCTGAGTAACAATATTATCAAAAAACTCAGTGCCCTGGCAGTTTGCCCGCTTTCTTACTGAACTCACTAAACAGCTCAAGCTCCAGCACAGATGACTGTGGATATACACTAGTGATCTTCCTCCATTGCGAAAAGTGATTGTTTGCTCCTAACTTTTGTTTTCTGTCTTTTAACCATCTATTTATTCATGCATAGACTTTCCCATCACCCCAGGCTACTTAGTTTCTTTAAAAACCTTTGGTTAGAAATTCTGTATGAGTCCAAATATATCAGAAAGATCACCCACAACCACATGTAGCCCCTTCAAAAAACTCCCGGAGGTTAGTAACACAGTTCCCTTTATAGCCATGCCACAAATCCCAAGTATGTCATTTTACCTCTTACTGTGGCTTCTGCTTGTTCAGGACTGACATCAGAGTTACAGACCTGGATGCATTCTAAATATTTTCTTTAACACCTGTAAATGTGATTTTGTTTTGTTTTTAAATTATAATCTTCTATGAAGAAATACTTCCACAGAGAGTTTTCTAGTTTAATTTCTAAATGAAATGAATGTCATTGATTCCAGCAAATTTATGGTTTCTTTGATGACCTTGGTTACTTATTGGTGACTTAGAGCGCACCTAAAAGCCTTGACTTTGGGGACTTCTTTAATATTCCTTAATTTATTTCTTTAACGTAACTTCTTTTTTAGATTGGGGGATGGAAAAATCTTCCAGGGTCTTTGTTATTAGTTTGTGACAATTAACGGTGGATACGTTGGCCTTAGGATATTCAAATAGGTTCCATTTTTAATACACTAAACTGTAGTTGTATAATTTTTATGTTAACCTTAATTATCAGTATAGTGCATGTTAAACATGCCTACATAAAGAAGGCTTTCCAAAATATAGACTACTTGCAGTGAGATGCTAGAAATTCTTTAACATATGAGATCAAAAACGTCCACCAGTTTCGTTGTTGTTTTTTTTCTTGTAACTGTGTACATTAGTGTTTTATCTGAATAGCTTAAGACATGGTTAGAATTCATCCTGTGTTTTTATCCCGTGTTTTTAAACGTTTCTAATTAGAAAGGATTATTACAGTTAAATGACAGAAAATACTATTAATTGATACTTTTAAGACTAATGTGAGGATGATATAAATGACTAGGTTGACTAGTAATTTCAAGTAGCTAACCAAACAATTTTTTTTATTTAAGAACTGGGGTTTTGTAACTATTTTAAATCTCTTCTGGTATTTCAAAGTAGTTATGATTATTTTTCTTCTTTTAGTGAAACAGCAAGTGAAGAAGGGGATTTGAGTGAGGTAAGTAACTTTTTTTTTTACAGGTAAATCTTTGTTTTTTACTCTGTGTGAATTAGATTTACGTGGGGGAACAAATGCTACATTAGAGGTATTTGAAAACTAACTAGCTCAAGTCAGATTTCCAGCAAAAGGCTGGAGGCCCTTTCAGAGCTCAAAGGTTTAGCTATTTTGAAGATTCACAGCAGGGTAGAGTTATTTCTGCATACTACCTACTGCATTTTGTAAAAACTGCTTACCAGATAGTTCAGGCAGTAGATTAGATCTACAGGAGTTTACGTACCACAGAGTGACAGACCATTAATAAAAGCCCTGAAATTGCTTCTAAAAAAAAAAAAAAGTTAAAATTAAGTTTGTCATGAATAATGATATAACTGTGATGTCTGAGGGGAAATCTGTGTATGACTGAGAGTTTAAAAGATTTCTTCAAGGAAACAAAATTTCAGTGGATATTTATCATTTAAATTGTATTGTTGAAGACTGTCACCTCTGAAAAACAGGAAATCTGAATAACCAAGCAGTAACATTCAACCAAATATGGAGGCTATTTTAGTTACACAGAGATGGACTGTCATACATGGTGCAGAGTAAAGTTGCTAGCTGAAGTATGTCTTTGTCTCCAGTCATAGATCATTGGGGTACTACGAGTTGCTGTTGAGACAAAGATGTAGTATTTGACTGGGAATGTAATCTCCCATTCCCTAGACTGAATCCTGAAAAGTACTGTTTTCTATGTCTATCTACCACGCACAGGTACTTCACTGTTAGTTGATGCACTGTGGAAGTGAAGGAAAGACACAATCTAACCCATTCTTGTGCCTAAAAAAAAGAAAACAGTCTGCTTCCATGCTGTTTCCTGTTTTTTTTTTTCCACAAAGC
>NW_009647024.1:1407366-1425068 GCF_000708025.1 Charadrius vociferus
ACCTGCTGTGCAGGAGCGTCTTAAGTATTAGAAGAGTTCTGAGAATGGTATTTAATTCATAATTCTTCAGAAGTTCAAATAACCCTTTAAGTGAGTTGGATTTGGGGAATATAGAACAAGGACATGTTAGGGATATTTACTTAATTTTTTATTTTTCAGCCTAATTAATCTAACTGCTGTTATAATAAGGTCATGAAGTAGGAAATAGGAAGACTTTTTTTTTCTCTTTCCTGCAGGTGTTCTCCTTATATTTAATTTCATTTAAAGATCTTAGCTAGAACCTAGCATTTCAGGCAGTTACCTGAGCCTTGTAAAGTGGTACTAGTATTTTATCATCTCTCTTGGATTTATGTTAGTTAACACATCACAGGATCACTTTTGTGTTTACATGGCTACAACGTGTTGGTAGTTTTATCACCATCCTATGAGCAAATAATTCTTCTAGATCTCCCTACCTCCCCCAAATAACAGGTAATGTAAGAGAATTTCTTACTATTATTCCCGAAAAGCGTGACCTTGCTGTTCATGCTATTAAGTATCATCCTGTTTCTCTTACTGCAGTCCTCGAGGTCATAACATTTCATGCTTTGAGAGTTGAATCCTTTGTATTAATGGTACCTCATCGCTATTTGTTAAACCTCTTTTTATGCCTGAGTCATTTATCGAAACGTTATAAGAAATGTGTTCAAAAGACTGAAAATTTTTTTCCTACCAGTGACATTCCTTCATTTTGCCTTTCTGCGGAACTTGTTTTCCTCTCTGTGTTTGCCAGTTAGTTACTGAACAGTAAGTTTTGCGTAGTACTATGGATAGATCAAGCTTGATATCTGCCCCCCAATTCAAAATCATATTACATACAGTAGCCACTAGTCATTCTGACACAAAATCTCTCATTATATTTTTGTATCCAGAGCAAAGAGAAGAGTAGGGCAACTCCACCAAGTTAACAATAGCAGCGAAGACTAGTACAGATTTCAGGCAGACAGTTTTGCAGTTCTTTGTCACTAGAGGAATGTGATCATCCAACTGAATGGCCGCTTCCCTCCTGAGTTGTCATATAGCCCAGTCTGGGTGGAAATGTGTTAAATCTCTTAGGTGGTAATGAAACTGCAGAAAAATGAGACTCTAAAAGATACAAGATCAATTGGAGTTAATGAGACAGAAGAGGAGACTGGGCAGGAGAAAAGAGTAGAGTTGCCAGAGGGAAGGCGTTGAGGAGGAAGGCTATATCCTATTTTGTCAGTGTTTTTCTAGAAGAAAACTGGTGAAATCCTCTGCAGAGTCAGGTATGGACGGTTTGGGAAGTAGGGGATTCAGCCGGACAAGTTGGAGTTTGACAAGTTGAACGATTTTGTCTGCCCCATTTTAAAATACCATCCATGGAACCCTCCTCCTGTTACTCAGATTTCTGTAAGTTTTAATTAGCTTACTACTTAGCAATTACAATTTGTCATTCTTATTCTAGAAATTCTCCTATCCAGCTCTTCATGTTTCAGTGTTATGCTCTTACGTAAGTCCTAGCCAAATCTCCATGAGGAGCCTGTCTTTATCCTCGACTGCTAAACACTTTGAACACAGTTCTGTTATGTTGCTTTTCTGGATTCTGCCCTCTGCCATTGAGGTCTGTTGTCATCCCATATCCCTGATAATTTATCAAGTAAACAAATCCTTTGGAAAGTTTCATTATCTCCTCTGTCAAACAATAACTTTCGGGGAAATTAAGTGAAATGCTAGTGCTGTTCCAGTTTTTCTCTTTTCCCTATTTTAAAAGAACAGACAATCCCCCTCCCTCCCCCCAACAACCTTTCAGTTATATCATCAACAAAATATTCAGCTATTTTACTGTGCTGAATATTCACAGATTTCATTTTTTATTCCTGACTGGTCTTCTCTTGTCTAAATCTAAAATCTAAGCATGGTAGTATGAAGATTCTTAAACAATGACTCAAATACAACATCTGAAATCCCGCTCTTGATTTTTCTCTTCTGTTCCTAAAATTGTGCCTCTTGGTGCTTTTATTTTTCTCCCCTCTCCCCCTCCATGTTTATGGCCATGGTCTTCATGCTACTCCTCCTCCTACCTGTCAGTCACACTAAGGACTTGTATACTGTCTTTAGCATGTTCCTCTCCAAGTGCTGACGTCCTGGCAGTCTCCTGGATACAGTACAGTCCTCTGGAATACTATTTCTAAGTCTGTCCTTTCTCTCTGTGTGGCTAAAATTACAGTCATGTAGTGTCTTATGCTTTTTCTTTAGCTAATTAGCATCACTCCAAAATAAATATAAAAAGATATCTTTGAGCTGTCATCCTTCCATTAGGATTCATGCAGGCTTCCTCCTTCAAGGAAGGAAGCAGTCAAACTTAGATCCCTTGGTCTAGCCAGACTTCTTCTTTATTACTGAGGGGAATGACTGACTTCTCCCTCCAAATGTCTTTGAACCGAGGTGGTTTATCCCCTTCTGTGTTCCTCTGCTAGGCCTGGAAGCATAGGACCTCTGTAGCAAGTTGGAATGATTGATTCCACAGATTTTCACAGCCTCTTTTGATCAATGTGGTATCTGTAAATTGCCTCATCAGACTGATGGGCAAACCTGTTCCATCCCGGCATGACTGTAGTATAGCCCCGTGGCAAGAAGTTCTTAATAAGTCTTGGTTTTCTTTTAGTGGAAAATGAAGGAAGTGTTTAACGTATTGCCTTGATCAAATTGTGGATTCGTGATCATGACCAGACTAATACCACATTGCTATGAGGTCTTATGCAGACCTGTAACGGTTTACAGTCTAGAAAAGACTGTTTTAGCTTTTTTTAAGCTGTACAAAAAAGATGTTATCTGTGTATAAAAAAAAAAATTATTATCATATTTCTAATTTTTTGTTCCCTCTGAAGCAAATAAGGAGATATTTGTTTGAAAGCTTTGCTTTGAAATGAAGTATTTTTCTTTTTTTTTGTGTAAGCAATTATCTTTGTAAGAAAAAATTTCCCTATTCAATATTCTGTAGTAAAAAAAAAAAAAGCTGCTAAAGGAGAAGTTTTATCATTTTAAATCAATAAAGGAGGAAGAAGAACATGATGAAGATGCCGATAGCTTAGAAGGTGAAGATGCTAGTAATGAGAGATTTCAAATGAAAGAACGCATTGCCAAGAAGTTAAAAATTGATACAACTGAAAATACTAAACAGCAACTTCAAGAGGAAGAAACTAAGACAGAAAAGAAAACAACTAGTCGCAGGTAAGTATTGTGCTTTTTTTGTTGTTTTTCCCTTCAGCTTGTTTACAGTTAGATTTTCTGCTCAATTCCAGTTTTGCAGTTACTACATTGATAGGTCAGTATTACATTAAATTACTCTCCTCTGCCCACTTCCAACTGTGGAAGATTAAATTGCCTTTTGCTTTCTCATTTCTTAGTTTCATCTGGCAGTTTGAACCAAACAGTTAAATTATATTTTGTTACACTGAGTGCTCACTGATACTTTGTATGGGAGTTGTATTGTTCTCTGAGAGTTATAAATAAAAAGTATTTTTATATATATATATATATATATATATATATCATGCTTTATTTTGTCTTTCTATGCATTTGTAAGATTGAGTTTTGTAGCTTCTTTAACTGTGTTAACACGTGGTTGTTGTCTACCGCTGAGGCTTACAGAAAGTGAAGGCTTCCTAGTCATCCATTGAAGTCTGGTTTTAGTCATTATTACAGTGTACCAGTTTTTCAACCCTGCAATTAATACATCGGTTTTTAAATATCATCTAGGGCTGTGCTTAGAGGGTTGGAATATGTCTGTGTTTAGTAGTGTAGTACTGTGTTCAAATTATTAAACTAGCTCTAGACAAATTATTATGTTTCTGTAGCAGTATTCAGCTCTTTACAGGCATGAAGTTGTGGGTTCCAGTCATGTAATATAGGTGTGCCGGCCTCCATGAACATCTGTACTGATTAGCACTCAATTTTCAGTAAGTTAATAAAAACAACTGAATCTTATTGAACACTGACTGTTGTAAGTTATGGTGGACATTCAATTGTTATCTTAATTGTAAAACAAAACTAATTATTAAGAGAAAAGGGAAGTCACATCCTGACATCTGCAACTTCATGGATATCAATCTGATTATTTTTACTGAAATAATTTGATGTGATTTTAAAAGCAAGTTTAGTAAGTTTTGAGCATTCCACATGAGGTAGCGTTTTTAACATTGTGTGGCCTATGTGTTTAGAAGCAGGCTGTTCTTTTAGAGTGGTAGAAACACTTGCATTATTTTGCCTAATCTTCTAATATTGGTATATTAAAATATACCAACTGTAATTGTTGCTGTTTGTATGCGGTTTTTTTAGTAGTGAAAAGCCAAATGAGAAGATTGCCAAGAAATAATTTTTTTTAACCACTTTAATAAGTTTGAATAACTCCAGAAACTAAAACATTAATGAGATTTAAGTAGGAAGTTCAGTGTCCTTTTCTACATTTTATCCAGTGTTGATTTGAATCTGAGAAGCACACCAGGTACGGTACAGAAGCCTTTGTAATTTGAGCAAATCATAGAATAGTTTGGATTGGAAGGGACCTTTAAAGGTCATCTAGTCCAGTCCGCTGCAATGAGAAGGGACATCTTCAATTAATTGAGGTTGCTCACAGCCCCGTCCAACCTGACCTTAAATGTTTGCAGGGACGAGGCATTTTCCACCTCTCTGGGCAACCTGTTCCAATGTTTCACCACCCTTATTGTAAAAAAATTTCTTCTTTATATCTAGTATGAATCTACCTTCTTTTAGATTAAAACCATTACCTGTTGTCCTATTGCAAGAGGCCCTGCTAAAAAGTTTGTACCGATCTTTCTTGTAAGCCCCCTTTAAGTGTTGAAAGGCCACAATAAGGTCTCCCCCAAGCCTTGTCTCCTCCACGCTGAACAATGCCGACTCTTTCAGCCTTTCTTCATAGGAGAGGTGTTCCAACCCTGGTCTTTTGGGCCCTCCTCTGGACATGCTCCAACAGGTCCGTGTCTTTCCTGTGGTGAGGGCTCCAGAGCTGGATGCAATACTCTACGTGGTGTCTCACGAGGGTGGAGTAGAGGGGCAGAATCACCCTTGACCTGCTGGCCACACTTCTTTTGATGCAGCCCAGGATATGGTTGGCTTTCTGGGCTGCGAGTGCACATTGCTGGTTCATGTCCACCTTTTCATCCACCAGTACCCTCAAGTCCTTCTTGGCAGAGCTGCTCTCAATCCCTTCATCCCCGAGCCTGTATTCCTACAGGGCGTTGCCACAACCCATGTGCAGGACCCTGCACTTGGCCTTGTTGAACCTGATGATATTCACACAAGCCCACTTCTCGAGCTTTTCCAGGTCCCTCTGTATGGCATCCCATCCCTCATGTGTGTCAGCTGCACCACTCAGCTTGGTGTCATCTGCACGCTTTCTGAGGGTACGCTCAATTCCACTGAGGAGGTTCCAGTCAGTTCTTTTTCAAGCCTAGACAGTGTTACTTCTAAAGTTCCTCATAATTTTGTGTTTGCTGAAGAGAATACTCAATATACTTAATAGCTGGAGATAAAGAAGCAAGAGCATTTGACATCCAAACTCCAACATAATAATACAAAATGATAGGAGACAAAGTTTGTAATTTAAATGGGCATTAGTTTTTCCTGTCATACGATTTTAGTTAGAGGGAAAGCAACTAACTTTCATGCTTTGGCAAACTTTACGTAGTCAACAAGATTTTTGTGGTTGGATCTGTAAACTGATGTTAATCTCTTTCTTTTGGAACCGTACATAAATCTGGTCTCTCTGTAGAACCACATCTTTAGAATAGCAAATGACATTGGACTCTGTACTTACTGCCTACCTATCTGTCCAACAACCTGTCCACCCATCTGTTTAACTGTCTGTTGGGTTTTACAGGGATCGCTGCTAGAAACAAATTTGCCTAATGTATAATAGCAACTTTATAGCATGAAGGGAATACAAAGCTAGAGCATACCCTTAGGAATGAGACATTCTATGCCCAAGTTTGCATGATATATCACATTTTCAGATATATTTGTGTAGGCGTTCTGTAAGCTGCTGGCTTTGCATGTGGATGGTCAACGTGCTGTGTGTGTGCTTATTCTGCACTTTCAGGGCAGTAGCAGTAGCGTTACAGCCAAATGGGTTACTGTGACTCAGAAGAGGGTTTCATTTTATGCGTTTTTAGCAGTTGGGAGCCATAGCCCTGGTAGATAATGCTTAGTACCACAAGTACCATCAATTTCTAGACTTAACTGTTTTCCAAATAATTGTCTGGCATCCTCTGACACGAATATCAAAGGCATGGTGTTGTTTGTTATAAATAAGGTGTTATTAACTTAGAGATCTGATGAGATAAAGTAAGATAAACATTATAAAGTTTCATTGTCTGGAACAGTGACTTTTTTGTAAATGTCCTGGAGATGACTGATAATATTCTTATGGGACTTCGCTGCCCACTGCAGTCCAAGTGTGTGTTGATCAGAAAAGGCAGACATGTGGGAGGTACAAATATATAAAAAAAAGTTGCACTGTACATAGCTTGAAGGGTAATGTCTAGTAACATATCAGAGGGCCAAGAAACATCTGATATCTATCAGAACTGTTTATCTCATCAGCTATTTAAATATGCTAATAGAATAATTGAATACCTAATAATATTTTTCAGAGCACTGTCTTTTAACATGCATGACTTTTTCTACAAATCTGTATTAATTTGTATCAGTCCTCTTTCTTTTAAAACAAATTGATTTGTGAAGCCAGAAGTTTGCACATCTTGTTTCAGAGAAACAACATGGCAACAATAGACACCTCAAATTCACGGTACTGAGATCCAATACCTCCTCTAAATACAATCATTATTGGGGTGCTCAAGTGGTGACAGTAACTTTAGTCACTTCAGTATGCATTTGAACCTTTTGTGTATGTTTTTAAAAAAAATTCGAGAGACTTTCCAATTTTGTATTAGACAGGAAACCTCATGAAAAAGAATTTCCTATTCATTCTGGCAAGTTGTTAGAGAAATTTCACAGGTCTGTTGTTTTTTATTAGAAAGCTTAAACCTAAACTTCAAAGTGTAGAACAGCTGTTTACATGAAGGAATGCATACAGATGAGAGAAGTGTTTGCCATCATCGCAGTAGTAATGAAACTTATCAGCATTACACTGAGTTTTTAAAATGGCAGTGGCTTGAGATGATCATCTGCAGGCTTCAGAGTAAACAGTCCTCTTCTAGTTTGGTAGTTAAAAGTATTGGTTTTACATTTGTTTTCATCCTGTAGATGGAGCTCGGGTGATACACATTTCTGGGTACCAGCTTTTAAAAATTTTTGCTGCTTCTTGTTTGCAAGACATGCAGTGTGCATGTGGAGTACAGTTGACTTACACAGTCAGTGATTTCAGTTGCGTCCTTGTAATGGACGTGCTACTAAATAGCAGTATGAAATAGGTGTTTAGAATAACTAAACTACTGAGAAAGGAAAGGTGACTTTTCTTTTTGAGTAACTAGCGTCACTTGAATTCAGCTTTGTGTTTGTATTTCCTGTTGTATATTTTTTTCCTAATAATGCTATTAATTGCAGATGAACTAAGTAATCATTTTCCTAGTTGGCTTATAAGCCATCACTGACTATCATAAGGAGATGAATAGTAATATTAGTAGTTACTGTTAATGACTATTGTGATTAACAGTAGCTATATTGCCACTCCTTTGCATTCATTGCTTTTCTTATATGCATGTTGCTTGTCATGGGTAAAGTAAATTATCTCATGAAGCTTTAGACAACTACTGTGCGTATGTATAAGAAATTACTTGCTGCATCCTCAAAGCAGAAGTCTGTAACACTTTCTAAGGTGTAATTCCTCTGACTTCTTTTTCTCCATTTGTTAAAAGACAAGATAACTAGTTTACTTACAGATATCTGCACTTGGTCAAATGACTTGCATCCCTACTGTCATTTTGTCATCTAGGCACAATAGTAATAAAAATACTTAATAATGCTAGGCAGACATGCTCAAGGTCATGCTAAGTCCATTTCAGACCATGCAGTAAAAATTGTATGTAGTTAAGACACCGTAACATTTTCCTAGCATCTGAATAAACACTGATACACTGAGCATACAAGATTGCTTTCCTAAGTAGTACTGTGGTGTAGAACAGCCAAAGTCTTTTAAAAGACCTTTAAATCAAAACTTCTTTTTCTCTTTGTAAATCTGCAGTTGTTATAAATGAAGAATTAGAATTTTTTTTGTTCATAAATTTGTAATAAACAGTAGAATATTTTGTTGTAAGTGCATTTACTGTGCACTTTTTACCTTGTGCTTATGATGAAGGCATTATAATGAAAAGAAAAATAATTTTGGAAACTCACATAATTCTACAGTGGAGGAATTCTTGTCATTCTTATAATTTTTGAAAATTTGAAACTTCCTTGTTATTTATAACAGTTACATTTCTGTGCATTCAAGGGGGCTGAGACTGATGTCATACAAGTCTGCTGTCTATAACCTTCATTGCAGGGTGTCTGATGTCATTGCAAGGCTGCTGTCTGTAATCTTTGAAACACTATGGAAATCCTCTGACTGGAGGATGTTGCAGATGTTGCACCCATTTTCAAAAAAGGCAGTCATCATAGGGATGATCCAGTTAGCCTCACTTTGGTCCTCGGGCAGATCATCGGGTAGGTCCTCTTGCAAGCTATTTTCTGGGCACGTGAAGGAGGAAAAGGTGATTGGAAATGCCATGGATTTAGCAAAGGCAAGATGAGGGGAGAACAGTGGATATCATCTGGTTTGACCATAAGGCTTGAGTTAGATGAGTTTCTGAGGTTCCTTCGACCTGAATGCTTCTGTGACTTGGTGGGTTTTTTTATTTTTGTAAAATTATTATTTGACCCCCTGCCGACTCTGCTGAGGTGTGGAATAACAAGTCCAAGAGCTCTTTAGTTGTTGGGGTTTTTAAAATTGTTTTTAAGTTACATTTATATAGGTATTTTATTTATGCTTCTACATATTTAAACTTAATCCAGTATCTCATCTTGTGTTCAGGAAGCTACTGTTACACTTTTTTGTGAATGCTGTTTGTTTGTAAGTAGTGGCAATGTGATGTGAGTACCATGTACTTAGAGCTTAGATACTTAGATACTTAGAGCTACTTATTAACTTTGCAATGTGAAGCTTATCTATTTCTATACAGAACTGTGATTTTCTTTCTTGACAATAATTACTATTTCCAATTTATTAACTATATTTCTAATCCTACTAGAATTTTCTTAAACCAGGTGTAACTGTTATTATCAGGCCTTGTCCAACAGAACAGCTTGTCTCCTTGCTTTTCAGTTTAGCATCAGGAAATATTAATTGTATGTTAATAAGACTGGCTTTTGAGTTCTTCAGTACAAACTCTCTTTGCAAATGACTTTGAACTTCAGTATACCTAAAGAACTGCTGCTATTTTAATGTAGCAAATTCAGGTATTCTGGTAATAGTGTTTTCAGCCAAAGGAGACCGTTAGACGAACTGTGTATCTCATGCCATAGTTAACTGTCAGTTTACCTCTGTATTGAGTTCACTGTTTCTCAACAGCTGAAAAGGGAAAACATTCAAACATACAATGTAGATATCAAGAGTGTGTAGCTTGGTCCATATTTAGTCAGGCGGTGTAATCTATTTGAGTATTTAGATACCTTACCTCTACCAGTACCTCAACCAGTTTTACATTTTAATTTGCCTGGGTTCAGCTTGTAGCAAATTAATTTCTTTGCTATGCCTTTTTTTGAAGTTCACTGCAGTATGCTTTATTTTCTCTTTCTTCAACTACTTAAATTCTATCTGAGCCCTTTCTGTCTTTTTGATCAGCTGTACCTGTTGACTTCTTTCAGTCTTTCACAGTAAGACGTTTTTTCCAGTCCTCAAATCACTTTTTTGTTCCTTCTCCAATTTTTCAACATTCTTTAAAGAGCTTTGATCAGTAATCTCTTATTAGTCTTACTAGTGCTGTATACATAGAACAATGACTTTTTTCTTACTTCCAGTTCCCTGTTTATTCATACAGTGCCCATATCAGCCCTTCTTATTGATATTCCACTAAGATTGTTGCTAGGGCTTTCCAGATTATTTTCAGTCATCAATCTCTGAGAACTCGTTTCCCATTTTGTACACTTACTCTATTTTTCACTTCCTAGATTTTGGCAATTAATTGTCTTTGGCTACTCTATTTTTCACTTCCTAGATTTTGGCAATTAATTGTCTTTGGCTATTATTTTATTTAGCAAGCCCAGTTTGCCTGGCAATCCTTATAGAATTTGCTACTGTGAGAGTGTGTGTGAATCACTAGTCGTGGATTTAGTACCAGGTTCCCTGGATGAATAGATATATTTCCAGTCAGTGTTTAATATCTCACTGGCAACTATTTTAAGCAATAACTTTTAAATCTAATTCTTTCTTAAAGAAGATGTTTTTCCCACTTGTTTTGTGTTGCTTATTTTTTTTAAGGGACTTCTTACTTGAAAGTACTCGGAAGCAAGTTTTCCTGATTTCATATAATAAGAGGGGTTATTTGGGTTGACTCTAAAATTAGCCAAGTTAGCAACCAGTCAGGAACTCATGTTGAATTCTACTAAGAAACTCTCTGATAGCATTATGTCAGAATCAATATGCTACTCTGAATTTTCTTTGGTTTTGACTGGTATGCTTTTTCTGTGGGAAAGTTTTATTGGATTATTGTATTCTAGCTTGATTCAAGAAGTAGTCTTTTGTGTGTTTGTAATCCAGTACCAGATTTTTTTTAAAAAGAGACATTGCCAATAAAATTGATGTAAAATTCATTTGACTCTTGAGATGAGTGCGTGTAAACTGGTTAGTTTTCATTTTTGGATATGTAATGAAACTAATAGCTTTAGCTGCAGCTCATTATACGAAAGACAAACCTATTGCCTTTTTATCATGACCTCTTAATTTTGGATCCAAAAGTCTTTGCTCAAGTCTGTAAAGTGCCAGGTTTTAGAATAATGGAAAACATCTGCTAGTTTTTAAAAGAATAGAAGAAAAAAACACCAAAACTGTCAAGTGAAACCAAACAAAGATTAAAATCTATCACTAGATATACTGTACTACTCCAAAAGATTGTTGTGCGAGATTGCCTTGACTTTTGCAGTCTCTCCTGCTCTTGTATTTTTTCATATTCTGGTATCTTCAGATCATTGTTACTATGCTGCCTACATTTTGAATTTAATTTTCTTAGAACTTCTGAATTCTTACATATTTATAAGTGTTAAGAGTAATGTTTGTGTTTCGTCTGACAGTGGAAGGTTAACTGTAAATATTTGTATTTTTTCAAAATCATTCATTCCGTACTTCAAAAAAAGACATGTTCACTGTGTGATTATTTTGCTCCATTTGTGTGGGTATCCTTTTAAAACTAAGAACCATTGATAGTTATAAACCAGCAAACCAGTTTGTTGTTTCATTTTAACTTCCTTGAAGTCGACCACTTTGTGCTCCACCCTAAAATAAGTGTTCACAGCTATTGTAAACAATCTATTAAAGATTTAATTGAGAAATGCTGATTTTATGCAAAAGTAGCTATTTAATCACATACTGAAATAGAAAATTTACTAACTGAGTGGTGACATGAAATTAGACTTTGTTTCTATTTCTGCCTTGCTAGATAGAGGAGTCTATTAGAAGTACATCGTCTTGATTTGAAAACAGAGTGGGTAATAATTACAAAACACATGTAATATACTGCTATAAAGCAGCAGCTATAGAGTTATAACACTTTTCGTTTGACTTCATTGTGCTCTATGTAGCCAGTATTTCAAATAGGATGGTAACTAGAGATATCTAATCTCAGGATAGGGGGAGAAAGTATTTTATGACCAAAAAAACCCCCAACTTTCCTTCTGAATGCTCATTTGTTCTTCAATGCTTCCTTGTATTAAGATGCTCTGTGCTGTGCTTTGCAAAATTACATTAAGCATAAAACTTCCACAGAGTAATCTCTAGCATTCCTCTCCCTGCACTCTGAGTTCTGATTTTTAGGTATAGTGTAATCAGCATAACATTTCAGAAATTTCACAGCGTACTTAGCTAGAGTTTACCGTCAGCATCCCCAGAGCTTCATCTATTAGAGTACTATATGTTGTATATTAAAATATAGTCTAATACATAAAATATTTTAATATATAGTGTTAGAGTGGAAGCTGGACACTGTGAGGCCACCTATACATTCTTGACCTTATAGCTCTTGTGGCTTGCAAGAAACTGAAAAGTGTTACGGATAATCCTATATACTGACATTTTTTCATTAGAGGTCAAAGTAGTTATGTGTTATCTTATGCAATCTCACCTCCTTTTATGCATTTTTTTCCTATAACATAGCGACAGAAAGGTCTGAAATTACTGTCTGGAAAACAGCCTATAAAGTTCCTGAGGAAGTCATTTTACTCTTCAGAACTGCCCCGCAGCTTGTCTCAAGTAGGATGCACCATGTATTTCATAATCCATAAAATTCTAACCAATATTTCTGGAAAAGTGCAAAAGCTGATATAATGCTGGGTTTCAAGGGAACATGTAAGCAGCAGATCTTTCCTACTAGTCCATTCCAATTCCAAGTATCAAAATCTTTCTCTTAAATCCTAACCTTCAGTGTTTTTTATTACACTAAACATACTTTGCACTGTTCTAAGTGTTCTACTTATTGTTCTTCAGTAGTTAATAGGTTCAGGTTTCTATTTCTGCTCTTTCATTCTTGGCTTGAAACGTCATTTGAAAAGCTCTTTGGAGAAGCAGTACCTCTCTGATGGAAAGTACTAGGCATACGAAATACACTGATATACGTACAGAGCAGTATGGCAGTAGTTCAGTCTTCCCATTTTCCTGTATCTTGATCGACCTGTGTTGGAGCCTCATTTCATTAGGTTAGTCGTCTGCCTTAAATACAGTGTATCATGAACACTAGCTATATTACACAATTTTGGTTCTTCATCATAGGAATATTTGAGAAGGTATTAATTCAAGCATGTGAACTTGGTTGCAAAGACCTGGCAATGACATAGGAGATATAATTTCTATATTATGCAAGTAGTACCTACCTAAATATTTTCAGTATACATGAAGACAATGTTCTTTCACTAGAGGAGCACTTTGTGGGAATCTGGACAAGACTTAGCCTGAATAAAGAGTTTGTAGTATTAGCTATGTGGGAGGGATTAAGTTATTCCAATAATTATGAATTGACTTTACAGCATAAGAATACAGAAAGCTGCTGCCATGTGTCAAGGTCAACACATTTTCCTGGTCCTACTATGTAAGTGTAGGTGTACAATCCTTGCCATGCATATGTCATGCTCGGCTCACTTATTCCTCAACACATCACTCAGTTGTGACATGCTTTAAGTGGAGCACAAACTTTGAAGAATTTAGCGATTATTTCAGAAATTAAGTAGACAAAATAATGATCTGTGAAATATTATTATACACCGTAATACCTAGTTGACACTGAAAGTGCGTTGTACTGGTTCTGATTTATGCGTGCCTACTGTGGTTTGCAGGTGGAACTCTCTTGAATCCTAAATACTTTTAAGTCTGTTTTACCTCAGAGAACATGACTGTTGTGCTTTATTACCACAGCTGTGGTAAGCAGAGGTGTGTGAGTTGCAGCTACCTGATAGAAAAGGGAGAACTCCCCCCGCCATTGTGTTGAAAAAGCACAGACATAAATTGGTGGTAATTCATTGTCTAGGTATCAAAAAACAGTGGGGAATGGTGTTGGTATAAGCTAAGTGAATGTGACTTTCATGAAGAAATCTGAAATCTTAGTTTGATGTATTCTTTTCAATTAGTGCTTGAAAGAATTTTTTTAAATTCCACTTCGGTTGAATGTGTGTCTGATTAATGTCGTAGCTGTTTTAAGCTTCTGCCTTTTAAAAAGTATAAGCATATAAATCATAGAGTCATAGAAACATCAAGGTTGGAACAGACCTATAAGATCAGGTCCAACCATCAACGTAACATTGGCAAAACCACCACTAGACCGTGTTCCTAAGCATCATGTCTACCTGTCTTTTAAATACCTGCAGGGATGGTGATTCAGTCATTTCCCTGGGCAGCCTGTTCCACTGTTTGATAACCCTCTTGGTGAAGAAATTTTTCCTAATACAAATCCTAAACCTCCCCTGGTGCAACTTCAGGCCATTTCCTCTTGTCTTACCACATGTTACTTGGGAGAAGAGACCAACACCCCCTCGCTACAGCCTCCTTTCAGGTAGTTGTAGAGAGTGATAAGGTCTCCCCTCAGCCTTCTTTCCTCCAGGCTAAACAAGCCGAGTTCCCTCAGGCGCTGTACAAAATGGTGTCAGAGGCTTTACTGAAGTCCAAGTAAACAACATCCACAGCCTTTCCCTCATCCACTAAGTGGGTCACCTTGTCATAGAAGGAGATCAGGTTTGTCAAACAGGACCTGCCTTTCATAAACCCATGCTCGCTGGGCCTGACCACCCAGTTCTCCTGCATGTGCCGCGTAATGACACTCAGGATGATATGTTCCATAACCTTCCCTGGCACTGAGGTCACACTGACAGGCCTGTAGTTCCCTGTATCCTCCTTTCAGCCCATCATGTAGGTGGGTGTCACATTTGCTAACCTGCAATCAACTGGGACCTCCCCGATTAGCCAAGACTGCTGATAAATGATGGAAGGTGGCCTGATGAGCACATCTGCCAGCTCCCGCAGTACCCTTGGGTAGATCCCATCCAGCCCCATAGACTTGTGTGTGTGTCTAAGCACTGTAGCAGGTCACTCACCATTTCCCCTAGGATTATGCGGGTTTCTTTCTGCTCCCCGTCCCTGTCATCCATCTCAGGGGGCTGCGTACTCAGGGAACAATGGGTCCAACTAATAAAGATTGATGCAAAGAGGGCATTAAGTACCTCATCCTTTTCCTCATCCTTGGTTACTTTGTCCCTTCCTACTTCCCCCCGTCTACTAAAGGATGGAGATTCTCCTTAGTCCTCCTTTTATGGCTAATGTATTTATAGAAACATTTTTTATTGTCCTTAACAGCAGAAGCCAGATTAAGTTATAGTTGGGCTTTGGCCCTTTTAATTTTCTCCCTACATAGCCTTACTACATGTTTGTAGTCCTCATGAATGGCCTGCATTTTCTTCCGAAGACCATAAACTCTCCTTTTTTTCCCCTGAGTTGCAACCGTAGCTATCTGTTCAGCCAGGCTCATCTTTTTCCTGATGACTCTTTTTTTGGCACATGAGGACAGCCTGCTCCTGTGCTTTTAAGACTTCCTTCTTAAAGAATGTCTAGCCTTCCTGGACTCCTTTGCCCTTCAGGACTGCTTCCTAAGGGACTCTGTCGGCAAGCTCCTGAACAGACCAAAGTCTGCCCTCTCGAAGTCCAAGGTGGCAGTTCTGCTGACCCCCCCCCACCTCGATTCTCCAAGAGTCGAGAACTCTTCTCATTTCATGATCGCTATGCCTAAGGCCATCCAACCATCACAACCGCATAAGTCCTTTTCTGTTCACAAACAACAGGTCCAGCAGGGCACCTTCCCTAGTTGGCTTACTCACCAACTGTGTCAGGAAGTACTTCCACATCTTTGTAATTAATGACTGAACTTTTTTGTTTGTGTTTCTTGTTTGCATCTGTTTGTGAAGTTGTCTTTATAAATTAGATCCCCAGAAATCTTTATGGAGCCTTGCTTGATATTGACTATGGCTAACGTTAAACTGGAAAATTACACACACAAAAATTCACTTTAGATATAAGAGGAAAAAGAAATGAAAAAAATTATCCCTATGTGTTTCAAGAGTGTCTGAAAGAAGGGAAATTCTTTCTGAATCTCTTGGTTTGGTATTAATATCCTAATGTCGTAATGATACCATACACAGACTCACCCACAGGCCATATATCTTATTCATACCTACCTATGTGTCAGATGTTTGTTTTGATAGGTCTCCACTGTAATTTGTGTGTGTTTTGTATGCTTTGAGTGACTTATCATGGCATATAAATTCAATATGGATTTGAAATGAAGGTGCTAATTTAGGAATTGCTATTTATCCACAGTCTGATGGAAATTACTCACTTCTGCAAACGTTTACATGACTCAATGATTTCAGTGAAACTATTAATGTAAGTAAAAGTTCATAGAAATAAGCCTGAGAACCACGAAATTCCTTTGGACTGGAATTTGACAATCATTACATTGTATGAAAGACAAAGAAGAGAAATTTGAGAGTATTTTGGCTAAAATGACAGAAAAAGTCCTTAGGAACAGGGTGCTAGTGAGGGCCTGCAGTCCTCCGAGATGTGCTTGCTACGCTGCAGCATGCTCAAAGTCTTACATAGACAAGCCAGGAGCTCCTGGGGGAACAGGAGCCAATGGGGAGGCACCGTTAATACTTGGCAAAGGAATGCTGCCTGGAGAGCAGGGCAAAGTAATTACAACTGCTCCAGCCAGGTCAGCCTCAATGAAGACACGGCTGAAGTACCTCTATGCAAATGCACAGAGTATGGGGAACAAACAGGAGGGAGATAGACATGTGTGCATGCCTCCAAGGCTATGATCTCATTGGCATCATAGAAACACGGTGAGATGACTCCTAGAGCTGGAGTGTTGGCATGGAAGGCTACAGGCTCTTCAGGAGAGACAGGCAAGGGAAACAAGGAGGCAGTGTTGCTTTATATGTCAACGAGCAGCTGAAATGCATGGATCTCAGCCTAGGGATGGATAAAGAGTTGATTGAGAGCCTATGGGTCAGGATTAAAGGGAAACTGGGAGCAGGGGACTTTACAGTGGGGGTCTACTACAGGCCACCCGACCAAGAAGACCGAGCGGATGAAGCTTTCTATAGACAGATAAGGGCGGCATCACGTTCACAGACCCTGGTCCTCTTGGGCGACTTCAGCCACCCCAGCATCTGTTGGAAGGGTAACACAGCCAGGCATAGGCAATCCAGGAGGTTCTGGATTGCATTGAGGACAACTTCCTTCTAGTGGTTGAGGAGCCAACAAGGAGAGGAGCTGTGCTGGACCTTGTCCTTACCAACAAGGAGGGGCTGGTAGACAGTGTCAAACTCAAGGGTAGCCTGGGCTGTAGTGACCATGAAATGGTCGAGTTCGAGATCCTCGAGGCAGCGAGGAAGGTGCGCAGCAGGCTGACCACCCTGGACTTTGAGAGAGCTGACTTTGGCCTCTTGAGGAAGCTGCTTGGTATGGTGCCGTAGGATGAAGTGCTGGAGGGAAGAAGGGCACAAGACAGTTGGTCAATATTCGAGGACTGCTTCCTCCAAGCTCAGGAGCGATGCATCCCTACAAAGAGGAAGGCAGGCAGAAAAGCCAGGAGACCTGTGTGGATGAACAAGGAGCTCCTGGACATGACCAAAAGAAAAAAGGAGGCCTATAGGGAATGGAAACAGGGCCGGGTAACCTGGGAGGAATACAGAGGAATCGTTGGAGCAGCCAGGGATCGAGTTAGACAAGCTAAAGCCCAGATAGAATTCAATCTGGCCAGGGACATTAAGACAAACAAAAAAATCCTTCTTTAACTGTGTCAGCGAGAAAAGAAAGACTAGGGAAAATGTGGGCCCTCTCTGGAAGGAAACGCAAGAACTGGTTACCTGGGACAGAGACAGAGCTGAGGTACCCAATGACTTTTTTGCCTCAGTCTTCACTGGCAAGGACTGCA
>NW_009647024.1:1426341-1433855 GCF_000708025.1 Charadrius vociferus
AGTTGGGGCTATTCAGCCTGGAGAAGAGAAGGCTCCGGGGAGATCTTATTGTGGCCTTCCAGTACCTAAAGAGGGCCTACAGGAGAGCTGGGGAAGGACTTTTCTCTAGGGCATGTAGTGATAGGATGAGGGGGAATCGCTTTAAACTGGAAGAGGGCAGGTTTAGATTAAACATTAGGAAGAAGTTTTTCACTTTGAGGGTGGTAAGGCACTGGAACAGGATGCCCAGAGAGGTTGTTGAGGCCCCATCCCTGGAGGTGTTCAAGGCCAGGCTGGACGTGGCCTTGGGCAATGTGGTCTAGTGGGAGGTGTCCCTGCCTGTAATTTTTATTTTTTTTTAATATGACTGTCTCAAGATATTATCGCCTTCCTTTCCTATCCCTTTGGCCACTTTTTCTTGCCATTTTTTCCTCAATTAGAGTGTTACAGTTGCTTATGGAGTTCCTTGTAAAACAGATCCCTTATACAATCCCACTAAATCAAATAAAAAAAAGGCGGCTACAAAGCCAGGACAGAAGTAAGCTGTTAAAGGCAAGAGACTTTTAAGCAAATTTAAGTGCTTTAGAAAGCATGCATGACCTTCTGCCCACAGCACACTGCATAAAAGATACAGATGTCAATCTTAGGGAGAAATGGGGAAGGCATCTTGCTGCGACTAGAACCTTAAAATATACTCACTTTTGTTTTTATCCTTATACGGTTTATCAGGTCATTTGGTTATTAGTATTTTTCTTATCTTTTCAAGTAATATCATAGTACTAATGCTTTTAAAGTACACTTGATTGATATTTTCTTTTGCTTTACATACTACTTTTCTGCAGTACGTGGGAGATCACTCGCCTCAGTCGGACTAATTTTCTTTAAGGAAAGCAAGAATATTTGATTTAGTTAAGCATAGTGTTTCAAATTTTAATCCATTATTCTTTAAAACTTGATCACTTTAAACTGGTGAGGTTCTCTTTTTAGCTATCTGAGAAAATGAAAAGAATGATCTTTTCCTTTGGTAAAAAGGAACTTGTAACTTATCCGTAAGTTTAAGAAGCTAGTGTGTTCCTTTTCATTTGCATTTTTATATTTTGTTCAAGAGATTCAATATTTCAGACGTGTATAACTGACACATAGGAAAGAAAGTTTACTTTAGAATTGGTTTTAGAAATAGTTTATTATTCTGAATAATACCATTTATTTAGTACTAAGGATTGCATGATTCATTTATTCTTTTCAAAATAATGTAGATTTTTCTGTATTCTTTACCTTAGTAACATTCATTGTAAAGAAAAAACAATCCCAGACATACTCTTTGTAAAAGAGTTAATGATTGGCAGTAACTTGAAAGCAGACTATACTATATTAAACACAAACCCAGATTGTTTGGGCACAAAACCCAGAATCCCAGCACTGAGATTTTTCTTGGCTAAGCATCAAAGTGTGTTAATAGGTATAGTGTTAGCCTGGGACAAAGACAGGATTGTTACTGTGGTATATTTCATCCTGCTGCTACTTGGCAAGAGTCAGTATATTTTTAGGTGAAGTTTGTGCATGCATTTGTCTAGTCACCTGGAAAAAAGGATGCGTAGATGACCCGTGAAAATGCAGTTAGCATGATGCAAGGTGAGAATGTGTAATCCTTATTATACCGTGAATTGTTAGCACTACATTGTGAGTAAGAGATCATTTCAAAGGGCTGGAGTGTTCTCAGTTGTTTAGCTGCACATGTGATTTTCTTTTTAATTTTTTTTTTTTTGTGACATAACGGCGGATTTAACAGTGGTGTAGCCATGTACTTTTTAATTGCTAAATGTTCATGCTCCATTTCCCTTCTTTGTTTCAACAGAGTTGAGTAGCATGGGAAGAGACATTTTGAGGTTTTTGTTCCTATTATAGAATACATTTTTTGTAAATATGAGCAATACTTTTTAAAGTGGTACTGCAGTGAAGAATCACTACAGTGTATGTTCAAACATTTTCTTTATTCATCACATGTGCTGTTTGTCTTGACAGTCAATTCATGGTATAATTCAATATTTTATTGCTTTACATGCCTTACTACAGAGCCAAATAGGTAATAGGTATTTTTAGTATAGTGTAGAACAAGTCATGTTGGTTATCAGATTCTGTTTGTGGAATATTTATAATTAATAATATTTTGTGAATAAAAAGAAGCGAAATTCAACTCTTGCCTAAAAAGTTGTTGTGTTAAGGTTTTGATAGTTAGTTGTTAATAGTAGTAGTTGGTGGTTTGGTAATAACAAAACAAAATAAATTACAAACTTTGTGAGCTGAGCAGATCTGATTTGGAAATCTTTCAGGTGGTAAAGATAACTGCTACTAAATTGATGACTGCTTTTTTTTTTTTTTTTTTACCTTAAAGATTGTAGCTGCTGCGCTGTCATAGGTAAAAAGCCATATTTCATATTATTGCCATCCTGTTTTATAACACTTAACACACTGGTAGTTTTTTGAGTACAGGTCTTCACTGAATTGTCTGTAAGTCCACCTATCATCTTTGCTGTCAAGTGGGATAATAGATTTTCCATCATGTTTTTTAGGGAAGAATCTTAACAAATTGTTGCCTTTCTAAGCCCCTTTTCTCTTAAACCTGAAACATTCAATTTCTAGTCAGGGCATCATCGGTATTACAGTGTTACCTTAGTGATAAGCTTGATGTAAATTACTACATAAATTAATAGTGGTATTCAAGGTTTCTTTTTTCTTCCACTTTGGTCAACAGGGGAGCTCAGCTCTCTTTCTCTGAGAGGTGTGCAGTGTACGGTAATTAACTTTTTATTTTGTGTTTTTTGTCTATGTTGTTTTGGGGGTGGTTTTTTTTCTGAAAGCACTCTTCCCCTTTTCTGTGTTCCTCTTCCACAGGTATATAAGCAACCTTTGCAAAGCAAGCCACTGTACAGGAGGCTTGCTGTGCAGTAGGACATTTCCTTTACTGCTGTATATGTACAGTAATATTATTTTCTGATTCCTTGCCACTAGCTGAATTTTGATCAACCAAATTTTTAGTCCTTTTCCTACTGTTGTTAGGAACAGTAGGAAACTGTTCTACTCTGTAGAACAGTAGGAAACTTCTACTCTGTTTTCATTCCACTGTCGCTTTGCTTTAACAGTTGGGCCTATTGAAGATCACTTACATTCCCATTTCACAGAATCACAGAATGGTCAGGGTTGGAAGGGACCTCTGGAGATCATCTAGTCCAACACCCCTGCCAGAGCAGGGTCACCTACAGCACATTGCACATTTCTTTTGTAAATTTTTCATTTTCAGTTTGCTAGCTATTCCTCACAGCAGTTTACATTATTGGGGGGCAAGGTTTTCATGGCTACATACGTAGTATAGATTTTTAGCTGCACTGCCGCCTGCATACTTCTGGTGGACATTGTATGTATCTTAGAGATGTGATTTCAGAAATGCTATTTCAGATTAAATGACTCTTCATAAACCTTTCTTCAGTGTTTCTAGCAATCAAATTCAGAATTTCGTTGAAGGCATTTATTCTTCTAGTTTAATAGACAACTTGATGTCTATATTTGAAAGATAAAAAACAGTGGTTATTTTCTGGAACTGAAGACCAGTATATACTACATTCACCTTTGAATGCAACTTTGTAAAAGATGCATTTTTTTACTCTCAGAAATCTGTTTTCTATGGTTGATATTTCTGGGGGGAAAAAAAAAGGAACAAACCAAACCTGAGCATTGCACTGTTCTTCTGGTCTTAAACTTTAACATTGTCAGGTATTCCTGAATGGGTCATTGTAGACTGTATTTATAGGGTAGCATTCCTGGATTAAGTTCTCAGTGAACTTTACAAATCCAGTCTTGCCTTTCAGTTGTTCTTTCTCATTTCTTGCATGGTAATAGTACTGTTTCCTCACAGTTGTGAGATCCTAGAATGAGAAGGCTATGGTTGTGTTTTAAGTTGAAATTATATAGCAGATTCTATGGAAGTTAAAGCATTGTTCTGTTTCTCCTATAAATGGTCAAATTTTTGTTGTAAATGGTGGTAGTTGCAATTTCAGTCTGTGTTTTGTTGGTATTTTGTTACTGGTTGATGGATTTTCACAAACATATTGTTAAATGTTTGTGTGCTGCTTTTGCAAAATCTCTCATAAAGAAATTCAAGTTACTCAATTTTATGTTTGTTTGGGGTTGTTTTTGTGTTGGGTTTTTTGTAAAGGGTGAATGGGATTATATGACATGGTGTTTTGCTTTCGATATGAACAATTAAAACCTTTATATAGGTAGCTAAGCAATAGTACTACTAATGCTGTCCTTCAGATTCAATGATTTTACCATTATTTGTTAAATTTCACAATTTCAAATTTATCTTGAATATAAATGACAACTCTCTGGTTGCATAATGTTCCAGTTAAGATTACATATACTTAAGCATAATTTTCCCGGTTGAGATTACATATCACTTAAGCAGTGAGTTATTTTACTTGCAAAGCACGTGTAACTTAATTTTTTTTTATTAGTTGATTAACTGTGGTTTTAAGATAGACAAGCAGCCACAGGTGGTATATATTGTTTTCTCCCTCTTTGTGTCTCTTGAATTTTATATTGAATGACACTAGTGTAATTAGTATTAGATCTCAACATACGGCATTGTACCTGGAGTTTATGGTCATAAAGGCAACAAAAATTATTACCTTCGTTTGAAAACATGCCTGTGTTGTACTGAAAGGCAGCCTTACTGAGCGTGTTGATAGGATGCTAAGTATATCTAATAATCTGCTAGAGCCTTGTAAAGTGGTATTTTTACGTTTATGAATTGCATGCTCATAAACAGACTTAAGTGCTCTGTGTGCTTGTGAGTGTAATCTATATTAGTCATATATATGACTATGCAAAATATTATCATAATAAATTATCAACAATTTTAAGATTTTTGTGTGTATGTAAATGTATCTCTACTGCTACATTTTAGTATGGAATTTGGAATTTGTTTTCTTTTCCCCTTCATTTTCTTTCTGTGAGATTACTTGCTTGAAATGAGTGGTACTTTGGATAATTTATTGCAGCTCAAATTTTTGTCTATTTGATGACACAGGAGTTTCAGAACAAGGGAGTAAAACATGGCACTTAGACACTAGATCCTCCAACCTTTTGCTGCAAGTGTCATGATTTTTGTAATTAATAGTCTTACTAGTTCACTGAGTCTGAATTCAGTAAAACTGACTAAACACGGTAATAAGTATTACAATAAATTTTAAGAATTATGTTTTGAGGAACAAACTTTTGAGGTTCATTGCTGGGCAGACTTTTCATTGGTCTAGAGTCAAGAATATGTACAGACTGAAATACTCCCTTTTTGATCAGAATCCTTTGCACATAATTAATGCAAAGCTATGTAAATAAATGAATCGTTTTGGGGAAAAACCACTGTGTTGTTTTATTCAGCAACTGTAACTTTAATGTATTTCAGTGTGTGCGTTCCATAAAAAGTGTTTACAAACTGATTTCAGTTTCTTAGGATCACTTGACTTTAAAGTAAGCTTAAGCATGGAGAACATAGTAGAATTTCCTAATAATGATAAGCATGAAAAAATATCTTAGATGTTTTATTGTAAATGTGTTTCATGAAAATTATCATCACGAGCACTTGCATTGATTATTTCTGCAAAAAGATCTAAGATGTATTAAGATTCTGAGTAGAATTTGTGTCAGGAGGAATAAAGAAAACCCAGCTTGAGTCCTTATAAGGGTATATCTGCTTCTAATGAGAAGAAGCTGTTTATCTAATGAAAATGGAAAACTTCCATAAAGCCTGGACTTTGAAAGGATAAGGCAGAAAAGAATTCTATGATCATTTAATCCAGTGTTTTACCTAGTAGAGCACACAAGACTCTCTTAAATTCTTTTATCTCGCTCTTATCTTTTGGTGGAAAAAAATCCCATTTTAATGTAGAGATTTATGCTGAAAGATACCCCACTAAAATTTTCTTTAGTAAATGCCTTTCTTGTTAAGTAAATAAAAATGCAGCTTCTTTTCGGTCTGCCTTTGGGCTCATCTTAGAGGCATTAGACCCTTTTGTGCTAGCCTTCTGTTAGCACATTCGTCTTCATTTGGAAATTGTGACCAAGTCACCCTTGAACTTTGATAAATTAAGTAGATTAAGCATTAACCTTTCTTTTGTCGCATTTTGCTGTTTCCTCTGTCTTTGTTGTGTGTAAACTTGGTCAGAAGTCATGCTATGTTTTCCTTCTTCACACAAGGTAGTTTGACAGTCTCTCCTTTATGTCTGCAAGTAGTAGAAGTAAAGTAATTTTTTCATGGTTCTAAGATAATAGTTCTTTTATTTTTGCTCAAGTACAGTTTATCAGGTTTATAATGACCTGAGTTATATTTTCTCTTTATAAATAGTGATATAACATTACGGTTTTCCCCCTTCTTTCTCCCCCTACTTCTCTAGAATTTCCCTCCTGTGTTATTCACAACCAGTGTTCCCCATGGTTGACAAATATCTTTAAGTGTCTTTTAAAAAACTCTGGATGCAGATTGCATGGCTCTGTTGCTTTTTGTGTACTGCTTAATTTTCAGTAGCTGTTTTTTTCTATTTTGGGGTCAATCAAGAAGACAGAAAATATCATCTTCAGATATCATATTGGACTTTCTCAGGGAACAGAAAGAGCTATTGAATCCTTTTTTTTTTTTTTTTTCTACATTTTTAGTCCTTTTCCGTTTTTTGGGCTTTAATCCCTAACGTAAAAAGAAAATTTAGAAATGTATTTCTTTCTATATGTTCTCAAAGATGTATGTCTGTATAACTTTAGCAGTGTTTATTGTCATAAATAAATGGACAATGGTTATTTAATGGTCACTTTCCTATTTAAACGCATTTTTACCTTTTTAAAATAGCATCTGAAGCCAAGTTAAGAAAAAAAAAAGTTTGGTACCATTTTTTATTCAGGCGTTTGGCAGCAAATTACAAATAACCAGCTTCACCCTTTTCTCTGTATACCTGCTTATTCTTTGTATTTCCCTGAACCTTGGCTATAAAGTTGAAGATGCTGGTAAAATCCAACTGTCAAGGCCAAATATCATATGTTTAGGGCATCATTGGAAATAAAATTGTTACTAGAAATTAATGTTTCTTTTGTACTCTAATATGTTAAAAGCTGAAAGTAGGTGTGAATGAACACCTGACAGAAAACTGATTTGATGAATTCATGTAGTTTCTTCTTGTTTTGCTGGAGAATACCATGATGAAATTGTCTTTGTTCCAAGCTACCTTTACTAATAACTAAACCAGGCATTTCCATCTTCTGTAGAGGATGGCATTTTGTAGAGACTGACTTTATTACCAAGAAGGTGTTAAAGGGCTGGAGTAATGCTACACGATGGCTATCCGGTCAGCTTGTTACTCTCAAGGATATTAGGATATTAGAGCATCCCATGTGACGGAAGAATTCTGGTAAAACAGATAGTACTATTAATTGCAGTGGGAACAGTGGTACAAAATACACAGTGTCACAGAGCTGGCTATAGCCTGTGAATT
>NW_009647024.1:1433913-1471439 GCF_000708025.1 Charadrius vociferus
GACAATTAGTGGCACTGCCACTTCACTTTCCAGTGAACTAGGGGAATTGCTTGGAGGCGTCAGAAAGATAGGGGTCATAAAAGTGGGCAGAAGAGAAAAATGTAGCATGTTGCCATTTGTCTTATCTGCCCATTTCTAGGTAAGGGACTTTACGAAAGAAAGAAGTGTTGCTTTAAGAGTAGGTGAGAAGGCAATCTGAGTTTTAGTGGATTTTGTACAGTGCCTGCAAAGACAACTCAGTTTTTAAAGTTGGATAAACCATGTTACTGCAATGTGGAATCAAAGTTAGTAAGTCCTACCCAGCCTATCAGGTAACATGTGGAGACAGCTTGTGTATTCTTGCACAGGTTCTTAGAGCAATGGAGTTGACCATTTTGGACCCTATGGTGGTGTGTGAGGTCAGCATGGCTTATTGAGTCTGTTTCTGTAACATCTAGGCTTCATCCAACCTAACTTCTAGAAAATTACCAGATATTTCTGCATAGTGCTCATAACTGTCCAAAATGTGGAGGCTTTTTTGGAACATACTGAGCCAAAGTTGGATTTATGTTATTACCTGGAAAAAAAAAACCCAAACCAACAACCATGAGAAGCCCTCCCAGAATACTGGGCAATATAATACTAAGGTATGCAAGTGTCTCGTTGGGAGCCATCCTTTGTCTAATATATCTGGTGCTGAGTTGGACTGGTAGGTCATGTTGGACTTTAGTTGATAACCATAAAGTTAGCTGTCTTTGCACCAAGTTTGTGTGCTTGAGGCACAAGGGAGGGATTACAGACCTGGTCTGGAAAAGAACCAGTTATTGTTAGGGTTTGTGTCTCGTTTTATGTCTCATTAAAGCCATCTTTCCCCTTTTCAGACTTCATCTGTCTCTGGAGATGATTGTTACAGGTGAGGCTTGTCAGCCTGGTGTCTTCACACATGTATGTCTGACTAGATGTTTTGTGATATGCTGCTGAACGCGTACGTTTCTTCAGGTCAACAGTGGCTGATGCTGGGTTGGACTAGTAGGTCATGCCATGCCCCCAGCTTACTCAGGGTTGAGTGTCTATATGGTCTTCTGTTGCATCTGTGTTGTATGTAGGGGTGGATTTTGTGGCGTGTCTCTTCCTAAGCCTGGACACAAAGAGTACGTATTTGTAGCTTGCTGCTACTGTGACTTTGAGGGATATCCCAAAACACCATCTGTCTGTCTTTACGGAACTGATTGTACCACTCTGCGTTTTAACTGAGTTGTTTCAAGTTGTCATCCATTGACTGCTATGAGGTCTTGTTATAAGTAGTTTATGGAACTACATACTCACATATGTCCATATGTATATTCAGTTAGATGTGTGATGACGATGTATTTGTAGTTTACAGTTAACCTGAGGGATTGTTTATGGTCCAGAAAATCTGTTAACTGCTACCTAGGCATTTTATATGGCGGTATTCTTTTTTGATGAAAAATACTGGATAAATAAAATAGGTATCAATCTCAAAGAGGTTACAATGTAATATATACTCATCCACTAAAAAGACATAAGACAGAGATTAAAACATGAAACAGTAGTGATCTGGGCAGTCCAATTTGATAGTGAAATACATCCTGAGGTAAGGAGATTTTAATGCTTTCCTACACATTCTGCCTCAAATTGTAACAGAAAAGACTAATTCTGGAAAGTTTTAATCACTAAATATTATATGGTAACTAACGCTAGGAAAGGACTATCAATAGGATTATAGGTTGATATAGTTTTGAACTATTTCTAAAAATGGTTTGGACCATCATGAAGAACTGAAGTTGAGCAAACACTATATTCCAAATTGTGATATCAGAATATTTTGTTCATACTCATTGCTTGGCTATATTGCAACTACTTGGTCTCTTGTATCCTTTTTTGAGAGCTTTAAACTGACACACAATTCTTGTCACCGTTTTCATTCGTTCTCATTTTGACTCATTGGGTACTTGAAAATTTGTGATCCCCTCAGTAAAAGGGTTAATGCACATTGTTTGACAACTTCCCAAGTTGGAGAACAGCAAAGCATACCATAGTCACAGTTGGATAATTTCACAGCAAAATCACTTTTTAATGAGAAGTATATCAGCAGTACAGAGCTTTTGAAGTTGTTCTTAAGTTTGGCTGATAAGCAGCCATACTGAGCTCATTGATGGGAAAGCATCATTTGCTGAACAAGCCTCATGGTTAAGACTGGAAGTCACAGTTACGTCATTGCTTGGTTAATTGGCTGCACCTGTCACTTGTTAACGGCTCTAATCCAGTAGTCTCTGAACCACGTGTTGAAAGGTCAGCAGGGGCAGGAAAGAGCCTGGTGCACTGGGCAACATTGTTAGATGTAATCTTAGTTTGGCAACCTGTTGTGCTTGTTAGATTCAAATTGTCATGTTTCAGCTCATGACATGAGCTTCTCAAAATGAGAATGTTGCAGATAACTTGAAAGTAAAGCACGTGGTTGTTTTCCTTCAAGGCAATGCTTAATTAATTTAAGAACACAATTATTTTTTTTACAGAATGCATTCATTTGTTGGGTTTGTCTTTTGTAATGAAAAATTATTTCCAACTTTGTTCTTCTTGAAGTCAGTGGTAATTAAAAAATATGAATATGAAATTCATAATATCCAGGGGAAATGTATCTAGCTATCTCTATATATACAGACGTGCGTGCATATGTGTTTGCTAGTATTCAGATGTCCCTTCCATGTCATAGAGTGTGAGTCTTCAGCTGTCTCAGGTGTTTGCCGTTGTGGTGCTTTTTATTACATAATCCTATTTGAGGCATTGAATTTTCGGTGTAGTTGTTGTATGTCAGTAATTATGTTGGTGTTTCCTGCTATTTGTATACTTAAACTACCTTTTAATTCTAGTGTGGTTTTCAGCTAGTTAAATAGTTTGAGTTCTTTGTTACATCTTGAAAATACTTGCTTTCTACATATTGTATATGAATTTTTGAAAGTACATTTGACTATCTTGGGGACTAGAATTTGAGATAACTCATATGTTTTGCAATTTTTGTACGTTCTGTAATGAGCAACTTGCTAAACTTGTATAGGCAATTTAAATAAGCTAATTAGCTAATTCTGCACATAAGTGCAGAATATTATTATCCTATGCTTCAGAGTAGCAATTCTCGTACTATTAAATGGAACTTAGAAATTTAGAAATGTTCTAAGTTTAGAATTCTATAACATTTTGTGTTGTAAGTATTTTGCTATTTATTCTGTTGTAAACTTAAGAAGACTACAAGTACATATACGATGTGATAAAACAGGATTGTGGTATTGATGGTTGTTGATAAAAAAATAAGCAAGTTTAACAAGTGGTACTTTGCATTACTTGACTGATTCTCTTATAACATTCTTTATCAAATAGGAATGTTTCTGCTAAACATTGTTATATCATAGAATGGTGTGGGTTGGAAGGGACCTTTAAAGGTCATCTAGTCCAGCACCCTGCAATGAGCAGGGACATCTTCAACTAGGTCAGGATGCTCAGAGCTCCGTCCAACCTGACCTTGAATGTTTCCAGGGATAGGGCATCTACCAGCTGTCTGGGCAACCTGTTCCCATGTCTCACCACCCTCATTGTAAAACATTTCTTCCTTATATCTAGTCTGAATCTACCTTCCTTTAGTTTAAAACCATTACCCCTTCTCCTGTCACAACAGGCCCTACAAAAGGTCTGTCCCTATCTTTCCTATAAGCCCCCTGTAAGTACTGAAAGTCTGCTTAAGGGTTACTTGGGAAGACAAAAGCTATACTTCCAAATGTCCCCCTCTTTCTTCTTCTTCCCTCAGCTTTATATGCTGAGCATGACATCGTATGGCATGGAATATCCCTTTGGTCAGTTGGGGTCAGCTGTCCCAGCTGTGTCTCCTCCCAGCTCTTTGTGCGCTCCCAGCCTACTTGCTGGTGGGGCAGTGTGAGTAGCAGAAAAGGCCTTGACCATTTTGCAACAACCAAAACCATCAGTGCTCTATCAACACCATTCTCATCCCAAATCCAAAACTTAGCACTACACCAGCTGCTAGCAAGAAAATCAACCCCATCCCTGCTGAAACCATGACAGTTTTTGTGATGGAATTAGCATATGAATATTAATTGTGAGATCATAGCATCTAATTTGAAAGTGGTTGGTTGTATATAGAATGGACAATATTTCTGAATGCATGTACATTAAATACTATACCAGTACCAGTGTTTGTGATTCATTATTTTGGAAAAAATTCAGGAAGAAATAGCAATGACTTTAAATATAGCATGTTATTGTTACAGAAACATCATTATGGTAATGCTCTCTTTAAAAGTATATGTGTACTGGAATTCACTGTATGTGGAATAGATGATAGTGAATCAATCATTTATATCTGCTTTTGTTGTGATAAAAGATAGGGTACATGCTAATTTTTATGGATATATTTGCCCTCTTTAAGATAGCATTGTCAAACAAGTAAGCTGTGTGGTTGTTTCAGAGACTAGAACACAAAATGGGAAAAAAAATACTTTTATTGTAAATTGAGAAGTTGCATAATCACCTCCAGGAAAAGAGGATGGACTTAATATGTTCAACTTACTCTGAACTGCAGTTTTTACTTTTTTTTTTTTTTTTTAATTTTTAATTTATATTATCTGTGAAACACTCAAACTGACAGCATCTTCAAGACTTACTCTGGGATATTAATTGCAATTTACTTTGGAGTATTCTGATGGTTTATTTTATAATGAAGATGTGATCCAAGTTTCAGATTGCTTCATAGATGCTTTATGTATCCATTTTTTGTCTTACAATTCAACATTGAGCAATTTCCTGTTGTTCACAGTAGCCTAAGACAAATAGTTACTAAACTGTTTCTTAGGTATATTCAGGTTGCTAGCTGTTTTGATTGCAAGATATTATATCTGAAACTAGCTAATTTGTTAAATAGTCCAAAGAAAAACAAACATATCACTTCAGGTCTCTAAAATGTGAATTTTTGTATCGGGTTTATAGAATCATAAAATTGTTAGAGTTGGAAGGAATGTTAAAAATCATCTAGTTCCAACCCCCCTGGCATGGCCAAGGACATCTCCTACTAGACCAGGTTACTCAAAGCCCCATTCAACCTGGCCTTGAACATTTCCAGGGAGGGGGATTCCACAACTTCTCTGGGCAACCTGTTCCAGTGTCTCACCACTCTCAGAGTAAAGAATTTCTTCCTAATAGCTAATCTAAATCTACCTTCCTTCAGTTTATAACTATTCCCCGTCATGCTATCGCTACACTCCATGATAAAGAGTCCCTCTCCACCTTTGCTGTAGGCCCCCTTTAAGTACTGAAAGACTGCTTATAAGGTCTCCCTGGAGCCTTCTCTTCTCCAGGCTGAACAACCCCAACTCTCTCAACCTGTCTCCAGGCAGGGTCTCACCAGAGCAGAGCAGAGGGGCAGAATCACCTCCCTCCACTTGCTGGCCACTATTCTTTTGATGCAGTGCAGGATGCGGTTGGCCTTCTGGGCTGCAAGCACGCAATGCAGGGTCCTGTTGAGCTTCTCATCCACCAACACTCCAAAGTCTTTCTGCTCAGGGCTGCTCTCAATCCATTCTCTGTCCAGCCTGTATTTGTGCTTGGGATTGCCCCTATCTAGGTGTAAAACCTTGCACTTAGCCTTGTTGAACTTCATGAGGTTGTCATGGGCCCACCTCTCAAGCCTGTCCAGGTCCTTCTGGATGGCATCTCTTCCTTCCAGCGTGTCAATGGCTCTACACAGTTTGGTGTTGTTGGCAAACTTGCTGACGGTGCATTCAATCCCAACATCCATGTCACCAACAAAGATATAATATGTTTGAAGTTAAAGTAACCTTTCATCAGCAACGTATGTTTTTCTCATTTGCAAAAGTAACTGCTTACATGAAAAATAAATCTTCTTCTACTTAAAATAACTGTACTCTTTATGTCATGGCCTGTCTTGTATTTCATGCTGAGGATAATATCTTTCTGATGAATATTTCTAATGGAAAATGTCATTGAATTAAATGTGGCAATAATCTTCAGTTGTTATCAAAGTGTAGAAATTGAATTAAAAGCAAATTATTTTTAAAACCAAGTGCATGATCCAGTGAAACAATCTTTTTATCTGAAGCTGTTGCGGTTTTTAATACCACCCCTACCCAGGAAAAAGAGTTGTAGTTGGTGGAATTTTATCAGTATTTTAAACCAATATTGACACACCATCTTATGCCCTTCCTGTATAACTGAATTCAAACCTTTTTGAAGAAGAAACTTGTGCTTACCAAGAAAACAATATTTATCCTCCTTTCTGTATAAATCAAAGTCCAATGATACTTTGCAAGGATTATTACTACTATTAATTAAAATTGTTATGGTCTTTGGCAATTGTTCAACAGATATGATCAAACTAATACAAAAGTCCTTAATCAGAGATGATTTTTTAGTCACATAATATATATTGCTCTCCAGATCAGTTTTATGGGCTGTCCCTCAAATCCTGTCCGTAATTTGTATGATTAGAAGTTTCTCCTGCAAATTTTCCAGTGGCCAAACAAAAGAGGAACTGCTACTGACTGTTACATAAATAGTTTAACTTGTTCAAAGGCATACAGAATAGTTCTGTTTTGCATCTGCAAAATTGTATCTGCAGGGCTTCCGTTGCAGATATATTAATATAAGGTTATAGCAAAGCTTTAGAGTTGTTGTTGTAGTCATTTTCTGATGGGAAGTTTAAAGGATTAAGCAGCTGTGTAATCAATAAGGATGTAGAATATTGGTGGGGGAAAAAGCATTCATGGGTGTCTGTGTTTTCATTCAAGCACTTCCTCCACAGATTCACTGCCCAGTAACCTTTAGGCTTATTGTGTTGTTTTTTTTCATGGACTGCTGAAATGGTAGTTGCAGCCTGTTGGCGGAAAAGGAGAGTTTTGAATGGTGGCTATTGTTCTGTGAACCTTAGAGCCCTCTGGCTAGAGAATCAGCAAGAATGCCTGCTAAGATAAAGTGACATGTTGTCTCCTGTTCATGGGAATAATTTGCTGCTAAACTTTGACAGTACAAAAAGCTCTAGTGGCTTAGGGTGGGAAAAACTGTATTAAACTTCATGTATTGCTCAGCAGTATTCTTATTTAAAGGCTAATTCATCTATTAGAACCTATTCGGAAGTGTGAATTCTAAGTGCATCTTGCACAATAAACCTTGCTTATTTGTACTGTTATGGTTTATAAAATAATTCTTGAAACAACTACGAATCATGAGATTCTGTTTCTGTGTCTGTGCTTTCACATTATTTTTTTGATGCCAGAACGTTTAATGCATCATCTAATCCTTACATGGCAACGAGTTACGTAATGTTTATTAAACAAGTGTATTTCCAGTACTCTTGCTTAAACTGGTATCCTAGAAGTCTAAATAATGAATTCTTCTCTCAGAGAAGGCCATCAAATTTGTTCAGGCATGACTTGCCCTTGGTGAAGCCATGTTGGCCATCACCGATCACCTCCTTATTTTCCATGCGACTTAGCAGAGTTTCCAGGCGCATCTGCTCCATGATTGTGGTGGGCACAGAGCTGAGAATGACCGGCCTGGAGTTCTCCAGGTCTTCCTTTTTTCCCTTTTTGAAAATGGGCATTACGTTTCCCCTTTTCCAGAACGCCAGAACTTCACCAGACTGACATGACTTTTCAAATATAATGGAAAGCGGCTTAGCAACTTCATCCACCAGTTCCCTTGGACCCACGGATGGATTTTATCATCCCATCAGGTCCCATGGACTTCTGTACCTTCAGGTTCCTTAGATCAAGTGGTCTCGTACTTGATCATTGCTTACAGTGGATGGTTCTTCATTCTCCCAGCCCCTGCCTTTGCCTTCTGCAACTGAGGCAGTGTGCTTAGAGCCCTTGCCAGTGAAAACTGAGGCAAAAAGTCATTGAGTACCTCAGCCTTCTCCATATCCCAGGTGACCAGGTCTCCTGTTTCCTTATGGAGAGGGCCCACATCTTCCTTAGTCTTCCTTTTAGCACTGGCACACTTACAAAAGTTTTTCTCGTTGCCCTTGATGTCCCTGGTGAGATTTAATTCTGTCTGGGCTTTAGCTTGCCTAACCTGGTCCCTGGCTGCTCGGACAGGTTCTCTGTAGCCTCCCAGACTACCTGTCCTTGGTTTCCCCCTCTGTAGGCCTCCCTTTTGCTTTTGAGTGTGTCCAGGATCTCCTTCTTCCTCCATACAGGCCTCCTGGCTTTTTTGCCTGATGACTTCTTTTTTGAGATACATCGCTCCTGAGCTTGGAGGAGGTGGTCCTCAAATACTAACCAGCTTCCCTGGGACCCGCTCCCCTCCAGTGCATTATCCCATGGTACCCTACCAAGCAGACCCCTCAAGAGACCAAAGTGTGCTCTGTTGAAGACCAGGGTGGTGAGCTTGCTGTGCACCTTCCTCACTGCCCTAAGGATCCTGAACTCTACCACCTCATGGTCTCTGCAGCCAAGGCTACCCTTCTGCTTCACCTTCACCACTAGCCCCTCCTTCTTGGTAAGGTCAAGGTCCAGCATGATTTTGTCAGGCACAGAGGTGAGACTAACCGGCCTGTGTGTGTATATATGTATATATACACACACAGGCCTGTATTATATATATAATCATATATGATACTATACAGAGAACGATAAGAAAGATTTTTATCCCACTTTCATAAATTTTGTTGGGAGTTATTTTCTTTCCTTTATACAATTAGTGATTGAAATGGGGATAAAGTATCCCATTTACTTTATGGGGGCTACATAAAGTAGGGGCTACATCAGTCTTCTCAGGTAGTTTTAAAAAATTCTGTAAAATCTTGAGACAAAGACTTAAAATATATAACCGCATATCACAAAGTACTTACTGCACAGGTGCAGCTGACATGAAATTCTGGGAGTTAACCTTATTGCTACAAATTGCCCACTAATATATGCAAGTCTTTATATTTTCTCTAGTATACTATGTGTTCAAGTGCTGGTGATGTATCTTTCACTAGAACCTTCTGCCTGTGGCACATAGCAATTTAGGGATATAATAATCTACTAATATCTACTTAATGACTAAAACATGAAATAATTAGTTTCAGTATTGGGTAACTGTGAAAGTGAATGAGTTGTATGAAAGAAGTCAGATTACATAATCTAATAATGCTTTCTGGCCTTCAAAAACTAAGAACAAAAATATTAATTCATGTCCCTTTATAACAGGTCACCAGTATATAAAGCCCACATATTTTTCTGACACTAATGCAATACCATCCCATACATTATCTGTATAAGCTGTACTGATAGAAAATTAAAAAAAATAAATCACATTAATGTAATACATTGAATAGAAAAAGGTGAACTTCCAAAATTAAAATTTAAAAACAATGGTCTTCTCTGAATGGACGTGGTGCCTCAATGATATTGGGTCTACTCATCAAGTAGAAGCTTGCCTGGCCTAAGCTCCCCGTACTCTGCTGTGCAACACAGCTGCAAAATGCAGTTTACCTGGATGGTACCATTTCAGAAAGATTACAAAGTGCCACAGGTTATCTGGATGAAAAAAAGATTATCAGAAGTAGTCAACATGGATTCACCAAGGGGAAGTCATGTCTGACTAATCTGATAGCCTTCTATGACAAAGTAACTAGATGGGTGGATGAGGGGAGGGCAGTGGATGTTGTCTACCTTGACTTTGGCAAGGCTTTCGACACTGTCTCCCACATCATCCTCACAGGAAAGCTTAGGAAGTGTGGCTTAGATGAATGGACAGTGAGGTGGATTGAGAACTGGCTTACAGATAGAGCTCAGAGGGTTGTGGTTCGTGGTGCTGAGTCTAGTTGGAGGTTAGTAACAAGTGGTGTCCCTCAGGGGTCAGTACTGGGCCCAGTTTTGTTCAACATATTCATCAATGATCTGGATGAAGGGATAGAGTGTACCATCAGCAAGTTTGCTGATGACACAAAACTGGGAGGAGTGGCTGACACGCCAGAAGGCTGTGCTGCCTTACAGCGTGACCTCGCCAGGCTGGAGAGTTGGGCAGAAAGAAACCTTATGAAGTTCAACAAGGGTAAGTGTAGGGTACTGCACCTGGGGAGGAATAACCCCATGCACCAGTACAGGTTGGGGGCTGACCTCCTGGAGAGCAGCTCTGTGGAGAGGGACCTGGGAGTCCTGGTGGACAACAGGATGACCATGAGCCAGCAATGTGCCCTGGCGGCCAAGAAGGCGAATGGCATCCTGGGGTGCATCAAGAAGAGTGTGGCCAGCAGGTCGAGGGAGGTCATCCTCCCCCTCTACTCTGCCCTGGTGAGACCGCATCTGGAGTACTGTGTCCAGTTCTGGGCTCCCCAGTTCAAGAAAGACAGGGAACTGCTGGAGAGGGTCCAGCAAAGGGCAACAAAGATGATTAGGGGACTGGAGCACCTTTCTTATGAGGAAAGGCTGAGGGACTTGGGTCTCTTTAGTCTAGAGAGAAGAAGATTGAGGGGGGATCTTATTAATACATACAAATACTTAAAGGGAGGGTGCCAGGGGGATGGGAGGAGTCTTTTTTCAGTGGCGCCCAGTGATAGGACGAGGGGTAATGGGCATAAACTTGAACATAGGAAGTTCCATCTTAACATGAGAAGGAACTTCTTTACTTTGAGGGTAGTGGAGCACTGGAACAGGCTGCCCAGAGAGGTGGTGGAGTCTCCCACTCTGGAGAAATTCAAAACCCGCCTGGACGCTGTCCTGTGCAACGTGCTGTAGGTGACCCTGCTCTGGCAGGGGGGTTGGACTAGATGATCTCCAGAGGTCCCTTCCAACCCTAACCATTCTGTGAATCACCAGCCAACAGCGCTTAACACAAGTATTTCATAGATGAGTATAAATATCTCTCTTTAAGACCAATCTGCAATACAAAGCTTAGTTGCATTATTATTTTTGTGTGCTTTCGAAAGCCAATCTGTTATCCAAAAAATTTGTTACGTATCAAATTATGAGGCACTAGCACATGTAGACAGAAAAGGTGGGGAAAGGTGGAGGCATTTAAAGTAAAAACAGATTAAATTTCTAAACCATTATTTAACCCAATGGAGTTTTAATGACAAAACCACAAACTGAGTGTTTTTGCTATTTTAGTTTATCGTATTTTCAAAGCAAAACAGAAAGTAGCATTCATTGAAATTGATTCAAGTGTTTATAATCAACAACCATATGTAAGAGCTCATCCTGAGTTATTTTTTAAAAGCTCAGAGCATGAGCTGAAATAGAAGACTAAAGGTTATAGAAATGCATTGCAGAATGTCATAAGTCATGGTTTCTTATACCAAGAAGTTCAAGCACGTGACTGCATCAAAAAAGGCAAAACCCCCTCAAAAAACAGAACAGAGTTTGCTCTGAGAACCACAGTCAGGATCTTAAACAGGATAGATATATATCACTATATAGATATTGACCTTTCTAAGTAACAGTAGAAAAAAACCCCACCCTCCTGAGGAAGTGGAAGCATAACTACCTCTGGAAGAATTAGAAGTTCTCACTGAGAGTTCACGTGCCTAATCCTGTGTGTCACTGCAGAACTGCTGCTGAACTCCTGTTCTCCACTTGCTTCCCATGGAGTTCAAAGCTTAACTTGGCAGCTCTGAAAGTTCTCACTGAAAATGGTTTACACTGTTTACCATCACATCCTCCCACACACATGCAAAAAACCACAATGTCAAAAGTCATAGACATTTTCTAAAAAACATTAAAATCATGGAATCCATAACTCTTATGACAGCCATGACAAAAATGCAGTTTTATTGATGGGTCAGCAAAAAGTTTATGTAACCCTAGACTCTTCTGTGTAGGGTGAGTTGGAGGGCATAATATGGTTCATTTCGCATTACGGAAATTTTTCCTGTTTTATTAGTTAGAAGCACTTAAAGCCTGAAAAGAGCACCCATTTTGGCATATTTTTCAAGAAATCAGTACGAAATAAATCCAATTCTAAAATGTCCTGCTACAAAAAAATAAAGCTTTAAAATTAAAACAATGAAAATACTTAGAATTTGTGGTAGCATACGCTTAAAATCTTAAGTCAGTGTAGACAGTGGATAATACAACTTATCAACAACTGGAGAGAAGCAGGAGAAAACAGAAGAAAGAAAGGAAAAATCAATCAAATTTGAGACAATGCTCAACATGAGGTCAAAGTAAATCAGACAAATTATACAGGAAAGAGAAAAAAACGGGAGAAATTAACTACGCAAATATGAAAAACAGAGTAACATGATCTCACAGTGGAAGCACAGAAAAGAAAGCATAACTTTAATCAGTAATTTCTCTAGCTTTCTGTTCAAAAACTTTCAGAGAGAAGCTTTTGAAAAAAATTTCCTCTTCTTCAATTCATTTTGAGTCCACCTGAACTGAACAAAGTGAGCAGAAACATTAACATGTAAGCACTAGAAAACACACTCGGAGGAGAGAAAGCATCTGATGATGTATTTGAATTCAGCATGTTGGGTTCATCAAGTAAAGTTCAGGAAAGATAGGGAGGGACTATTTATCATAGAATCGTCTAGGTTAGAAGGGAGCTTTAAGATCATCAAGTCCAACCATCAACCTAACACTGCCAAAACCACTACTAAACCATGTCCCTAAGCACCACATCGACCCGTCTTTTAAATATCTTCAGGGATGGGGATTCTACCACTGGCCTGGGCAGCCCGTTCCAATGTTTGATAACCCTTTCGGTGAAGCAATTTTTCCTAATATCCAAGGGAGTGTAGTGATAGGACAAGGGGTAACAGTTTTAAACTGAAAGAGGGTAAATTTAGATTAGTTATTAGGAAGAAATTCTTTACTCTGAGAGTGGTGAGACACTGGAACAGGTTGCCCAGAGAAGTTATGGATTCCCCCTCCCTGGAAATGTTCAAGGCCAGGTTGAAAGGGGCTTTGAATAACCTGGTCTAGTGGGAGATGACACCGGCAATGGCAGGGGGGGTGGAATTAGGTGATATTTTAAGGTCCCTTCCAACCGAAACCATCCTATGATTCTGTGATTTAATGGAAACGTAAAGCTCAGAAAATATGAAAATACTGAATACGATTTAATTCAATTTGACAGCTGGAAACTAACATCATTAAATACTACAGAAACTGGTTGAGATTTACAGTAGGCATAGATGAAGGCATCATGAACACCTCAGCTGATTTAATAGTCTGCTGGCACTGAAATCAGAAGGTACTGCACTACTGTTCCCCCCTAGTCTGCTCTTCCTTCCCCTACCATGATATCTAGTTTAGGCCACCTTACTCTCTTTCCAAAAGCACACTTTTTATGGCTTTTGCTGAGTTAATTTTCTTTCAGGAAACTGAAATAACACAGTGGGATTCTGATGAGGGCTAGACCAGGTGCACACAGTAAATGGTAAAATGGTATTTGAGGCCACACCTTGAATACTGCACTCAGTTTTGGGCCATGGAACAGACCTCCTTCACTCTTTGGGCAAAGAAGGAATGGGTGATGTCATTTTGGTCACATAAATGAGAGAATAGCAGAAAGTATTTTACTTAGTACTGCATTCAGATTAGTCTTAAAAGCCAAAGAAAGACTGTATTAGAGCTTTCTGCATAGCTAGATAAAGGGAACTAAAAGATTATGGACAGAACAGAGGCTTAGTCTACAACTGACTGCTACTATTACAACAATGTATATTCCCCATGTGGATGCAGTCATTTTTCAGAAAATAAAAAAAAGTTTTGTCATGGCAAGGCTCAAATAAGTTTCAAAAAACTTAAGCCAGAAAAAAACAGTTTTACTGGAGTGAGAGTCATCACACAGGAGTTACAGATCCGTTTATGTTTATACTCTCTTTTACATTTACCTGCTGGAATGGGTCTGAGGAGGGCCACGAAGATGATAAGAGGGCTGGAGCACCTCTCCTATGAAGACAGGGTGAGAGAGTTGGGGCTGTTCAGCCTGAAGAAGAGAAGGCTCTGGGGAGACCTTATAGTGGCCTTCTAGTACTTAAAGGGGGCCTACAAGAAAGCTAGAGGGGGACTTTTTAGAAGGGCATGTAGTGACAGGACGAGGGGTAAAGGCTTCAAACTGGAAGAGGGCAGATTTAGATTCGATATCAGGAAGAAATTTTTCACTCTGAGGGAAGTGAGGCATTGGAACAGGTTGCCCCAGGAAGTTGTGGCTGCCCCCTCCCTGGAAGCGTTCAAGGCCAGGCTGGATGGAGCTTTGAGTAACCTGGCCTAGTGGGAGGCGTCCCTGCAGGTGGCAGGGGGGTTGGAATTAGATTATCTCTAAATTCCCTTCTGACCTAAACCATTCTATGATTCTGATTCTGTGTTTATCATTACTGTCTTAATTCAGAATTGCTAATGTCATGACCATGTTAGAAGAACTGCAAACCTTATGCTTTACAGCATAGACTGTAAAGAATGGGCAGGGAAAGTGGGGCCATTTTTTTGTTAATGAGAAATAAAAACACATCAGACGCAAATGTTATATTCCTAAGATAGCAAAGTCTGTGCTTATTCTTTTGTCCTGTGGGAAGTGATTTTAATAAATATATGCTTACTGTTAGGACATTCTTGGGTAAACAAAGGCCTATTCTATTGTGCTTGCAGCCGAGCATTTAGGAATCTAGGAACAGATATATAAAACGGGTCTTCAGGGGCACTCAGAATAAGCCCATGTTCGTGCAGGTACTGAATTATGCAATTCCTTTCACGAATTTATCAAGATTTATTTTAATAAAAAAATGTTCTGGGTTTTTTTTTTATTAATTTTGATAGGTGCTGCCACATCCATGCATATTTACTGTTATATTTGGATATTTTTCTTTTTGTATGTCAGAGTTTTATTTTAGTAAGTTTGTTGCTTATGTAACTGTCTGAGACTGGAAAGAGAGTATTTCCTTGTTGGTTTGCATGATTCTGGCATTAACTCAAGTAGCCAGGGGGTTTATTAAATTTGCCCAAATACTTGTGCTCAAATATTCTAAAACAGCTTTGGAAAGTACAGCAGATCCAAAGGTTTTTCACCATGTTCTCTTTCCACTTCTTTGTATGTAACTATGCAGAATTACAATGTTAGAGTAGACCTTGCTGTCTCCGTGGTGCATAAGTGAGTAAGTGGTGCCTGATTCTGTCGCCTTCTTAACTAATGATAGTTCAAAGAGAATAGTATGTGATGGAGACTTTGGTCAGCTATCTATGATTTGCACATTTCATTTTTGTACAGAGGTCTGTGTTGTGGTCTATGAATCTTAGTTAACTTTGGGCGCTATAGATTTTTGAATGCTTGGCAAGGAAGTATGTTTATTTTGGCTAAGAGTGTGGAAACATGTGAAACTTTCTTTTTTCCCATCATGTAAACTAGAAATAGAAAAAAATTAGCATGGATTTTTGGAGCTATTAGATCATCTGGTCTGACCTTCTGTATACCATGTTTTGTCCCACTTACCCTTATTGTAATCTCAGGAATCTGTGGTTTTTCAAGGCAGAATTTGTGTTCAGTTGCAGAATGTATTTTGGAGAAGTGGCTATCTTGATGCAAAGACAAGAAAATGTGGAGAATGTACTGCTGCTTTTGGTGGTGTCTTCCAGTGATGGGGTATACCTCCTGTGAAACATTTCTGCCCAATTTGGTACCAGCAAATATGTCTTTTTGCTTTTCTCTGCTAAGATTAGGTCCTTCTCAATTCTCAATATTATTTCCTCTCATTTCATTTGTTGACTTACACTGTCTATCTTCTCTACTATTTTTCTTTCTTGGAAAGACAGAATAGGCAGGCCTTCACCCTTTTTACAGGGCATTTTTCCGAGTAGCTGAGCCGTTCTTTGGCTAGCTTCTGTGCTACCTATGAAATTGCACTTGTTAGATAAGACCTATTTTCCATAAATTTCTTTAATAATACAAACTTTACCACTGACTGTTCACAAAATACCTTTTTTTTTTCCCTCTCATTTTTTCTTGTATTTAGTAGTTTGTTGATACCAAGCTAATTGGCCAATAAAACCCCTGGATAATCTAAATTCATTTTCAAAGATTGGCATGATATTCTCAGTCTTCTAATATTCATATGATAAGTCAAAAGATGAGGAGACAGAGAGTCTCTGAACTAAGCCTTTTAGAAATTTAAATAGAAGTTTACAAGTTAAAACGTATTTGTTATTCCATTAGATGAGGTCTAACAACTTCCTTTACAACTGATGACCTGAACAATACTGCAGCATTTTTGTGTGGTATAAGGCAGTTTGGGGTTTTGCCAACTAGAGAGAAATATTTATTTATGTGTTCATGTCTCTCATTGTTATATGTAGTGTTTTTCAATTCTAGTTGCTGCCTTCACTTTTACAGTGAACCTGGGTGGGTTTTCTACCAGTATCTCCTTTTTCTGTGTTGTAGAATTGTGATTTTGGGCCAACTAAATTTCTGTCTTTAAGGACTTCCAATTGCAATCACAATTTCATTGCATTGTAGGATTCTCAGTTTGGTAATAATTCTATAATCCTTCTATAATTTTTATCAGTATTGGGAAACTAGCTCAAATGTCACACTTTTCATATGGTTGTGAGTCAGTTTGCTCTTATTTTCTCTTTTATTTTGGTTTGTAATCATTGATCTCTAAGCAGTCATTCACAGTTCAGTAACTGACGAACCTTCACCTCTTATAATGAAGTCCCGAATACTTTGCGTTGGGTGCAATATCAGTGATGTTAAAACGTCGTATGGTACTCCTTAACCTTTGCTTGCACTAGAACTCCCAGTATAACTTCATTTTTTCCTCTCTCTCTTATTAACAGGTAATTTTAAAGTATTGCACTTCTTTTGTTTGGGGTTTTGTTTGCTGGTTGGTTTTGTTTTGTAGACAACATCTATAAATACTTTTTTCTCGATGTTAATTTTTTATTAGCTATCAGACTGGTCTGCAGGCCAGAAGATTGCTCCAGCTCCAAAAGTATTTTAAACTAATTTCACCTTCCTAACCTTCTTTTAATCTGCATCATCTTTCTTAACTAGAATTCTGGTTGCTAATTTCTACTCAGAGTTTTCAACACTCCAACTGTGTGTATTGACCCAGTAGGTTTCAGTAATGTCAATTATATCAGTTAGCCAATTATAACAATTAGTGTCATCTCACTAAGTACTTGGAATGTAGGATCATTCCTACTAGAAATAAGGGAATTATAGTAAATTCATGTAATCTAAAGACAAAAGGGATATATTGGGTATCTAGTCTGTCATGTCATCAGTGGGAGATTATACTCTTTCATACTTTTCTAAAATTGTGTTGAGGACAAAATATTCAGAGTAATGGTACTTCCATCGCTTCTCTTAATTACTCCACAGGCAAATATGTTTTCCAGCAGCAAAATTTCTTTTTTGTGTGTGTTTCCTACTAGATTATTGAGTAACTGAACTTTAAGGTACTAGCAGTTTTCTTGGTCAAGCAGGACTGTTTCAGCAGTATAGTTGTACATTTGTTATTTTTGCACACTGTTCTTTTAGATTGGGGTGCCCTTTCCTAAAATCCAGCTTGTATGGATTCTTCTAAATAGGAATCTTTTATGCAATTCTGATGGCTTTTTCTACTTTTATGAAGAGTGCTTCTGTAAGTAATTTAATGTGTCTTAGCCACTATGTTTTCCACTAGAATGTCAAACTCTACTAATTTCATGGCGTCTCTCACTGTTGATCCTTATTTATTCTTTGTGTACTGACTTTTTAGATCAATATATAATCATACTCCTGGAGAGATAGAGGAGGGTCATGTACCCATCAGAAATATTATTTCATTAAAAAGTTAGGGGGTTTAATGTGGTGTGGGTTTTTTGAATTATTTTTTTATCCCTATATATATATATGTATGTGGGTAAAAGTTGTTTCATATACCCATCTTTGGAATGTTTTTTCCTCTCTCTTTTCCCTGCAGTGAAATCATAATTTCTTCATAATTTATTTGTTGATCCAAATTGTTTTTATATATTTAAAATACCTAAACAATTACAATTTTTATTAAAAATTATTATGGATTAATCATGAATGGTTCATTGCAAATTCTTGGCATCTTGTAATGAGAAGTTTTATAGTTGGTCATTATCTGTTTCTCTCCTTCTGTGCTAGGCATCAAATTTGCTTAAAGTTGGCATGTTCTGCACATGGTCTATCATTAGCTTACATCCTGGCAGCAGGTAGAAAATTGCAACAGTACCTGTAGTAATCTGAGTTCTAAAAATAAGGAGAACACAAAATTGCTTTAAATATTCAGTGAGCTTAAATGGAAGTAGATAATGATTCTATTTGCATTTTTTTATTATTGTTTTAATAGCTGTTCCTAGGTGTAGTGTATACAGTTTGCCTTTTGGTGGAGACCTAGAATGCTCTGGAAACATTTCGCTGGAATGTAAAAGCTGCTGACTCATTGAATTCAAGGGGCTAGGCTCTGGGTTATGGGGTAAGAGGACAGGCTTGTTAAGGCTGTGAGACAGCAGACAGACAAAACAGTATCCAAGTCTTAGAACTTCTTACGAAATACATAAACATGTAGCACAGAGTGGAGGTAGAAGAAGGAGTTTGGAGGTATCTCAAGGAAATGAAGTTATAGGGAAAGGATGCATTTTAATGAAAACTCACTATGTGTGCTAGAAATGTCTTTTATATACCCCCCAAGCAGATGAAAGCGTGCTTTTTTCTTTTCATTATTTGAGACCAAAACATAACATCACTACTTCATAGGAGACTCCTGTGGGACAGGTGTGGTCAGCAAAAGACTGCTAACACTGTCTGAAGGGAGTCTGAGTGAGCAATGCTTGGAGACAGTTAACATTCACGGTTCTGTAACAAGTTTTTGCACACATTTCCTGATCATTTTTTATAAAGCTTAGTTAAACAGTGAACATAATGCTTTTTTTGTATTTTCCCTTTTTATTTTAAAAAAGTAAGAAAAAAATAAGTCAGATTTTTACGTTTGCTCTGTTTTAGGTTATTGACTTGAAGTTCTTTGTATGTAATACTTGCCTATCTGTATTGAAAGATAGCATGAAAAAAGTATGTGATATTGAGGTAATCTAACACTGGAATGAAAAGGAACATGGATAACCCATAACAAATTGCAAGTAGTTTGATCACCAAGACAGGCAATGGCACATTTACTGTATGACCAAGAAAGAAGTATTTCAGAATTACAGGTGGGTTGTTGAGCGCAGTGAGGTATATGTCTCGAATACAACAGTGTTTTACGTATACTGTTCTGTGGGACAGTACACGGACAGTTGAATGTCATGTCTTTAATTCTGTGGTCATAGAGTATATATTACCTAGTTTTTAAAATTAGTATAAATATTTAACATACAAAGGGTAAGCTACTTTTGTATCAAATACAAGGACAGGCATGTCTTCAATATAAAGAGTCTTTAAGTGCACTTTATACGTCCACTGAAAGTGCATAAACTTAATGCATTAAGTTTAGTTGGAATTGAAATGTTCTCATAAGCCTATTAATGTTATAGGAAGAAAAAAACACACAAAATATACAGCAGTACAAATGTAATAAACCTTTTTTGTCATTAGATCAAACTGTATCAAGTGTACAAGATTATTCTTTTCTATGGGAGAATAAAAGAATTGTCAAATAGTACATTAAAGTGTCACTGAGATCAGCCTTTTATTTAGCCTTCCTCCTTCTTACTGAGCTTAAGAAAAATGGTAGCTGTCAGGAAATTCTGTATTTTGGGGTATAGAGCAGGGGTTAGGCATACCTTTTTTGACAAAACACTTTTTTTCTGATTTTTCTTTCCAGATCTTTAAAAATTATATTAATTCATGCATGAAGCAGGTAAAAATACAAAAAATACCCAACTCCCTGCAAAACTTGCTATCCTAAGAGCAAAACTTAGAAGTTGCATTGAGATAATTCATATAAACCCCAAGCACCTGACACAGAACAACATAGACTTTTATTTTCATATCAAAATGCTGTTATGTCATTGTTTCTCAGGCCATAAAATCAGATTGTTCAGTTCTAAATGATTCAACATCCCTAGCCTGTCCGTACAATGTTAAAAATGTCAGAGCAGCACAAATTTCCATTTCTGAGTTTGAGATTTGGTTGGTTTTTTTTTTGAAGGGGTATAAAAAGAATGACCTTTACATCCAGCAGGTGAATCTTCCTTTGATCCCAGCACTTCACATACTACTAATCTGTACAGTAGTGGAGCAGTCTCACGGCTAACAACTAATCACTTTTTATTTGTTTCCAATGTATCTTTTTGGGACTTCAAAGTACAGTGAACAACAGAACAGCAAATTTTGGGGGTTTTTGTTTCTATACTTAAAAATATTAAATGTTTAAGAGCAGTTTAATTCAGTTTGTTTTAGTTTCTAAGTTCAGGAAGAGAGAAGACACCAGTCAGTAAAAATCGCCTGCAAGTGGTATCATGGATCATTAATTATTCATGAACAAATATGTAATACCTGTAATATGCTACTACCAAATGTAAACAAAACAACCAAAACGAAACCAAACCAAAACCTACCCAAACAAAGCCCTAAAACATGACTCAAAATGCATATGTAGCAATATTTTCAAAATATTTTATGAAATCTGTTCTCCATGCATATTTAAAACTCAGACTATTCAGTTAGGAAATACTGTTCAATGAATTATGACCTTTTCTCCTTAATTTCCCTCTGCCCATCACTTAACGTGTAAACATTTGCAAGTGTTAAGTATATGAGAGAGCGTATATACCATCTCCTCTTGTTCTTCTGTCTACTAGACTGTCTGATGGGATATCGAGCTGTTAACTAACCACTCTTGCAACTGATAGTTTCGCAAACAAAGTGATTACTGAATTTCTCAACATAGAAAGTGTGTCTCCACCCCTAACTCTCTTAGGGGCTCAGAAAAATATTCTGAAGGAAATAAGTATTTTAAGGTTAAAGGGAGTGTATCTTTTAGCAAGGATGCTGCAATTGTGCACCGTCTCCACCCTTAATGCACTTGGAGATGTTTCCCCTGCTCCCGATCTCTGGCAGTGGCATAGATCTGACCAAATTAGGATGTATACAGCAGAATAGGAGGGAATAACTAAAGGAAGAGTACCGTCAATTTGGTTTGTCCAGGGTTTAGGCAAAGCAGGATTCACGTGAGTTGGGTGGACGGGTGGAGTAGTTCACCAAGGCTGGAAGAAGAATCAGAAGAGTAAAGGGGGAGTGGAAACATAAGAGTTGAGATGATATATATGATAGTATTCACAGTTTCAAACCAATAATCAGTGTTTACAGGTTTTGCTATTTAATTACTGGTTGTGTTTGCATGCCAGAGTTGCCATGGCTGACACCTGGTTCTTGTGCTTCAAGTGAAGAAGGTTCAAGGGCTCAGGAGGCCTTGGGTACTGCAGCTTAGACATTCTGTATGTATCGTTGTATAAAATGTGGGGGCTTCATTCTTAAAAATAATCTGTATAATAATCTGCTATGCAGGTTTTTTAAAAATTATTTTTTCCCCCTCAACTAGAATAATTTTATAGGACTTCTAAAACCATTTCTTGCCTGCATAAACCAGTTTGGTTTGCACTGTCACGGAAAGCATGATTGCCAGTTATCCCAGAAATAGTTTCATGCAGACTAACACCATGGCTGTATTCAGTTAATTTTCCAACATAAGGGTTTGTTAAGTATGAGCTTGAGACTGCACTGATTTGGTTCTTGTAATATTCTTTCTTTTGTGATGCATATTTGAACTACAGGGATTGTTTTCCATTTACATGGTCAGCTCTGTTGAAATAAGTGTTTTTATTTTTATTCATATATGAAGGCATTTGACAATCAAATACTGGAGAGAAAAAGTTACTTTTTATATGTATGTATTAACAGATAACAATCCAATCTGGAGGTAGATCATGCTTATTTTTAACAATAAAACTGTAAGTTGCTATTCTTTGTTGCCACTGCCATTTGGAAGATGGTCTCATGATGATGATTTTTAAAATAATGTTTAAAATATTTCTGTTGATCTTGAAGTTCTCAACAAAAATGCTATTTAAAAAAAAAGTAATTCGTTCTCCATTACTTTTGATAGTCTTGATGATTATTGATGTTGAGGATATTGATGCCACCATACATAACTGCATTTAGGTCATTTCAGACTGGATTCTGTGTTAGTGTGGAAAGGGTACAATTTCTCTTGTGTATTTCCAAGCTATGGGCAAACAGAAAAGTGGGGATTAGGAGGTATAGGTACAACATTCGAATACAGAGGAACAAAGCATAACATTGCCTTTAGAAAGTAATGTAGTTCCTCTCTTCCTGTTTGCTATTTTGATAAGTGGGAGTAGAGAAAGACAGTGGGGAAAACTAGAGGGCAGAAGGTGGCTATAGATGGACATCTGTTTACCCATGGTCTCTGTTGGTGTTTTGTGGATATTTTGGCAGAGGATGAGTAACACAGGAGGCTTTTGAGGAAGAAGTGTTAGTGTCTCTCTGGATTTTATCACGGAATTTCAACCCAGGCAAAAGAGGCAGTAAAAGATGACGCAAAATAATATTTAGGGAAGGAGCTGACGAGTATTTAAGTACAGAGCTAGATACAGAGCTGTTACAGGAACCTTGTGAGGAAGAGGTGTATCATTTACAACATAGTAGATACATGAAAGGCAGTTGCCTGAAGTCTTTTTACTTATCTGTAGTAAACCCAAATTTTCATATTCCTAGTGCTCTATAGTCTGATTGGAGTCAAAACATAGCAGTTTTGTAGGGTTGTACAAATGTAATCAACAGTGAACATGTGCCTGCTGCTCAATTTATGAGTCCTGAAAAACTGCCAGGGCAGCATTTTGAGCTAGTAATTTGTATTACCTGTATCCAAGGCAGTCTCTGTATGTAATACCAGTTAGCACATCCTTGGAAAGAAAACAGTAAGAACTGACATTATTTTCTCATTTCATATGTTGTCCTTTTTAATGCAAAGGAAGACAAGATTTTAATCATCACAGTGTAAACTTTCGTTTTGCACTTCTTTTACTTCTCTCAGATCTAATACAATGTTTCTGTGTACCTCTGTAACTTCAAGGCACCAGTCCTCTCCAGAAGCAGTAGATTCCACTGCTTTAAAAATGCAGTTGTAATCAATTTTCTGGTTTAAGAGGCATCTCTGAAGCTTAGGTGTTAAAAAACATATTCAGATTCTAATATATCCACCCACCTCTGCCTTCCTAAATGCTCTAGAATGTGTTTCTGGAGAACTGTGAACCTAGGCCCTATTTCTGCAGCAGATCATAAATAAAAAGTCTGTTGGACCTGATGGTAGCACCTTACCATATACTATCAGAGGTGTGAGATGCAGTTAATACTTATGTTTCTTTCCAAATGCATTAGTTTTCTAGTTTATTTGGCTTTTTGATAGATCTGATACTTTATTTTAGTGGGATTTATATAACATCTGTTCCTGGTTTAACCTTTACTACCTTCCTTTGCTTACTAAAGAACCTCACCACCTAAATTTTTAAGTCAGTGTTCTCTGTTAATGTCAAAACCTTTATCTAGAAAATGCTGAATATCATAAACTGCAGGCAAATGCAGAAGTAATCAGAAGACTGCTTCTTTTTCTAATCCTGTGCTTTATAAAATGTAGCTAAGACGTGATATTTAAATATCCTTCTATAAAACGTATTTACTAATTTTGCCTTAGCTTCTTAAACTGCTTTCTTTGGAATGTTAAAGAAATTACATTCATTTGTCATAGGGCTTTGGCATATCTGTTTAGTGTCAGCGGTGGGTAGGAAGGGCAGATGTGAAGCCTGGCAAAAGAAAGGCATGGCTGTACTTCAGTAGGACTCACTACTGATCTTGCTGTTCTCACTCTTCCACATACCTTAAACTAGTTGTGAAAAAAAAATTGTTCTTAATGAGTTAACTCTTCTTTTTAACCTTTAAATTAGGTTTAGTAAAGACATTGATAAAAGTATAAAAAAGTGTAAGCAATATGATTTTTCAGTATCTCATATAGCAATTATAAATGAATGCATTCTCTTTTTTTCTTGTATTTTAGACCACACCATAATTATGCAATAATTTGTAAATTTAAGATTGCACCATTCTTTATAATAAGTGCTTAATCTTTTTGCAAGAAAGATAAGGCAAACATACAAAAGACGGTATTTGGCAATAGTTTGCATAAGAGTGCATTGTTAAAAGGAAAAAGTAGCTAGTAGAGCAGTCTGAAAAGAAAAATAACTGATAGAAAGGCAGGAAAAACTGTTGCAAGAGTAACTACTAGAGAACTATTGAGCCACAAGCCAAAACTGGTGTCAAACATATTAATGCTTGACCGTGATGAATAACCATGTAAGTATCAAGCATTTTGTACCTAAAATAAACACTAGAACTAGATTGACTCAATGTTTAATTTTTTTAAGTTCTTAAATATTTATGTCAAAAATGGTCTGGTTGATGTTTTTCTTATCTGGTAACACAGTGAGACAGAAGAGTTGGGTAGGTTCTTGCAGGGACGCACAAGACAGACTGTTAAAGACAAGACAATCAATGTTACTCTTACAAGGAAAACAGGATAGTTCTTCTTCTGTATCCGAGCTACACAAAGCTGATGTTAAGTACAGAAAGAGTACATGAAAGTAGCTGGCTAGCAGCCAGCTGAGTGCAGTGTTCATTATCAGCAAAAAATACTATTTTGAGGAAAGAATACCTGCAAAATAACTTGAGAGCAAACTTGAAAAGCAAATACAAAACCAAAAAAAAGAACAAGAGAAGGGGGAGGCAACCTACATAAAAGATGGATTTACGCGGCTGTGGGACATAAACATGTCAGCACGGCAGCTTCTATGTAAGTGTGCAGTTCAATTTTTATTTCTTTTCTATACACACTTTTTGCAGGGAGTGGACTTTAAAAATGCTCTGAACATGCAATTAATAGTTCCATTTTTTCATTGCTTTGGGAACACTTTGATCATGTTGTGCATATCGAAATCCAATAAACTATTGTTGGGTTTTAAGGTCTTGCATTATACACAGTTCAAAAAAAAATACTTGCCAGGTTTTAACTTGGAGATTTCCTATTAGTGCTTTGTCTTATAGTAATTGCTCTACTGTATCACTTGAAAACACTATTGGCTGTTAGGCAAATCCCTTGATGAGCAAGATTCTGAAGAAAGGAAATCCTTTGGAAAGTAATGAGTTACGAGAAAGTTTCTGCATGTGTTGCTTGCTTTGTTATTAAAATTTTGTTTAATAGTGTTTGGCTTTACTAATTGTGAAATTTCCTGCAGTATAAATGTCAGTAATATAAATCATTGTTTATCTTTCCTTTCTATGTTTTGTTCTTGTAAAACTGCTTTTAAACAAAATGTGCTATGGTTCATGACTGTTTGGTCATTTCTGAGAATAGATATGCAAGTGAGGTTATTCTTTCATACAGGGTACTTACAAAATATGTATAATATTTTACTGGTAAAACAATTACAGGCCTGTAGTCTGTTTATTAATACATTACTTCAGAATACCATGAACACAAACTGTGTTCCTAAATTATATGAAATTATATGAAATACCTAAATTATATGAAATACAAACACCAGCCTTGTCTGAAAGTCAGAATTTTAAGGATGTCATGGCATAAATAGTAAAACTAATTTAGGAGTGTGTTTTGGAATGCATTTATATAGAACATTCATTGGCTACTCACAGAGTACTAGACTTACGATATACAATACTGTTTTGTTACTGGTTTCATCTTCCAATGGCCATAACCACCTGAAATTGTAGAATCACAGGATCACGATCACCAAGTCCAACCATTAACCTAGCACTGCCAAGTTACCACTAAACCGTGTCCCTGTAGATCGTGAAGCTTCTTTTCTTATTCACTAGAAATATTAGTTGCTTTATAAGCTCTTGAAAATAGCTGTCTAGCTTTTCTTTACAAACTGCATTATTTATTTATCTTTTCTTCTTTGAAAAGTACAGTACCTACTAATGGATAAGGCAACCTTAAAAGGAGCCCGTGATCCATTCTCATTTCTTAATGCATTTTGAGTACTAACCTGTCTAAAAATTGGTTTGGAAAGTACCTGTGAATCTTTTGGTATCTCTTGGATTCCATTCAGCTTAGAAACACAATTGAATATAGTCTTAACCAAGCACATTCTGTATGGCTTGGCTTGCCAAAAATGTTAAAAATTGAATTGATACAGTGTAACTACAAGATTCATTACCTTCAGTAGCTGTAATTGACATTTTAGTTTGATTTTAAGCTAATATGCTCTATTTTGTATTTGCAGTTGCCTGAATGTATATACAGTTATAACTGGTCAGTGGATGCACGGTCACTTCTAAAGCTTTGGTACCTACTCATGCCTGAGTGTGTAAAATAGCATGTTATGTATGGAAGTTTTAAAAGAAGAACAGAAAAGATTCAGGATGCTGAAAGGAAAGGATTGAAATTCTGTCCAAATTCTAAAACATAAAGAAATGGTTGTTTGAGATATTTAAACTAAGAGTACCAAAAAGTGGTATGTGTCTGTAGTAATCAGGAAGCAGGTAATCTAAGTAACCTAGTAGATCTTTTGCATTTTATTTCTCCAGTTTTAAAAATCATTTGCTACAAATTTTGATGTATCCCTTTTTAGCTGTTTGAAAAATCAGTTTAACATTTGTCATGTCATTCTTCACAGTGAAATTTTAGCTAGGACTGTTACAACCAGAATATTAATTCCACAACATTGTTAAAGGGAACTGTGAATATAGGCACAACACTGGCTTTAATTAGGTTTGTTTGCATTGTCTGTGGGTTTCGTGTCACTACTTAGTTCTTCCCGTTGACTATCTGTACTTTTAACTATTTTTCCCAGATGTTTTTTCTTGTGCTTTTCAAGGCAGAGTTCATTTCTGCCCATATTTTAATTTTTACATCTGTTAATGCATTTCTGTTTTCTTACTGGATAGAACAATTATTTAGTGTCTGTGGATTTTATTAATGTGCTGATTACTGTCTGATTCATAAGTTAGCCAAGTCAGTTCACCCATCTGTAATAGCTAGTGAAGAAACAGAGTGATGAGCAATACCAACAAATTCAGAACACTGATGATCACTGAAAGGTAAGATTTCTCGTACTAAAAGCATTGCAGACTGTGTAAAAACCAAAAGAGCAAATTCAAATATTTCTGAAGAAATCTGGCCACATGGAACAAGCTTATCCTATGTGCAATGCATCAGTACAACTCCAGCTCAGTCATAATGTGAAATGAAACACTTTTTACATGAATAGTATTTAGACTGAACATAAATGTAATTCAGTTTGTGGAAGTGCAATGCATCTGTATTAGCAGACACACAATGATTTTAACAACAACAAAAAAAATCTGCTAGCAGATGGTGTCCAACAAAGACCACTATTGTTTCAGTGTGAGATGCTTCAAATGTTCTGGGCATTTAGCCCAGACAGAGCCATTTTTCCTATAGTATGTGACCAGGCAATAACAAAAAGAATGAAAATAGAGGTGTCAGTCCATACAAAAATATTTTTATAACTTAATATATCTAACAAGTCAGTGGCAATTATTAAACCAAGTTAAATTAACAAAACTGATAAGATCATTCTTTTTACATTTTCATGTCTCTCCAAACAGTTATTTGGCATTCTACCTTCTAGGAAAAATGAGTTTGGAAAGTTAAGCTACCTGCTGGTACTGTTTAAATGCCCACAGATAACATAACTCAAGCTGCCTGGTGCCTGAAAGTGAGTGTTAGGGCAATCAACAGGAACAATAAAAATCTGTTCAAACAGAAAACCCACAAATCCCAAGGATTTGGAGCCTCCCTATGGATTTTCCGCAAATTTTGCTGTTTTCAGCAGAATCTAAGCTTTTATTTTAAAGGTGAACTGCAAAGCTGAAAAGAAAATTGAGTTAATAAAATATGTGCTGAATCCCCCCCTCTCCTTTTGCAGCCTCCTGACTGGGGCCGTCTGCCACATATGTTTTAAGTTTTTCTTTTTATAAAAAGAAAGCAACAACAAACTCCATCTTTGAACATCATCTAGTACTTACTTGTTAACCTGAAGAATAAACTTCCATTCTTCTCAATAGTCTATTAACTCTGAAGTATTTCTTAAATCCATGAATTTGTTTTCTTCAAGTCAAATTACTGCCATCCTTTGACTTGGTCTTATCCACTTTCTTTGTCTGTATTTAACTCTTTAGAATGTGAACTCTTGAGCATACAGCTGTTATCCTTCCATCTGTATCTGACATGTTTTTTAAAAAGAATGAGATTAAGTGGTTTTGCGAAAATGCAAGGATATTGCAGATATGAAATAGGTTTAGGATAAAATTTTGGTACAGATAGCTTGAATGAGGCGTGACTATTGATTGTAGTTTACAACAATCGAAGTATTTTTAGTTTTAAGAAGTAAAAATCAGATGAACTTTCACGACTGTTGTGAGAATCTGATTTCTGGTAACTTAAGAGCCATGAGAGAGTTTTGTATGAAACATTTCAACTGGCATTCCTTATTTGAGAATATTTAGTGATAATCATTAGTAGTTCAGTGAAAACAGGAATAGGATTTTATTAATAACCAAATGAAAACCAGATCCCAAAATGCTGATAGTGATAAAAGACAAGTAACTAATACTCTTGTTAGTAGCTATGATTTTTTAAGTAAAAAATGCCTAAATTACTGTACATGTATTATTTTTTATGTTATTATGCATGCACTTGATGATAGAAAGGAGAAATCCTATTTAAAATGCTTTGTTTATTTATTTATTTATTTTAACTAATAAGGGAGAAGTAGTGTTGAAGACTATGGGACCCATTCTCTGTGTTCCAGTGACCTTTGTTACTAAACAAAAACAGAAAGTGCACCCTAGTAAAATGCGTATTGGCAAATTTTCTAATTTTATATTGTTCCAGTAAGACTACTTCTTGCTAAGATCTCTTTATCTTTTTCTTTACAGTATTCTTTCTCTTCATTGATCTTGACTGTCAATAGGTGTTCTTTGCCAGTAATTTAGTAAGGAAATGAAGACTTTTAAAAAGGAAAAGGCATCCTTTGATTTCTAAGTGCGAATAGCATAATTATTTCAACTGTCTGTCTCACTTCTTAAGCACTGAGTTTTGTTGGTTTACTGGTAGACTTGAATATTTTTAGCTGATTAAATTTATGTAAATTCTGAGCAGTTTAGAGATAACATATAGTTTGATGCTGAGAGTTTTTTGGACAAATAGACTCCTATCAACTCTGAGAATTTCTCACAAAACAAAGTTCACCCATAATGTTGCATATTTAATTAAAAACACTGCTGAGAGCATTGTTTATGATGCCACGCACCTGTTGTGTTCTTCAGGTAGGGATGTCCTAGTTGACTTACTAACTTGTTGTTTCTTAACCCAGATAAGCACTTTCTTCAGCAGGTCATAGAAACGTTTTTTTAATGTTACACCTGAACTGGTTTTCTTGTCTGTTTAATGGAACTTGTCTATACTGAGAATAATTTGCGTTACTTTATAGAGTGTAAAAAATCTTAAAATGTTGGTAGTGTATGAGGAGTATTATGTAGGTTGTTGGTAGTAGATGAGGTATATTATGTACTATATTATTTAAGCAATAGTATAGCAGTTGCATTATTCAGAAGATTTTTTTTAATCAAGGACTACATTTAAACATGATCAAAATATTACTTTACTTACATAATAAAATGTTTATATTTGACAAAAACAGTGCCCTCTACAGCACTGATCAAATTAATGTCAGTGGTGGTGGTGTTACAAGAACTGTTCTTGTGATACTAAATGTAAAAATATTATCTAAGTCAGCTTAAATATAACCTTCAGGCACCTGTTTTATAGTAAAGTAGACTGTTAAGGACAAAAATTTAATTGGCTGAAACCTAAAAAGATTAAAATTGCAAGATACTTGTTGATTGAAGCAGTGGTACATGGGATAAAATGCATGTCAATTTGCACCTGTCTTACAAATGCTCACATACAAGCTTCACTTTACTTGCATGCTTACAGGTCGTTGTTTGGAAGTGTTTCAGCCACAAAATTTCAAGTCTATGTAATACATGGTTAATACTTTTGCCAATTAATTTTAGCATTTTATTCCATTTTGAGATACAGGTATAATAAATTAAACTGTACTTTGAATAACACAGTGGAAGTATTTACATGTAAAGCAAAGTACAAAAGTGCAGGACTGGAGACTGTACTTATAACAGAAATAATTAACTTGATTAATTATGCCAAACTGTTACCTCTGTACTATGGCTACTAGAATAAAAAATAACATTGAGCATCATAAAATAGATTTGATGCAAATAATATTCATTGTTAGTGGATTACCTGCGTTGCTTTTTAAATCAGAATAAATGTTTTCAGTTACATCTGGGGCTGAGATGATCATCTGAAGTCAATTTTTATTACACTATATGATTTAGGTACAGCTTGAGATCTACTGCAAAAATAAAATGTCTTTGCTACTTGATTTGAATTTTTGAGACTTGCTTTAGCTCAATTTAAAAATACTTTTTGTTCAATCTAAAGGAGTCTCAAAATGTTTTTTCTGGCTCACATACAGTCCATGATTAATTGATTTACAGATGTGGGGTAGTAATGTAAGAGGCATTTATGACCCATTCTTTCTTCACGTGAGAAGGGAATGGGTAAAGGGGAGAGATTAGAGATGGAACTACTTCATAAGGATGTGAAATCCATCTGGGGTAAGCAGCAAATAAGCTCAAATATTCTGCTGTAAAATAACCTACAGCTCAGGTTGTGCTTCTGTAACTCTGAATTAATGGACCTTACTTTTTGTTCTTCACAGAATCACAGATTGTAGTAGTTGCTATAGAAACTATCATTTTAATTTTTTGAATTCTTTTTGGTAGTCTTAGTGTGAAGCTAATATGTTGCTGATTTTTGTGACTAATTTTATAGTTGAAATTAAAAGATCAGATGCACCGAATATACTAGAGACACTGAAATACATGCTTGATCACACTGTGGGAAGCTGGGGCAGTTTTTCTTATGGTGCATACATCAGTGTAATTAATTCCATAGTCTTCAGGCATTTGCTGGATAACTCTACATCAGCTGTAGCATGATGGTCATGTGTTAACTGTTCAATATAGGAGTTCACACAAGTCTTAAATACTGAGTCAGGCTTTGATTATATTTCAAAATCCATCTAATGATTATTAAACTCCTTTCTTATTTAACTATCCATGCATTACATAAAAATGAGGGGTTTTTTTATACTTTTTGTTTTACGTGTAGATATCTCACGGTCGTTGCTTTCAAAGTTATATCAAGCTTCTGCTGTTACATAAAACAGAGAATGATCTTTAGATCTTAGAGCTGTGAAAAGCTTACTTTCCCTCCATTCAAAACCAGAAAATGACAGATCACTTCGAGGAATATTTTTACATAAGAGATATTTAATCCAAAAAACAGGAAAACCCAAATATATCTGTACACCTTTAGGACCTCTCCAGTATGGAAAATATCATTCCACGCTTATGTGCTGCTAAGTCAAAGTAATAAATGTCAGTTTTTCAGAAGTCATAACTGATTTAAGAATAAACTACACTGGATTAGATCAAAGATCCATTTAGCCAAATATCCTGTCTCTGACAGTGGCCAGAAGGAGGGTAGTTCTATCACACTACTGGGGAACTTTTCTGTTTCCAACAAACTAAAGTTTAAGGCTTATTTAGTCAGAAAGTTCATTTGGTCTGTTGTGTTTAATGCTCTTTGGTGTATTTTTGTTCTGTTAATAGATCTAGCTACTTTCAACCGCTTCGTGCTTTTTGTCTGTATGATGTCTTGTGGCAATACTTTCCTCAATTTAATTGGAAGCAGTGTGGACAATATTTCCTTTTGTTTATTTTTAAATCTGCTGTCTTGCTGCTTCATTTTATATTCGCAAATCCTTGACATACGAAAAATAGTGAATAACACCTGTAGCTTAAATTCTGTTGAAGACATTTCTCTTATATTTGTTTGGATATAATTTTCAGGCTCATTCAAATCTCTGTTTACATTCTAATTTGCCTTCCATATGAAATGTCCATACCCAGCATCTCTGATCGCATCCAGTCCCTAATATCTGGATTCTGAATCATGAGCAAACTTTGGAAGTGGTGCGACATGAGGGATCTCTTCTTTCACTGGACAGCCAGAGGGACTTGATGACCCATTCTCAATGAAATCCCAGTTGGAAGTTGTTTGCTCCTTCTGTCAGCATATTTAGATAAAGAGGAATCATAAAAATAAGGCAAGGCGTTCTTAAAAGGTCCTCTTAACCACCCGTGTGTTCTGATACAGAAGCTGTCATAGACCAAGCTATGGTCCTTGACTGGTGAGTGAGCTACATAGTTTTTCCAGAGATAGAGGATTCCCGAAATACTACTTGACTTACTGTGAGTGCATTGTACAGTGCTTCTCTGAAGATCAGTTCCCTGAAGTGCTGTATTTGCTATGTGTGTCTGTGTTTTCTGTGTTAAACAGGAAAAGACAAACAAGGAGCAGCATGCTGATACAAAAGCGTTTCATCCAGCCCCTACCTAGCACTCTCTGTCTGCAGGAGACCCTCATATCTGGACAAGAAGGATGATGTAAGCCAGAGAAATTGTTCTGACAGTGGAAATCCTAGCTTTTGACTTTCCCAGAGAGTCTTGCATCACTCTCCTGTCGCATCCATGTACATGTGGTTCCTTCATGTGACAAAAGAGGGCTTGAGAAAGGCAGTGCTCCAGCAAGTTTTTTTTCTTGCTGCCAGAAAAATTCTTTCCAGTCTGCTCTCTCTTGTCTGGATCAGAGGAGCCCCTAGAAGAGGGGGCAGCCAGGAAGGATCTTCAGGCTGGATGAATCACCCTGTTGGATCCTTTGAGGCTCAGATAGTACTATTGGAATGAGGAGGTTTTTGTTAGCTTTGAGTGAGGCTCAGTGATTGCTTCTAGACTTGAAACATTCTGCAAATCAGTCTTCAAATTGACATTAAGTTGATGACATTTTTATGTATAGAAAAGCGATTTTATTTTATGCTGAGGTTTTAGAAGAATTAAGTTATTTTGTTCCTCTTCAGAGATCTGGTTATTTTGAGTCTTAGTAAAAGAGAGAATCTGTACTTGCTTGTGGAGGAATGCAATAGGTAGATTGAGTAGAATGTTTAGGTGATCTTTCAGACAATTTGGCATTGATCCTGCAAACACCTCAGCACATGCTTAACTTCAAGCCTTTTTTTACATTATTAGAGCTATTAACTACTGTGTACTCAGAGTTCTCAGTTGTAGTTTGCAGTAGCAGAGCATTTTAATATGATTTGTTTGTTTAAAATATGCATTATATAGAGACTGCAGAGCAGACTCACTTGGGAATAATGTTGCCATTTCGTAACAGGGAAGGATGCTAAAATCTAGAAATGTTTAGGCCAGCTAACTCTGAAACATTTTTGGCAAGATTGCCTTTTTTGAATCTGGCTTTTCAATATAATTACAAATCAAGTAAAGTTGACTGTTTGCTTTATTTAAGGCTGCTCCTATGACAGAATTTACTATTTAGTATAGACAGGTGATATGGCAGGTCAGAAAAGGACTCTGTATGTCTGTGGTGACTATATTTTACGGCGTCTGATAGGTTTTTATGGAAGCCATTTGGTGATCTCATCAACAAGTCTATTGTTTCATTACTATCAGATTCAGTGTGTTTGTGATTAAATCAGCAGAATGGAGAACATGAAGGGAGTGCTGCTCACTTTGCAATCATTTCCATCTGTTATAAATTCTTATCAGATGTTGGAAAACAGCAGGCAAAACTCAGAGCAAGTGTTTTATCCAATTTCCAAGAAACAGTGATATGTAATTGGCATATATTGTGCTCTTAGTTTAATCTGTCCATTTAGATATTTAAAATGTCCTGTGGTATACCAGTATTAATAGAATATATAGAAGGCTGTTTCCATTATTCTTCTCATTATTTTCTTTTAAAGACTCTGATACAGATAAAAATATTTTGGTACTTAATCATCATGAGCACTGCTGACACTTTTCATAAAATGGAGAGTCAGAGTGAAACTTGGAGAGGAAAATCTCCATTAGGTGTATGCTGCTGTCCTAAGTGCCTTTGCCTCCCATTAATGATACAGGAATCTGCCGGCAGAATTGGCTGGCCACTGGCCAGTATCATTTGCCTTGAAGAAGTGGGAGAGGAATCCATCACCAATACACATAAGCTGATTTATAATTAGAGTTCCCAAGGAATGAAGTCTTGTATTTCTTCTAAAATTCATTTTTAGTATTAATTGTTCTAAATAGATGTTACTGGTTTTCATGTAAATGTCTGAGATGGTTTTAATAATATGAAGGGGTTTACTCCAAAGAAATTTTCCACAAAAATTGTGTGGTCTCATCTGAAGAGTGAAAAATACCTTATCTTTTTTTTCTAAATTACTGAGATTTTACTGAGTGTCTTCTTGACTCAGAACTCTGCAGTACTTGTATACTTTCCTACCCTTTTTCATGTTTTCTCTGTCTCTCTTTCTGAAATTAATAATTCTTTTTTTCTCCATCTTCGTGTCAGGGGTGATATTTCATGGTGGGCATAATCTTTGTCATCCTTTCTGGAGTTTCCTGTATTATCGTGTTGGCCATTTTGACATGGGATTTCCAGTTTCGTTCATAGTATTCTAAATTGAGCAGTACTGGCTGTCTCTTGTAGTGCCATTATAATACTTTTTGTATTATTCTCCTTAATAAGCATACATTTTATCTTACTGTTTTCCACAACTACATATTAGTAGTAGTCTTCATTGAGCTGTGACTAGTAAAGTTCAGAGGCTTTTCATGAACTCATTACTCAGAGCTGTGTAAGATGTACAAGGATTTCCCTCTGCAGAGTCTCCTTCAATTTTGTAGGAGAATTTAATCAGAATTTCTGAGAACCTGACTGTGGCCATTTGTTCCATTCACCATTCCTGAGTTAAAACCATGAAAAACCACCATGGTTTTGTCTGTGCTTGACTGAGATCCTGATTTTGGATCTTCCAGAAGCGTGCCTCATCATGTGCCTCCCTCAGTTTTTTCAGAGTATTTATCTTGAAGTATTAACTTTCCCATATTGAAAGGTAATTGCTTATTCTTGTCTCAGTTTGGCTTTGTTTTAAATTCATTCCTCACCATTTGCTTTCTCTTTTCTAGAAGGTTTATCATAAAGGCTCTTTGAATATCTAAAACCATTCGCATTGTTGTCCATTACTCTGTTCATCCACACCTTCACCAATACATTGGAACAAAACTGCTAGATTGGTGAGACAACATAGAGACTCACTGTTCAAGATGTTGTATATTTTATTAGTTATTTAAAACAACACCAGAAGCTACCATGAGGTTTACTGTGCTTTCTCAGGTGCTCCCCTTTGTTCTAAAGGTACAGCGTTTGTTACTATCTGGTCATGCTGTACAGCATTGTTTTTAAAATGAGTTAGTGGAACAGCCATTCCTGAGTTCCTTCCAAAGGATGTACTCTGGAGCTTTATCACACTTTAATTGGTCAATATGTCTTTTTTCTGACACCTCTGTCTCTGGTCTTCTCCCATCTTTATGTCCAAATCAGATCAGGTTCTTAGAGAGTTGTCTCCTTAACATCTTCTTTTGAGAAAGCGGACACAAATCAATCATTTATCGGGAGTGGTTTTGTTTTACTTTATTATTCCCTTTAATCCCATGTGACCTAGTGACCTCTTCCTTCTTTCATATTTTCTTGTTTTAGGTAATTCAATCATTTTAGCTTTAATACCTTCAGCTGTTTCCTTTTTAAAACTCATCATAGCCCCTTTTATACATCTTCTAACATATGACCTTCTATGATCTGTTCTGACAGCCCTAGTTTAGGTTAACAGATACAAAATTATTTTGTTTGAATAGCCTCTTAAACCTTGTTCTTTAGTTACACTGTTTAATTCCTTGCCTTTCTCGTCCCTTTTTTGTGAGCTTTGCCAATATTGCATCTATTACCTTTTTTTGTTTTACAGGAAGCATCCATGTTTCTTCTAAAGCATTTAGTGCTTTTATCTAAGACATTAAGTAAGCTGAGGCAGCTGTGGTAATAATGGGCAGAATCGATTGTTTCTTTCTAGCAAACAGTCCAAAACATATAAGGACCTTTCGTAATGCTCCTAGTGTTTTTTTATCAATTGTGTAGGGGCTTGCAGGTCATTCAAGGAGCCATTTAGGTCGAGGGGGAATGGCTTTAAGCTGGAAGAGGGCAGGTTTAGATTAAACATTAGGAAGAAATTTTTCACTTTGAGGGTGTTAAGGCACTGGAACAGGTTGCCCAGAGAGGTTGTTGAGGCCCCATCCCTGGAAGTGTTCAAGGCCAGGCTGGACGTGGCCTATGATTTATGATTAGAACTTGTCTGACTTACCTGGTGAAACCACCCTTCTAAATTTTCAGAATGACTTACGGATTTGGTCTGCTCCCTCTACGATGGTAGAACAATATAATATAATGGTGTAGATTTGAAAGTAAGAGTAATTAAAGATAATTATTAGTGGCTAATAGAAAAAATATCTTGAATTCGTTTAATAAAAGAGATTCTGCTAAACTAACCTATCTTTAGGTATTTCCTGAGCAAAAGTAACCTTTTTTCTAGTCTATGTATATGTAAATGATAATACTGTATGTGTATACTCAATGTATACTCAATGTATATGATAATACTCACTCTGGATTAATATGGAGGAAATGGTTAAAATGAAGGAGAGGTAAATATAGAACAAGAACTGTAAAATAGGTAAGAAGTTGGTTAAAGGAGAATATAAATTCTGTTGAAAGAGCAGCTATTGTTTCAGACCAGATTTATTAGGATAGTTCTTACATGAAGTTTTCAATAAGACTTGAAATATGAAAGAAAAAAAACCCAAAGTTCATTAGAAGAATCTTGTAGATAGTTCAAAGTTGGAGAGCAATATTAATGAGATAGGAGTTACTTAAAAAGGAGTATCCTAATGGAAAATTGGATGATCTCAAAACCTTGAATGATAGAAATAGGGTGAACTTAACAGTCATAGGATCATGCAGTAAGGAACTGAAACAAGAATTCATCCTGCAAGCCATCATTCAGAAGTGACAGAGGAAGAGGAAAACCTCTTAATTACAACAGCTGTGAATGACCAATGTGGTATGCTATTACAAAAAATAAAAAAGGCAAATGCATTTCTATCAAGCATTAAGCTAGGCATTTGCAATCCAGACAGATACACCATTGATCTGAATGAGAGATGCTGGCAGTCTCCTCCAGTTTTTCTGTTTATTTTGTTTTAGTTTAACCGTGTTGCCTATCTTGTATTAACCATAGTTATGTTCTTCTCTTAGACTGGGAAAATTTAGGCTCTCCTATGTGTTCCAGAATCTGCTGTGAACATAGAAGTACAGATGGTGCATAAAATCAGCCTTAAGCTAAAACTATGATATATGCTTCTATACATGCCCTAATGCATACATCTGCAGTTTCTGGCAGTGTAACTGGTGG
>NW_009647024.1:1471469-1474774 GCF_000708025.1 Charadrius vociferus
GAAAGCTAATATTTTTTATTAAGCAAACTGTGGAAGAAAAATAAACTAGCTGAAGAAGAGCTCATGTGCCCTGAAACCTGTGGGTTTTTTTCCCTCTCTATCTGTCTTAATTGCTGCAAAGAAATATATTGCTTCTCCCTTAATATCTTTCTTCTTCTTGCACAAGTTTATACTTCATGCTTAGTCTGCTGGCCCTGCTGTTTTGCTAAGCTTCTCCTAACAGACTAAAATGGTAACATTCTTCATCAGTCTTAGCCTGTGAGAATTTGTTGCTCAGTACTGAGACTGCTGACATACAGTGCAGTTTGTAGTCCAGTATACATAATTACATTAAATAGAGTGCCAATTATCTGATGCTTTAATTATGTGATCCGCTTATTTACACTCGAGTTTATGGAAAGGGAAAGACGGTAATGGTTGCCCAGGTAGTCTTTAGTAGACATGCCAGTCCTATTTGATTTCAGCGTTGAAATCTTTCAGTAGTTCTAGATGAAATATATAAATACTGGCAAATCATCCATAATCTCTTTCAGTGCAGAAGTTTTTTAACAAAGAATTACAATACTAATTGCAAACTGTAATATACCAAGTACTGTTAAGGTCAAAACCAGCATTAACTGTTAGCATTAGCACAGGTGTCTGTACAGAGCCCAGCAGCTATATTAAAATATTTTGTTTACAAGTTTCCAATGTCAAGACCTGCTGAATGTGTCTTCCACCATTTTTATATCATCATCTTATCTGAGATACGACTGCGATGTACCATTTGCGGAAGACAGACAGACATATGTCTGACTCCTACAGCAAAACCAGGCTGGCAAAAAGACACAGTGCATATTCCAAACCCATAATTTTCATTCTCATTTTTACAGTTGTAAAATTCTTACAGTGCCAGAGATGAACAGTAATGTAATCCAGACAAAAATAAGATTCCTGAACCCTAGAAAAGTCTTAGATCCACATGCCAAATGGGGGGATTTGCTATCCATTCCAAGAATTGTACGTTCTGTAGGTACCCCAAGGAGCAGAAGAGGGAATATCAGAAAAGGCTTCAAAACTGACATTGTGGAGCAGACATTTCCCTTGATTCTTCCACACATTCTGCAAATCAGTTAGTTGTACAAATATGACATTTTATATAATTTATTTTTATTATTAGAGTTCTTTATTTGGAAATACTATTTCTATTTTAACTTAGGATTGGAATACTCAAACAAAATACTATGCATTTTTCAAGAGTATCTAGCAGAAACTAAAAGCTATCATCTGAATAAGGATTCTACCTCATTGTCCCTGATATTATGGTGTCCACTTGTCACTTCTACAGTGACCTTTCTGTATAAATCATGGGTGCTAATGATACAATAAGCATTGAAAATTATGATTAATAAAATTAAGAAAGAGAATATGCAATGTGCTTTTTACATAATCAATAAATTTTGGAAAAGAAATGTGATTGCCTGTAACAGGAGAGGATTGAATCCAGGACTTCTTTCCAGGCTACTAGCTTACAGTATGAAGGGATAATATTGTACTACAGCTTGATTTTTATTTGGTTTATCTAAACTAAATTGGAATAATCTATTCTGCTATGAAATTAGTATGAGCAGTGTTAAACTGCTGCAATATTCATTTTGTTTTCTTAAGATGTTAAAGAATGCTCCTAATACCAAAATTAAGCTTCCACGACTATCTTGACATGCTTTTATTATTTATAATATTTTAATACTTATTTATAATATTTAATACTTTGTAGAATGAATAAGAGTATTTCTTTTTTTTTTCTTGTTCTGATATGTTTACTTTGAACAACACTTACTAAATAATGTTACCATTTAAGGATAGCCAGTTAGTTTTCCTCTGATGCTGCTGAATGAGAAGATGGTAAAAGCAAATGAAAGGAAATAGCCTTTAAAAAAATAAAAACAATGTAATTATAATACCATAAAAAGAGGCAGGGAAATAACATGCTATGCCATCAAAAATAATAATTTAATCTGATACTCATTATTACAGAAAACAGCAATTCCCTGAATTCTTGTTTCAACTACAATATACCTTTTAGAAAAACACCAGACCTAGTGATGCAGAATGCACCATAATCTTTCAGTTGTCCAGTCACTGAATTCCTCCATTATAAATTCACGTTTATCTGAGTGAATCCTCTGACTGTGAGGCTATCTGTATAGTTTTGGAACCATCCACGTACTTAAGTTTTGAAAGAATGTGGCCTTGTTTAATACTGTTTGTACGAGGATCAGTGAATGACTGTGTGCTAGGGTAACCTCAAGCAGTTCAGGCCCCTCTGAGGGCTTAGGTGGAGTTTAGAGGGGGAGTTGTGAATACTGTGAATTGTAGTGAAGTTTAGACTGGAGTTGGGATAAATTTGGGAATGCATAGGAGGCAAAGTTTTCAGGCACTTTGTGATTGAAGTATAAGCATCAAATGAATTTTAGGCTCTAATGAGCTTTGTCATCAGTGGATGGGGAATATCTAAATTAATGGTTTGAATATATGCAACCACCTTTTCCCTAAATCACAGTTGAATAAAGTACTGTGCCTCTCTAGGCCTTATTTGTGTCTCTGTATCAAATATATTTTATTAGTTACAGATTTTATATGCTTACATAAATACAGCCAGTTATGGTTTATATAGATGTGTGCATGACCATACAAGTACAAAGAGACATATATATGTATATAGGGAAAGGGGTGGTTTATGCATAACAAGTATAATCATATGGTCACTTACACCAAAGTCACAATTAGTGTTTATTTCTGTAATCAGTTCTCTTTTCTTCTGCCAAAGTGAAGTCAAATATAGAACTTCTCCTTTTTGAATTAAGAAGTTACTTTGTAAATTCAGAAGACCCATTATTACTTGCAGCAAGACACCTTCAGTACGTGACACTTAGAAACAAGTTTATTCATTTAACTTAGAGTATTTGGCTAAGTTTACAATTGATTTTATTCCTTATTAACTATTTGTGATTTAAAATACAAAAATTGAAATATAAAGCTTTAATACTGGTAGAGCTAAGAGCTGAGAGATGGAAGATCTCCTGTAGTAAACAAGCACTACAAATGGGTTTTGCAGGCACTTTAACCAAGCCAAAAAACAACTGAGCTTGAATCAGTAAAATGGCTAAGGTACTGAAATTCCATACCATAGCAATACCATCATGAGTTTTTGGATCTATGCTGGCTCACAGCTCATCAGCTAAGGGCACAGCGTAGCAAGTATGTGCTTGCTCACTTGTGGGTTAGATCCGTAGTGACAGAACCAAGATAAGAGTTATGTTTTT
>NW_009647024.1:1474801-1475547 GCF_000708025.1 Charadrius vociferus
TACATTTCATAGGGTTGGAATCTTGATCCACCAAAATCTGCTTTCTTTCAAATTTAGTGGGAGGATTAAGGTCAAGCACTCCCCATCAGATTGTGTGTGGAGTCTGTCCAGCCATATGGATGTCTCTAGGCTTCTAGGGTGTTCTAACTTTATATGACTTGTGACATTAATCTCTGAAACAGATTTAGACTTGGAGTCAAGAAACTTTTGCATCTTATGTATTGAAACAATCAATGAAAATAGTCTTTCAATCTTGGGGTCATAGAAAATAGAGGAAGATTTTCCAGACCAATACTTTTGTGTGTCTGAGGCCTGCTTTGCCCTGAAGTACATAAAACTGCAAGTAATTCATGAAGGTATTTCTGCTGTGTTGAAGTTAAGAAAAGGAGGGTTGACTTTTTGATTTATAAAAATAACTGAGTCAGTACAGTGTTTATATCACAGGTAGATTTGTATCAAATGTGTTTAAATCTGCTGACATTCATCTTTTTGTTTTTAAAAGGTCTTTATAAGAAAATAATAGGGTACATGAAACCAGACCGTTACAAATAACAAGAAAACCCGTGTAATAGAACTAAATACCAGGTTCTACAACTGGAAATCAGAAATGCAGGTTGCAGCTGCAGGATAGTATAAATGCTGAATGACATTTTGGAAAGAAGTGACTAAGAGGTGGGTTTAGAGTCATTGTGAGTAATAATGTGGGTGTTCAGCACAGTGATGATTTTGTGTTCATTGGTGAGTTA
>NW_009647024.1:1475591-1506962 GCF_000708025.1 Charadrius vociferus
ATGCCGGAACCCCTCAGTGTGTCTGATTTTGAGGTCCACTTTCAAAAGGATTGTGGAAATACTGCAGGGACTTCTGAAGTAGGCAGAAGTGATTAAAGGTAGAAGAACATTCCTTCCTTTAAAAAGAACTCTTAAAAAAGCATAAACTACTTAGTCTGCTAAAAAGTAACCTCTTTAGCATGCAGGCTTTTTGGATTACCTTTCTCATCAGCCCAACTTGGTAAAGTGAGCCTAGGACTGAAAAATGTAGAAAATGTGGAGTCTATAAGGAGCCAATACTGATCATAGAGGGAGCTTGGAAAAGTATTTTAAATTAGGCTGTCTAGGAATTAGGACCTTCTGTATTCTGTACAGGAACCTCTTTCCATTGGGAAAAAAAAAGGGGGAGCGGGAAGGGGGAGGGCTGGGGCAGAGGGGCCTGAGTAGTTGTCACTAGCTAGTTCATTCTTCTTTCCACAACAGCTTAAGGTAACTAAAAGAAAGCGTGTCCTTCTTACAGGAAAAATTCTGATGTGCTAGGCTCTGTTACTCATAAGTGCCATTTGTAACCCCCTCTTGCTGTGTTGCTGTCATTACATTCTGAGACTCCAAATATTTTAAACATGTAACTTTTATTGACATGTATGTTGTTCCAGCTGTACAACTTCTGTAAGAAGTGTTGCAGTATACCAGATTAGTGTTGTAATGCAGCTTCCTCACCATGCTATTCCCACTTTATATAAAAGCAATGGAGTTTACTTGGGTTAAAAATGTCTCTTTATCCTTCCCCTATGATTTTCATCTCAGGATAGAAAAGTAGAACTGTAGTCTTATGTCAAAGCTGTTCATCTGGCTTAGTCTAGCTTCTACCATGCTGTTGAAAATTAAGAGCTACTGCTGTAGTTGATTGTTTGAATACCTTTACAATGACAGTCTTCTTTTTCTGGTGTTTTGCACAAGCTCTTTATTTGTGCATACATACAAATGAAAATTAAGTTCAAAAGAAGTCATCATCCCACAATTCCAAGTCTTCGCTTAAAAAAGGCTGTTGTGTTGTGAGTAATGGTATTACAGATGAGAATTGAGGTATGTAGAGCAGCTGCAGGGAGACGTTTGCATGCCACATTCCTGCATTGTAATAATTTCTGCTATTCATTGACTATGATGAATACCAAATCAATGAGAACTTAATATTTTGGGGAAAAAAGTACAAAATACAGATTCTAACATGAGAAAAACTTGAGGCAGTTATTGTTCTTTTCCATTGGTAACCATTAGACTGGCACAAATGGGCACAAGCTGAAATTGAAGGAATTCCATTTAAACATACGAAGGAGCTTTTTTTTGCATTGAGGGAGGTCAAGCACTGGTCGCCCAGAGAGGTTGTGGAGTCTCCATCTTTGGATATTGAAAACCTGACTGGACCATGCTCTTGGCAACCTACTCTGGTGCTGCTTTGAGCAGGGAACCTGGATTTGCTGATCTTCAGAGGTCCCTTCCAGCCTGTGATTCTATGAATTCTATTTCATTTGATATTGTCATTGTCTTAATGACTTACAAATTTGGGGTTCTTCTTTCTGGTGTTATCACCTGATATTTTTTTTTTAACATTTGTAAAATTGAATGAATTTTCTCATGTAATAATTTACTCTTACATACATATCATGTCTTTGTCACTTACAACTACTACAGTAAGAACTATATTGCATGTCCATCTAAGAAATCCAGGATGCTAAGACTTATTACTTCAGTAAACGGAATTTTATAACACATGTAATATTTGTTTGGCAGTGCCTCTGTTGCAAATTCTATTTGTGTGGTTCTCATGATTAAATATTATAATGTTAAATTAAAAATACAAATGAGGGTTCTTTCTTTTATTATTCATGTCCTAGGTGTATTTCTAATGGGGTCTTAAAAGTAAGTAATCTGTTGTGTTCTTTTGTTGTCTCTGCTAATGAAAATATGAGCTTTCTTAGGTTCTAATTCATTTTTAAGCCATGTTCCTAGCATCAGTGAATCAGCACATTCCCTTTGTTTATATCAGAGATTTACTGCCCATTAACTTTGATGCTCTTTCTCCTGAGTGGATTTACATTCCCAGAATATTAAAATCTTGTAAATATTTTTTGCTTTGCAGTGAGGAGCTACGGAAAGAAGCACGACAGCTGAAACGTGAACTGCTGGAAGCAAAGCAGAAGAAAGAAGAAAGAGCTTTAAAACCCAAAGAAAAGGAAGGTAAGAGTATATTATAGCAGGTGGTGTGTAGATCTCCAGTTAACATTACAGTTTTAAAGTTTTTTAGTAGTTTTATGGTTCATGTGGATAAATGTGGAGACTATATTGATGAAATGTAGATTTTTTTTTTCCAAGAAAATTCGTTTTCCTTTGGAATGTTAGTAACGTAAGGATGCCAGTATATGAATAAATTGTATAGGTTATGTTCATTCTTTCAAACAAGGTAGTTTTGTCTTTCCAAACATTCTGTAGTTGCATCTGTGTAGTTGAGCAAGCTTCTGGGTTTGAAATATCATGCCATATGTTTTAATTCTGTGGTAGGGACATACCTGTTGTGACCTCTGGCTTGGAAAGCCGTCTTGACATTCCAACTTGGAAAGGTACTGAAGTGCAGATGGTTAACTCTGAACTCAAAACTACTGATTTCAAACTTTTGTGCATCTTATGGCACGCAAATTCAGGAGTCAGTTCCATGTTTATTTTCCATAAACCTTAGAAAAATGGGATCTTCAGATGCCCACTTCTTTTTCAGACAAATTTTATACTCTATTTCTTTACAAATATGCATAAATTGCTAAGTTTATAATAGTATGTAAGGTGCGTGTTGTAGTGCTGAACTGAAGGAAAAAAAGGGGCTGTTTTTTAAGTACTCTGGAGTTGCAAGACACATTTTTGGACTGGATTCTTGATCCAGTTCCAATACCATAAGAAATCTGGAAGAAAATATAAAATTATTCAGAAAATTTTCCAGATGACACACAATTTAGAAGAGTGGTAGAAAGTATAGTATCATTTTTACAAAAATTCATGGACACTCTTGATTAACAGGTGAGCTTTGTCAGCAGCCAGTTTGGCAAAATAACAGTATCTTGAACTCGTATATGAAACCTAACACGAAATTTTACAAAGTAGTGGCTCTGAAAAAGTTCTAGGAATCACGCTTAATCAGTGAATGAATATAAGCTCTCATTGGCAAGATAATGAATGCTGTCATTGGCCACGTAAAGACAGAACTGCAAGTAGAAGTGTAGAAAAGGTAAAGAGTAGTCCTTGTGTACATATATGATAAATTATATTGAATAGTGCCTTGTATGGCAGTTGTAATACTATCACTTAAACATTATCCCTGGTGCCAGTTACGTCAGAGGAAGTATTGTGGAGTAATTTGAGTAAGTCCATCTTTACGGTGACAGACTAAGGTAATATTTGGGCAATACTCATAGTTACTGCTATGGTACAGTTTCTAAGGATACTTTTTATTCAAGGAAAGGGAGCTTGTATACCAGGGTTGTTGGGTTTTTTACTTTCTTTGAAAGAAATAGCAGGTAGGACATAAACCTGTTGAAAATCTGGAGGCAGCAGCTAATGGTGAAAATAATCTTGAATAATCTTGGTTTTCCTTTTTGTGATTACTGTCAGAGCACAGGAACTGTTCCAGTACCTGTTGAGAAAGATATATGGCAGGAAAGAACTTATTCAACAAGTTCTTGGAGTACCTAACTAAAAATTCTAAAAATAAACATGTTCTAAAACTTAAGACAAAATGAAAAAGACATTAAATGAGTTGCAAATGGTGAAGGGCAAAATGATTAATGAAAATATAGTAACAGGAGGTGAATGAGCAAGAAGAGAGTTGGTTGCCTTTGGCTAAACAAAGAGGAAATAAGCATGAATGCTTGTTTTCACTCTGTCTTTAGCCCAGCAGTCAACTTTGATCATATGGTTTCATATGATCAGTGACATAAAAGGAAACATTCAGGTACAGAACAAGCAACTAGACATGAGTTAGATAAATTAGGTGCATTAAAATCATTTGAACCTGATGGCATTCACTGAAGCATATTAGGGAGTTGGATAAAGCAGTCCCAGAGACATTAAGATTAAAAAAACATTAACAAAGTGCTGTAAGAGAATTGTCTGTAATCAGACGGGAAAGCAAGATTCCTGGGAATCTGTTTATTAGTGGTCTGGAGAAAATTACGGATTACTAAATTTGCAGACTGAAAAATATATGGGACAGGGAAGGGGAAGAAACTTAGGTGCTAAGGTTGCATTTTCACATGTAGTTGTTAAAGTGAAGAGCTGAGTGGCTCACTCTCTTCTCTTCCACTAGTCCATGTTGGAGCTTTTACTGATCTGATTCAGTTTAAATTGGAATAAGTGTTCCTTTTTTTCTTTGGTAGGATAGTTTTGTGCTGGGTTGATAGATTGAGTCAGTTCATAGAAGCCAGGTCAAGGTAAACAAAATATGTATACCTTGGGAGATCAGGGAAGAAAGATTATTATAGTAAGTGGTTTGTATCTCTCACAAATTATGAGTTTCACAAACACGAGATGTTACATAGCGCTTAGGCACCTTAAAATCTAGGAAACATAATACGTAGAAAGTGAGAGCAAGTTGATAGTGCCATGCTACTGAAAAAGAGTAAAGTGTACAGTAAAATGTATTAAATGGTCTGATGTATGCAAGACAGACTCATTTTCTATTCAGCCTGAGCAGGTCTTCAGCCTGAATCCTTTGTCCAGTTTTGTCAATTGCATTTGAAAAAAAGATATGAGGCATCTTAAAGGAGCACAGAGGGGAGCTACAAAGGTGATTGATGATCTGGAAAGCATATTTGAAGACTGTAAGAACGGGGGCTTTTTATTTTAGAGGAGATGACTGTAAAAGGAGACACACTAATGATCATCAAGAATGTTAAATGCTACTACGGAGGAGAAATTATTCTATGTAATTGAGATAATAGCCTTTAATTGCACCTAAAGAGATTTAGGTTAAATGTTAGGGAAAACTTGCTAAAGATAAGTATTGGAATAGATGACCTACAAAGTGGAACTTTTCAATAGCAGATTAGGCAAATACTTCTTAGACTCGTGTAGAAAAGGTTGATCCTGCCTTTTGGGAGGCATGGGCTGTTTTTCAAGAATCTGTGAGGCACGACTTAATCAAAAGAAAGGTAAGATGTGACCTGGAAGAAAATCTTGATGGGGAGGAGAAACTAAGCATCTCGTTAATGGTGATAGTAGTTAGGTGGAAGCATTGCCAAACACATTGTATTTACCATCACTGTGAGTCTTTAAATCAGGCAGTTAAAATAAAGGCTTGGTTGTAGGTCTGCCAAAATAATTCAGTAAGGCAGTTCTCTCTTTGCACTTTGCTTTCTCTTCAAATAGCTTATTCTGGTATCTAGTAAGTTGTTTTGTCTATAGCCTGAAAAGAGAAAGTCAATGTCCTAGTTTCCGTTTTTGAGGAAGTCTTGTACAAAGAAATGTCATTCACGGTATGATCAAAGGAATGAAAAAGTTTTCTGATGGTAGAGAATCTCCCATTACAAAATCTGCACCTAAAAAAATGTAAAAAACTCAGGTTTTTTGTAAATGTAAATACCTCAGGCAGGTATTCAGCCATCTCTGGGCAAGCAGGGCTCCATCACGTGTAATGGTTACTTGGGAAGACAAAACACTGTAACTCCGAACATCCCCCCCTTCCTTCTTGTCCCAGCTTCCTATAATTAGCATGACATCACATGGTATGGAATATCTCTTTGGTCAGTTGGGGTCAGCTGTCCCAGCTGTGTCTTCTCCCAGCTTTTGGTGTACTCCCAGTCTACTCGCTGGCAGGGTAAAGGCCTGAAAAGGCCTTGACTGCTTTGCAATAACCAGAAACATCAGTGCATTATTGATATCATTCTCATCCCAAATCCAAAACAGAGCACTATACCAGCTGAAAAAGAAAGTCAACTTCATCCCAGCTGAAACCATGACAATTATTTAGTAAGGAAGTAGATTTTTTTAGTAAGTAAACTTACTGTCTAAATTTGTTTAGAAAGGAAGCTTTTTGCCTTTACGGAATGAAGTATTACAATAGCATATTCTATGCCTTGGGATGCTGGGTCCGCATTTGTGATGTGCAGGAAAAACTAGGATTCTAGAAACACATTTTCCATTTTTCAGGGAAAAGGAAAGTTTTTCGGTTTTCCTATTTAAAAGTAAATAAAATGTGTCAAAGTGTCAGCTACACAAGAATCCACCTGACATTCTAAAAAAATTAACACTTGATGATTAAATAACATGCTCAAATTATTTTTAATGCAAAAGTAATTAGGTGCTGAAACTATTTAATGTTTCCATGTTGGCAGCCTTTGTCTGACTTAGCTGATGTCATAAAGTATCAAAATGCTAGCAGCATCAACTGGCATTTGCTAAATATATCTTCCTATAACACTGTCTGTCTGATTAGTTACTATAATTTACATAAAATTTGTTAGTATGAAGTTTAAAATGGTCAGTTTTCACTTTTTGATTCTACCCACTGCATTTTAGAAATCAATCTCCAGATGTCCTTCACAAGCCTATCAATTTGTTGCCATTTGAATAGTACAGAATTTCGCACCTGTATGGAAAGAACAGGTACAGTTGCATGATAGGTACGTTTCTGGTAGAGAATGAAGGAACTTGCAGATTTCAAGACTACCTGGGCAAAGGTGAGATTTTAATAGGAATTCTAATTAAAAGGGTACATCTACATTAGTGTTTTACCACAGACCAGATGTGCACTTTTGGATAAAGCCATGCTGGAATATGCATTCCAGAACACACCTGATGAGCTCCAACTGGTAGTCTAAAATAGAACAACCCCCAAAATATATAGTGAGTGTATCAGGGCCCCAGCATAACATTTTAGCTCCTGTTTCATAGTGTTGTTGGTTAATGTGGAAGTAGCTAACGTTTTCCTTCCTTTTGTGAATTTCAGCATTGTAACTAGAGATGACTGGAAGACACAAAAGTGTTCCACAGCTAACTGCCTGAATTTTTAAAATGTTTGAGTCTGTTTGTACTTATGACAAAGCGTTTATTTTCACCATGGTTCACATGGAGCTAAAAGCAGTTTTCTGAAGTTTCCCTTTTTCACTCTAGCCAGGTACACGTATTTTTTCTTTAAAGTGTGTTACAACATTTCAGTTCTGAAGCATCAGCTTTGAAGAGGATACAGGTCAAAATTTAAAATATATGTTAGAAAGATTAAGTAGCAGCTTGTGACTGCTAACCTAATAATACTGCTGTATTGTAGCGATGTTGGAATAGTAATTTAAGAAGCATAATTTCATTGGCCAAAGGCCCTGAAACTTTCTTAATAGTATTAACTGAGAAAACACATGAAGTTGTAAGTATTTGTAAGTTTTTATAAAATTAGCATGGTGGTGTATCTTAAAATTCACTGTGTAATGTCACTTCAATATATTGTACTTTGGTTGCTGTGTTATCAAAATTGAAACAGGACTGAACATTTACACTGGATCTTACGACTATTGGAAGGACATTGTTAGAAAACTATGAATTTATTAATCATCAAGAAACAAAAGTAAGTGTCACTAAGTACTGGATACTAGTACAGGAAGTAGTAGACTGGAGGAGGGAAGAAAAGGTGTGGAAAAAGTCATTGAAAATAAATTGAGAGTCACGTTGGGATGTTAAAAGGTTATTTCCTTAGTATTAAGGAAAGTAATTTCATGCAGAAATTCATAAAATAAAGAAATTGGGAAAGCCACAATAGTGAGAGCTATTTAAGTTTTGTACTAGAAAACAAACTGAACATGAATTTACATTGTGATGTAGCTGTGATTGTGTGGTTGTTACTACAAAAGCATTAACTGTAAAGCACAGTTGTATCATTGCACTCCGTTCCAAGCGTTGTACCACCAAAAAAAGATACTGAACAACTGGATACAAATGGACAAAAAAAAAAATCCCAAACTAGCAGAAGACTAGGTGAACTAATTCATTAGTAGATACTTGAAGATATGTCTAATTTAGGCAGGGAGTGGGATGGAAGGGTGGAATCTAAACTATTTAAAGATGGTAGTAGGAAGGAACGAAGGATACCTTTACTGTGAAACAGCCATTCACAACTGAAGAATAAGAGAAGAGACTTTAGAAACACTTCAGTTTTAATATAATGAAATCTAATAGCAGTAAAACAGTGTTGTACTTGAGCAAGTAGTTTTGCCCTAAAGTTAAACACATTTATTATATCTCACTTAGTTCACTTAGTCATTTTTTTTGTTTACTGGCCTGAATTTTCATCAGTGCAGTAGAGCTGTCAACATGCAAGACAGTCTGCTAAATTTGTAACAGTTTACCTATTCCTTATATTCATTTACATATAGGAAATTGTGTATATTTAAAACAGTCTACTATGAGGAAATGAATGTGTATGTAGTAGGAGATTTTTCCATTGTTCTCTGCCTGTCCTCTTGGGGAATGTGGGATGGAGAGTGAGTTGTGTCATGCTGTATCAGGTATATCTATGCAGATGGTGCAGACACTTGCACAGTGTCTGCCTATGCTCTGAGCTGGCTGCGTTAGGAAAAAATGTTCGTTCAGAGACTGTGTAACTGCACTAATATGATTCTGTGCTTGATTAATAAACATTGTGTCTCAGCCCAAACTTGCAACTGTAGCAGGAGAAATTCACTGAAGACCACAGAACTGTGAGATTAAGGCTTAGGTCATACTGGACTTTTTGCAGTATCAGGGCTAATCCTGAGAGGATGCTACTGGATGGGTGACAGCACGACACATTGACTTTATATCCACTGGCACATCTTTATTAGTATTGGGATCGCATTTAGTATCACTACTTCAAACTGTTCATGTAACATATGCCTACCTAATTTTTTTCTGTATTCAGAGATTAGAGTGATTAAGGAGGATTGGGGAGTGAAAATTTAAGTGTTTACAGTGTTTCAAGAGGACAGAGAAAAAAACTAATTCCCTCTGTATATGTTTGATTATAACCAGCCTTCAAATTTATGAATAAGATTGTTGACTATGCCAGACTGCTGTCAAGACCTTACTTTAAATAAGATGTTTTTCATTTATGTGACATTTGCTGTAGTGATGCCAGAAATTACATCAAACACTATAATTTGAGTGCTGAATTACTTCAGCATTTTGAAGTACTTAATCAAATATTTGAAAAAGTTATACTTTTCAAAGTTCTGTAGTGTAAACCTGTGAATATACTTCAATGAAATTCACTTTAGACAAATACCTCTCCCCAGCTGTTTAATTATGTGTTGGTTTCAAATAGTAGTAGTATTCAAGAAGTAGTATTTTAATTTTTTCTCGTTAGAACATTTTTCTAAACTATCTGATAAACTGTGGATGATGGAATTTAATTGTCACACATACAATTCCAGAAAAGCTACAAAATACTACGAGCAGAGAAACCTAACAAGTCACGTAAAAACCAACATTCAAGTGTAAGAATTCTAAGGAGGCATGAATGAGCATGGGAATCAAACGATTGAAGTGTTTCGAAAACTCTCAAAATCTAGCAAGGATGACAATTTATGATTATGTTTTATTTCTGTTTTATTATTAAGTTTGGGTAATATCAGTGGCACTTAAAGATTTTAAGTCCTGTCTTACATGGAAAGATGCTTTCTTGAAGTCAGACTAACAGAATTGTGCACCTTTGAGAACATCAAGAAAACAACAAAATCCACATTCTGGGGGTTTGGGAATTATACAGCATAAATACATTAAGCATGAAGATTTTGGAGCATATACAGTATAGCTGCATTGTATCTAAGTATGCCTCTTGAATGTGTCGCTTTTGCAAACCTTTATGTTTTCTTCCACTGTTTACTTTTTTTTTTTTTTCTCATTTAATCTCATAATACCCAGGATCCCTATTCAGTCTATTTCCTGCTAAAATTAGTATTTTTTCTTCTTGTCTCTCTGTCTGCAAAAGAAAAGAGGACAAAAACCTCACTGTAAGCCAGCTTTGATTTTAGTAGTAGTCTTAAGCATGTGCTCAAAATCAACTGACATTAGGCAATTAAACACTTTTTAGACTGGGACTGTGTGCCTAAAACTTACAGAAGTTCAAAAAAGAGTCACTAGAAACTTCCAGTATTGTGTATTAAAGTTTACACTGTTTTACAAATCAGTGGGCTCTGTTCTTTCAAAGAACTGTTTTGAAGCTCTAGGAATTAATTCTAAGATGTTGTTATTTGAGCTGGCTAAATGGACTACTAAGTTTGTTCTAGAACTGTTGCTGTAGCAAACTGAAAGTCCAGTAGCCAAGTCAACCCTGGAAGCTCATTCAGTAAGCAACTCTATTCAGTTATTCACAGTTAGTAAATACTTCCTCTAACCTAACTTGTAAGCTAACAGTTGCTCTTCAGAAACTTAGGCCAGAGCTATAGTATCAGTAAGTGAATACTAGTTAAAGGTGCAAAGAAAGCCATAAGTATAATTAGTCCTAAACAAAAATATACTGGAGAGTACGTTATAAATTCTTTCAAGCATAACATTATTTCATATTGTATTTTCTGGTATATCCATTTTTATACTACTTTACAGTAAATTAATATTTTTATAACACAGTATTTAATGCTGGAAGAAAAATTTTTCCTGGATTCTGGAAGAACCATGTTATTTGTCTTAGATCTTAATTGTGTAAAGTGGCTTTATGTTCTCCATCTGTCACTTCTGAAAGGAATTCCATTTTAATTCATGAAATATTAAGGCATATCAGAATTTCTTTTGTAATTCAGAAGGGTTTTGTTTGTTTCTGAACAAAAATAGTTTTTCTTTTCAAGATTTGAATCTCATTAAAATTTTTAAAATCAGTACTGCATATCTCTATAATTCCAGAAGAATGCAATATAAACTGAATATTGATGAATAGCTGGAAGTGGAATGTACTGCACAAATACAGGAATGTGTTTTAGGCCTCTTATTTTAATGTACAAAAACATTCAGTCATAACTTCTTTTATTTCAAACAAGGAGTAGTCCAGGGTTTTTCAGGTTTTTTTTTTTCCCCTTTGGTATTTAGTCCAGCTATACCATTAATTTCTTGACCTTCCTGTTCAGTAGGTCTTTTATCATATGAAATGTGTTGTCTGAGTTGCTAAAGAATGAATTTGAAATACTGATGAGAGTTAAGGGGTCCACCACATTTGAAACATATACAAATCCTGCTAAATAAACTGAGTTGCCCTTCAATACAGATTTTTTTTGTACACTCTCCTCATTATCTTGCCTTGGTTCTGCATGAACTCACGATTATATATGCAAAGTGCATTACAAGAGTCAGTGGGATTACTTTTGTGAAGTTCAGCATATCAGGAATGTTTTGTAATGTAAAATACTTCACTTTTGTAAACATCGTTATGCTAGCTGTACCTCATCAAAGAAAAAAACATAAAGCAAAATTCTTTCATTGATCCTTGTCAGTACTGTAGACTCTATTTCTTTTTTATGGTGATATTAAACCTTCAGAAACAGCATGTATTTTTCTGTCACAATATGTATTGTGTGTTTCTTGAAGATTAGTGTGTTTCTGGTAATACTTTCAGCAAATCAAACTGGTTCTTTTTGCAACAAATGTTTTATGTACAGCTTCGTTATCCCTTTCTTAAAAAGGAAACAAAATCTCTAGTTTTATAGAGATTCAACCTCCCTTATTACAAGGACAGTCATTATTGCAAAGTTTGTCAAGAGTGATCCAAATACTAAAATGATAATATAACAAAGTTCGTACTGTGGAACATTGTGTGCATACTGTCAGAAATACATTCGTTTCAAATTGTACCTTATCTGTGCCACAACTGGTGTACATGGTAAGCCAATGTTACCCCACCTGTGATGTTAGAAATGAAGCCCAGTCATTAAGGCCGATATGAATGTCAGCATAAGCAGTGGTGGCACTTTTCTGATCTAGCACAGTCAGCAGGCCTAGAACTCATACCTCTTGGTTTTCATGAAGCAGAAGATAAAATTCAGTTGCAGTTTCTGAAATAGAGCATGTCTGATGCGACTTTTGTAGAGTGTTTATTATGCTATTAAATTTACCAGATGCTTTAGGAATTAAGCTTAAAATTACTTTATCAAGCTTTCTCTCTGCTCCACTTTTTATTTAGGGATTGATCCAAAACTATCCAGATTGCCATTCAGTTCAGTTCAATATCCTTGGATCAAGTTCTTATGTCTTTGTTATACTACTTCACTTTTGTAGTGAAAAACTGACATCATTTGAACTGTTCCTAATTTAAGTGTGAGCAAAATAAACCCTTCTGTATTTTTTTTAAATCAATCTCTTCCTTTCTGGTTTAAAGACTTCTGAATCTCCTTCTTAGTTTCAGGCTATCATTGGAAACCATGTCCAAAAACCAAAGTTTTAGGTTAGATTACACCGTCAGGTTGGCATCTGTTACTCCTTAAAGGAACATTTCAGGATAGAAGAATCTATCTAAAAGAAAATAAATTGCTAAAATGCTAAAGTTTTTGTCACAGTAAGATGAAGGTTCTCTTGGCAGGAACTCAAACTAGCAGAAGTAAGTAGCAATGTACTTAGAAATTCTGTTAAAAGCACACTAAAGTGTATTTTCAATAAGGAAGGTTGTCTTTTTCTTTTTTCTTTTTTTTTCCTTCACCTTCCTTACTATCAGAATGTACACAGCAGCTTGTTCAAACTAAGGCAAAAATCTTTCTTTGCCTGATGCTATTTACACTTTGTGATGAGAAGCCTTTAGGGCACAAGTGTGCAAAATCCCTGTAACTTAAACTACCATCTTCTGCATCCAGTGATACTTACATAAGGCATTACTTGTTATTTCACTGCTGTGCATCCGTATCACATTTCATTCATTTTTGTCTGAATAAATCCTCTTAGATTAAGGAGTTTGTAGCTTAAGTATTTTAATACAAATATGATGATCCTTATACTTCTGCTGGATCAGCAAGGTGGACCTAAGTTTGTCAAGCTTGTTGTGAAGGTCAAGTCTATCATACAGTGCTGTGGTTCTTCTTTTTTCCAGCTCTAATGTAAAAGATTTGGAGGGGCTCTGGGATGCTGACTGGGAGAAACGAAGTAGTAGCCAGCAACCTATTTTTACATTTTAAAAGGGTTTTATATTTTAAAAGGATTCTTCCCACCAACAAATCTCTCTTCCGGATGTTTTCTTTTGCTTGCTAATTACCTGAGTTTATTCATGCAGACACAAATAATTTTATCAAAGAATTTCTACTTATCAAAACTGAATATTTTATTTATATTACAAAATAGACATAGTTTCTGGTTTTGAAATGATTGTTTGGAGTTTTCAGAAGTTTTAAAATGTGTTAGAAACCCATTGACTTAGGTGGACTGAAATCCTTCCTGTTGCATTACTTGCTTTTACTGTGGAGTAATAGGTTGTAAGATCTCATGGAGAAATACAAGCATGTCTTTAACTCATTTTAATGGAAGGTGGAGAAATATGATGCATACAAGTGCATAACTGTTTTGGTTGACTCACTCTGAAGTTAGTTTAGGTGGATCTGATTATCTTTTGTCTGACTTATGAAAAGGCTTTCCTAGGAAGCAGAGAGAATGAAGTTGAGGAGTAGAAAAACTCTGACAGACAAAGACCCAAGAAAAGAATAATCTCAAGAGAAGGCTTAAACTGAAATTTAAATTATGTTAACAGTAAGTGACAACCATATAAGTGTGATAAAACACACAACTGCAGGGAAATTTAACCTATTTGTATGAGAATTATATTTGAGCTGCACTGGATTAAACTAAAATCTTAGTCAAAAGACAGGTATGACTAAGGATCACATCTTCTTTAAATTCAGCATATATATATATCAAGGTTTGGATCACAGGTTTAAATGTTAATGGCCAGCTTCACACTAGCATTTTCATAAGTTTTCAAGAACACTCTTCTCAGTTATTTTGCTTGTCATAGATGGGCAATTATACTTATCATTGGGTAAAGCACCCCTTTAGGTAAATGTCAACTGAAAGGTTGTTTTCTATAAGAAAGCAGGTGTTTTTGTAGTTCAAGTTATTTATCTAGAGGCTATATGTTAGTAAAATAAGGCAGTATGTTGTTTCCACACAGTCAACAAGTTTGATTGGATACATGCATTTATGCAAAAACTAGTGTTTTGTCTTCACAAGGGGTTGGTCTTGAATTAAGAATGTCGTTTTTTATTAGTAGAAGAAACTGAGGTGATAGGGGGAAAGATGGAGCTGAGACATTAGGATTTGTAGTTTTATACTGTACTTTGTTATTCTTTTCAGTTCAGCTGAAATTATGCTGCATGGAATTTTATGGCAGATTTGATTTCATTCATTCAGCTGTTTAATCATCCCTAAATGTCTGTCTTTATGCATTTATCTTTTTTGCTCATTCTAGAAGATGGCTTTTTTCTTTCTTTGTCTTGCTGGTACCTGTAGTCCTCTCTTCTTCATTATATCCAGCATGTGAACTGGAAAACAGGAAAAAAACATCGCTGAATGATACTATGTATGTTTGATTGTTTTTCCTTATATTCTTTAAATACATACATGCAACATATAAATGAGGATAAAAAGGTAATAAGAGATTTTATTTGTAGAAATATATAAGCGAATAATTCATATGCAGGTATACCATTACAAATTTATTTCTTCTTATTATGAAATGCTATGTTTATAAACTTTATAGAAAACTTCAGGTGAGAGAGAAATTTAGTTTGGAATCATCAATTTTTTCTGTATAGCTGTCAACAGTCATCTAAAAAAAAACCTGATACGAGGTTTGATTTAGATTTACAGTTGATCAGGCTGTATATCCTGAAATTTTTTGAAACAATTTCCTCCGTAATTTTTTTCTGTTCATGGTTTGCAATGGACATCTAGAGGTTTTATTCTTATGTTCCGTATCAGGAATAACAATTCTGTAAATTTGTCTAAATAAATTTCAAGTATACTAAATGAATATGTGAAATGTCTTAATGCTATTCAAGAGGAAGAAAATGTGAAAGGATGGTGTTGATGAATTTTCAAATTGAGATTTTGTCCTGATAAATTATTAATTTGCCATGTCCCTGGATATTCTGCAGAGAAGAAACTGTTGAAAAAAGACAAAGGAGAGTAGCTGTTGACTAGTCCAGATACTACTTTGTTAGTACAGAGGTTTCTTCCTGATTGACAAGATGGACTCTATTTAAAATTAAAACATTGTGGGTTTTTCCCTGTTGCAAGATCAAGGATTTCATTTGTGGCTACTTCAGCTTACAAAACAGGAAAACTGCGAAATTGTCTATAGGCAATATTTGTCTATATTTGTCTACTCTAACAAATAGTCACAGGATATTAATACACATAACATTTCAGCAGCTCCAAGAAAGATCTTCTGAAATGAAGGTAAGCTTGTAAAAGAAATTTCAACAGTTTTCATTTCTCACCTTAACATCAGAGTTTTTATTTCTGTTACCCTGCTTTCCCTGGCTCCATAGTAAAATAAAATTGAAGCAAAAATTTTTGGACTCGTGGTCTGCCCAGTACAGTGTTGTGTTTTTCATTTCAGCAAGTAGCAAATCATTCTACTTGCTGAGAAAGCAGTAAAACTGAAACAATTTATGGAAGTCTTTCGCTTGATGTTCCAGAAGTCACAAACGATCTCCAAAATGATACTAAATCATAAAACCAAATTTAATTTGTTTAACCAAATATGTTTCCTTATTCAGAAGAGGAATCTGCTCCAAACAGTGTTGTTGAAGAATACCTTCAAGAGAAGAGAAAATATGAAGACAAACGGAAGCAGCAGCCAAAGAAAGGAGCTTCTCGTGAAGATCAGGTAATAGTTAGACAACCTGGGGAAAAAAAAATCCAGAAAAAGTTCTGGAAATGTTTCTCTCTTCATTTGTGTAAGAATAAAGTTTAAAATCTGTTGTTTCATTTTTCATTAAAGAATCTTTTTATTTATACAAATATATGTATTCTTCAATCCCCTATTTGATTACCCAGGTAGACAGGTAAGTGAGTGTGTTTGAAAGTGATATCAGTTTAGTCACTAAAATCTTCCAACAGGAAATGCTGCCCACGCAAAGGTATCCTTGACTGCATTTACAAGAGTTTTGCATTTCTATACAGTGCTTTTCTTGGCTCTCCAGCTTGCCATAAGATAAAACTAGGACAGAAGTTTGCATACTTGGCATCTGTCCAAGCTGGGTTTTTTTAACATTTTAAATTGTTTTAAAGAGATTAAATTTATCCACATCATGAACAGAAGTAGTTTTTAACTGCACTGTAAAAAGAAAACCCTTTATAAATATAATGAAAAATATTTTTCAAAAGGAGTTAGGATGTATATAGAATTTAGTATGCAAATATAAGCAAAGTAATTTTTGATCTAAATACTTTTTTTTTTCTAAAATAGGAAACTTTGAAACTGTTGAGTATATGAAATTGCATGTGAAGTGGAAAATACCATTAACTTAAAATCTGTGCAGTACATCAAAAGCATTGGTTTATAAATGCATGTCAATTTAGCTACGAAGATGTTCATAATCAACTGTTGAAGCTAGAACAGATTGGAAAGTTGAGGCTTAGTAACTTCAAAGCAGCGGTTGGCAAACCTTTATACATGCGGCAAGCTGATTTAGCTCTACACTAAGAAGTTTATGGAAACTTTGTACATTGAAAAGCCCATTAACTTTGAATCAAAGAGTACAAAAGCTCCGTTGGCAGTGTGGATCAAGGGACTTAAAACCACTTCTAATTAATTTATATTAGCCCTGTCCTGGACATCGTAGGAAAACAAGATGAGATGACAGGGATGTATATTTTAGTAGATCTTAATTTTTATTTATGTAACCCTGCTAGGAACTATTCAACAATAATTAATCAAGTTCTTTGTAATGCATTTAACTTGTGGAGAGATTCCTCTAACCTTGCATCCCTCCTACCTGCTCCTACAGCACAATACCATTTTCCATCCTCTGTACAAGAGTTAAAGAAGAGGGGGAAAGGTATGTGTCTCCTTACAATACTAGATATTGGAAGTCCTAACCTCATAATTCCACAAGGGTCAGTCGATAAAGTTATTTGATCCACAGTATGGCATCTAATCACTTGCTGCAGAAATGCCTACTAAGATATTTTAAAGTTATTTCTATCAGCAGGTTTATTCACACGAATGCTGGCACCACAGAAAACTAGACAAGACACAAGGAATGTGGCTTTGGTTGGTCAGAATTTCACATAAAAAGGGCTAGTTTGTTTTCTTCTGATGGCCTAGGCAGAGGTGTGCTGTCTCAGATGTTGCAAGTACAGGGTTTGTTTGCAATAGTATGGAAAGCTATAGAACTCGAATGATTTGCAGGCCCAAATGTCTTTGAAATTTTCCTCTCTCCCATCTTAAACAGAAGATTAAACAGAAAATAAAGAAAATAAATGCAAAACCCCCTCCAAAACCTGCCTTTGGCAGTGCTAAAATATGTTTTTGAAAGAATTCAAAAGCCAGGAAACTCCTAAAGTTAAGATTGCTCCCAGAAGGAAATTTGATTCCAGTGAACACTTCTGGTATTTCCTATTTCTGTTTTCTATTCTTGTTTAGTTTTTATTCTTTTAAATTTGAAAAACTTGACCAAACAAAACTAAACAGCCATACAGAGGTGTTTTACAACATAGGTGGCCAACCTATCACCTAAAGATCAAGTGTAGCCTGCCACATAAATTCAGTCAAGCGCTTATTCCCTGATGCTTTCCTTTCCAGGAATGTCTCAAATAGCAGCAAGAAATAAGCAGTGGGCTGTGCAAATTATTCTTATGGTGTGCCCTTTTTTTGAAAGGACCCCTCTCCCATCACAAGGCTCAGGCATACAATTCTTGTATAATCAAAATCTTATTCCAGGTGATCAGAAACAAGACCTGTGGTTTTATTTTCAGGTGTCACCTGAGATTTGGTCACTTCATTGTAGCTGAAAGACTGGGCAATGTTAGCTGGAGAATAAAATACCAAATATAAATAAGTGTGAGCTTAATGTATGCAGCCTAAGAACTTGTATCTGTAGAATTAATTAAGGTGGTTCATTGCATTTGAGTCAAAAGCTTTGAATTTTTTTAAATGTTGGTACATAATTTAAAAGATCAGCAATTTAAAGTAAGTAGATATCAATCAAACCGGGTCTTCAAAACTTGAATAATTTTTAATTTATACAATGGATTGCTTTATGACAACAAAATAGCAGGTTCATACAGTACAATTTGTTGTCAGCAGTCAGTGTCATTTAATCAGCTGTTTTATTCTGTAAGTAGCCACAAGTTTTTGTTCCTTAAATATGCATTTTGATTTCACCAGATGTCCAGTCAAGTGTTCTTGCACACCTGCGGGGTGCCCTCCCTGCTTGCTTTTGCTGCCTCAGCATTGCTTACTCATTCTTGCTTGTTCTCTCGATGGGCACTCTCAATGCATTCTTGCTCTCTCGCTCCCCAGCCCCACTCTCCCTGCCCCTGATTCTCTCCTTTGCCTCTCTACAGTGTTTCTTTCAAATTCATAGGAAAGATCTCTCTTCCATCTCATTGCACGATTTCTCAAAAGAAGAATAATAATAATAGTTTAAAGATGCTGTATATGCCTGTTGTTGTGTGTAAGTATATATAACTTCTCTACAACCATGTATTTAATTTCAGACACTGGCACTGTTGGACCGATTTAAATCAAAGTTAACCCAGGCAATTGAAGAAACTCCTGAAAACGAGGTTTCTGAACCTGAAGTAGATAATGACGAAGGATGGTAAGTTTTTTTGGATTTGGATTTCTGTGTTTACTGCTGGAAATCCTACTGCACTAACATAGTCTCCCTGTTAAGCATAAATTTAAGGAGTAGCAGAAACACCAAATGTGAAGACAGCTGCTGCAGCAGGAGTCAGCTAAAATTTACTGATTTAGCACTGTTGAAAATAAGGTGAGAGAGTAGAAGACATTTTGCTTTGTGTAGTTTTAAGTCCTACTAAAACTCTGTGTTGGGGGTGGTAAGTATTGTAAAGACTGATGGGTGAGATGAAGATAGACTGATAGACTCATCTGAAGTGTGTGGTGACCCCAAGGGAGCAGGATAGCACTGGAATTGGTAAAGCACTGCAGAAGTTATTACATCAACGCCTCCCGGTCAAGGAAGCAACTTGTACCATGTTGTCTCATGTTCATCTTCCATCCCAAGAACCCACCTTAGGTAGGGATGGGGATAAAAATCGATATGATTTGAAGTGGGATCTTGAAGTCCTAGATTACAATCTGTTGGATATTAATAAAAATAGCTGCAGAAAATGTAGGAAAAAGGCAAAAAAAGGTAGCAAAAATATCTTGTAGGGACAGGTCATTTTTTTTAATAAGGCAAACAATATAGCTGGTCTAATAAAATAGACTGTCTCTGCCTACAACTTTTTCCTGAGTTGTAGGTGTAAGCCATCACAGCTACAGCAAAACTACCACTAAAATAGAAACTTTAACAAAGTTCTTGGTGAGTGTTTTAAGACAACCGATATTTCTGTATCTCAGATAATTTTGAGTTTCCAAGTGAAAATATGTCAGGTGTACCCTTATGATCTTCCTGAAGGCTCCCTTCCTGTGAGAGAGAAACCAATAAGATACCTACCTGCCCCAAAATCTCCAAACTACCACCAGTAACTAGACCTGAAAAAAACTGAATTACATTAAGGAAAAACACTAAAATATCCGAATGTACATTAGACACCCTTTTTAAATCAAAAATAAATGGTGTAACTAAATGTGATTTAAGCATCCTGCGTCTGTTTTGAGAGGACTTATACAAAACTGTAAGATAACCATGTTAATGAAGTTTTTCTCAGATGAGAAGACAGTTAGCATTGGTAGGAAGTGCAGACTGTCTAAATAACTTAGTGATTTTTACTGTTGTTCTACAAATGAAAAAGATGTGCATACTGAAGTGAGAAAAGACACCATAAAAAAGACTGTCAGGGAAGATAATATATGGAAGGAAAAATTATTTTTACATCTTAATTCACATTTTTTTTCCACACGTTGATTAATAAAATTCTTCAACTATCCGTAAGTTAGACATCAAGTTACAGTAAGCTATATTATAAAAATATTTGGGTTTTTATATAATGAATCATAATATAGTAAGACTATTTGAAGATGCATTCCATAAAAATAAAAAAAAAATAAATTGCAGTTCATGAAAGGTAAGCTGAATTGCAAATTCTGAGACCAGTTGTGCTGATGAGACTGAAATTTTAGATCACTTTTCAATAATTTTCCTTCGTTGTTTGTATCATATACATGATGAATCATTGCATATATTTTAACTTAGTAAGATAAAGCTACACAGATTCTGCAGCTTTACCTTCACACCTTCTTGCTTTTCACTGAATCAAGCTGAGACCTCACAAGGGATATTCTAGGATTTGCAGAAAACTTCAGACACATGCACTGGTAGAAAGACTAACACCAGTAGTATAGCACTTAGTGTAGAATTTTTGCAGTTTGTAAAACAACATGTTTACATAAGCAGTGTGTAATGAGTGCATTTATTTTTTTAGTGTTTCTTTGTAGGCATTAGTGTAGTCTGCTTTCATCTTAACACATACCTTGGCATTCTCATCACTGAAAATGCGCTTAAGTATTACTAAGTAGGCTATTAAAAATCCTGTGATTCTTTCAAATAATAGCAATTCAAACATTTTGCGTATTACGTTGTTGATTATATTCTTTTTTCCTTCTATTTTTTTTTCCAAGGAAGAACTGAGCATTCCTCATAGCTTCAGAATCTAACCAAACCCTCTCTGTCTCTCTTGCTCTCTCGTTATTTATTTATTTTTGTACCTAAGAAGAACGGAACATGGTATTTTAAAATGCAGGTTAGGCTTCTGAAGTGTATGTTTTCTTCCTACTTTTAATGTTAATTCCATTATCTGGAAATACAGCTTTGCTTTCGTTGCGTATATTCTTTGGGTATTTTAACAGATAGATCAAAACACAAGCATCTTGGCTTTGGATTATTGTTTTTGAAACAATAGAGAAAATAATTTCCCAAATCTTGCCCATTTCAGGATAGCTCTTATTACTAACTTGCTATTATTGTGAGTTTTTCCTTGTCACTATCTGTTTAGTTGCTTCTTCAAACCACATAGTCTTCCTTTATTATGTCTTTTCTTAGCTCACGCTCTTTGAGGATGAGGGATAACATACACCATAAATTTTGAGGTCCTAGAATTTCACTGATATTTTGAGATCCTTCTGAGCTACCAATATACTTCTACGTTCTCCCAGAATTATAGAATAGACTATTTCAGTTGGAAGGGACCTACGGTGATCAACCTGAACAATTCAGGGCTGACTAAGTTAAAGCATGTTATTCAGAGTGTGCAAGGCCAGGTTGGACGGGGCTTCGAGCAACCTGGTCTAGTGGAAGGTGTCCCTGCCCATGGCAGGGCAGGTGGAACTAGATGATCTTTACAGTCCCTTCCAACTCTAACCTTTCTATGATTCTACGGTATTATGATTAAGGGCATTGTCCAGCCACCTCTTAAACACTGACAGTCTTAGGGCATCAACAACTTACTTATCTAAGAAGGTTGTTCCAGTGCTTGACCACGCTTTTGGTAAAGAAATGTTTCCTAATGTCCAGTCTAAACCTCCCTAATTCAGCCTTTCCATGAGCCTGAAGGACTGGTCTTGATGTCTGATGTTTTCTTGTCCCTGTAATATAACTGGTCTTTTAAAGACTTTTATTGAGTCCAATCACTATCTTTCCTGTTCCTTTCTGAGTATCTACTGGCATCTAATTGGTGATAATTCTTTTCTGTGTAAGTAATTCATACTGAATGAAGAAGAGTGTTGCAATTTCAGATTAGGAAGTTGTATTTTTGTTCAGAAAATAATGTTGTATTCAGAATTGCACTACAATGAAGTCTTAGAATAATATGCAACTACGTATTAAACTAATAATTAACATCATATTATTAATTTTGCAGCACAGTAAATGTGCATGTTAATTTTACAGACAGATGAGACTATTTTCAAAAAATATACTTTCAAGCTAAATAAATGGTAAAATGTGCACGTTACACAAATTGGCTATAAATATATACAACATTAATCAAGCAATGAAGCCTTCTAAAAGCTGTTAATAATTATTAGAATTGCTTGGAAAGTTAATTTTTTTTGAATAAGAATTTACATTTTCAGTGTCTTTTTTGTATTGGAATATTTGAGAAAACTATCGTGACTTTACATTTTAAGATTCTGTCTTAATTGCAGTCTACTCAAAAGACAATAATTCTTTATTTTATTTTTATTAAATATCTAATTAGTTTATGGCATATGCATATATGATATGCACAAATTATGAGATTCCTCCAGGCCATTTTGTAGGCCATGGTTACTGTTTTTATGGGAAGTGAAAGCCTGCCAGTATGCTTTGCTGTACTGTCAGGGTGTGTTATCGGAGGTAAAATGATTGCCTCGAAGACATTTTTATGTGTCCACATGAGTGGCCACACATTGAGGTATAATTTTCATTTTCTGTCAAGATAGAAACCATTACCAATTTGTTATGTTTTCTTTTATTTGGCAAACTTCTCTCTGCATATTTGGCTGAGCTGCTGTATTGGCATGGAGCATAGCAGACGTTTGGGCACTTTTCAGCAGCATTCTACTTTTTATGCAAGAAAAAAAGAAGAAATATGACTCTATTGTAAACAATGTGTATGGTGTTTGATAATTATTACCAGATTTTACTGTCTAAGAAGGCATCTGAGGAAGTGTTGTGAAAAGAGCTGAAAAGAAATGCATAATACTAAGTTTTAACATGAAATACCTGAATCTTTGCTGAGACATTCTATTTCAAACTCTACCGCTATGTGAGAATGATTATGTATGTATCTGTCTGCAGCAATCAATTTCCCCTACAGAATTCAAAAGTATCAAAATAAACATGGTACGTACTGCCAGAAAGGGTACTCATAACAATAAAAACGTCTGCAGACAAGTAGACAGACATGTTTTTACAGCATCTGGGTACCTTAGAAAGACGTGTTTGGTCCTAGTTCTTCCATTTGCGAGCTTTATTGTCCCTATGGTTCCATATGGAGAACCATTGCTTATGTTTTTCTTTTAATGATTTGTCAGATGTCTTTAGTACTATTTGATCATTAGTTGTTCTTTATTTGCTTACAGTCCAAATAAGAAAGAGTCAGATGCATGACTTCATTCTTCTCTTGCACAAAGGTTGTACAGAGTGCAGCAGAAGTAGGTAGAGATGACCTGGCAGAACTCAGTTGCTGGTTCTGGGCTTAAAGTCTTACCCAAGAAGACTTTTCTCCAAAATGTAGATGAGATCCATCACAGTGTCAGTGAGGTGTCATCTGCTTAGAGACTAATAGAATGAAAACCAAATATGTCACAGTGGAAGACCCAGCTGGAACAATTCATCTACTTCCCATCTGAATTACTGGATAGGCCTGAATTTGAAAGGGAAAACACTGCACAGGCTACACTTCATACAGAGCACTGCTGCTCCTCATTTTCGTTAGTCCAAGTGGACGGCTATATACGTATAGTTGCACATATGTGACACCCAGTCAGGTTGTAGTGCCACTTCAGGGCTCTGATTAAAATATCCAACATTTACAGCAATAGTAAAGCCCCAATTTCAGTCCAGAAAGTGTTATGGCATCTGCAGATAGTGAAACTGATGATACAGATCCTGTGAACATGACATAAAATATTTTCCATAGAGAGAATCCAGCTATGGGAGAAAAAAAAATCAGATGCAATCAAGTATATTCAAAGATTGATTGCTTTAGTTAATCTGGACAAAATATTCCTTTTCAAATAGGATACGAGTGATACTTAGTACTCTGAAACAACCTCCCATCAACTAATTCTGAGAGTTCTGAGTGGTTCATCTCTCTTCCAAAGCGTGAAATCTGAGACTAGATACAACACTCCACTAAGTCTGTCAGTGTGGAGTGGAAGGATGACTTTATTTGTCATTGTTTCTTTCATGCTTGGTTTCCAATCCCTTCCAAGCCACACATCTTTTCCTACTTAAGAGTTGCCTAACCTAGCTCTGTCCTGTACCTGTGCTATTGATTGCTCTTACTGAAATTCAGCCATTGCACTTTCTGCATTGTATCCTATTTTCTACTCCTGTTTGCAAAAATCACGTAAATTCTAAATACTCCAATAAACTTTCAAAAAAATGTCTTCACAAAACTTCATGTTATACATGCATTCTGTAATTGTATTTTTCTCCAGTAAACTCATAAATGAAAGTGAATTAACCAACCCTACCACATTAATCTTTTCACTTTGACATTAAACTATGGCTGTCTACTCCTAAAAATAGGGCTGCCCAGCTGAATTTTTACCAGCCTTACATCCTTATGAAAAGTAAGAAGTATATATCTACACTTTTCCAGATGGAATACTGGTCTTTGTGGAAGGTACAGATTCTCTGCTATGAAAATCCACTTGTCATATCCTTAACCAAAATTCTGGACTGTCTTCCACTCTTTTCTCTCTGATCCTTGAAAACTAGCAGAGGCTTCCTGAAACTGCTAGATTTATTGACATACTGAAGTATTTCTGTTCCTGTGGGAAATTTTACAATCTTGACAGTTTTTGAGCTGACATAATTTTCTGAAGAAAAGAGCCTACCATTTTCCTTCTTTAAAGCTCACCTGGTTGCCAAGTGAACTTACCACATTTCTATGAAGAGTCCCATTGTTTGTGCATTCTCACAGATAAAATGCAAAGAAGGTTTACAAACCAACTCCAGTACCATTCTTGAATTTAAAGCTTAATTGTCACGATCAAGTAACCCAAAACTCAAAAGGAGCAGCACACCGTACCACTAAAAACACAAATACATTGCACACTGAACCAATCAAGTTTACAGTACCTTGTAAAACCTGGAAGACACATATGCTAGCAAATCATGGTGATTTTTTTGTGTGTATTGATTGAAAATCAATGCCCATCCATTCACTTTTAAACAAACTAAGTTCTTAGTTGAAGTACGTCTAATAGCTAATAGGCAGCAAATACTAGAAGAACACCAGAAGGTATTTGTATATGAACATTGCATTGAGGCAATATTCTGTTCTTGCTTGAAAACTGTTTCCATGGTGGTAATCTGAGTCCTGATAAGTATGGTTTTACATTATTGTTACTTCTTCAGTTTGCATTTGATGGAAGATGCCCAGTTCATTATGCTGAACCTTCAATATTCAGTGTAGAAACCGGAATATTAACACATGAAAGCTGTTCTTTACCAGATGAATGTGATTATGGGAAGTGCATTTAAACCATTGGTGCTACTAGGGAAGCAGCCAAAGTTTGTATCATCCTCAGTAGAGCGGTTTGGTCCATTATTAATCCCATCTGTTCACAAGTCAGGGCTGCAAGTAGATCTCCAGTTGATTTTAGAGTTTGTATTACAGTGGAGCCCAGTAATTTTGTCTTCATTCCGCACCCAGCTAGAAGTTTAGGATTTCTTCTTCTGGTTTCAGATCTCATCACTGGCCTCTATCTGCTCTCACTAATGCACTCTACAGCCATTTAGAATTTGACTGTGACTGCTAGCATGCTACATAGTTCATTTAATTAATAACATGTGATGCCACTGCTTCATAACTGAACCACTGCAGTGTTTCCTGGGTGAAATGTAAGGTGTTTGATGTGAACTACAAAGCTTCTTAATCTTTAAGAAAGATCAACTTTTTCCCTCCCCATGGCACAGTGTCGTAGCTGTAACTAAGTGACAAATGTAAATGAGACAGTCACTTAAGTATTTTTAGGAGGATGTCTAGACTCTGAAACTTACTCTTTCTTTTGATATGAAATAACATAAATCCATTCAGCTTTCACAGTATATCACTGTGGGACAAGAAAGAATGAGTAAAATGGGAATTTGGTATGTGGTGATGGTTTTTCACATGGTTTTCCAGTTTAAAATTCTTACGGTTGGTTACCTTTGTTGAGTCTGAGCTATTCTAAGTGTTGGTTAATTTGAGGGATAGGAAAAATAGGCATGTTTTTAAATCAAAGTGAATAAGTCAATGCCTGAAAATACCTTTCAACTTACAGTCAAAAGGTTGTTGTGAAAATTATGGGAGAGTAAAGGTCTTCTATCTCAAACAAAAAGGCATTTCAGATCTTGTTTAATAGATGTGCATGTTGTGCAATTACTAGTGTTGGCGGGACTATAGTTGTCCTACTTATTTGTGACAGACCTCATTTAAGATAGCGAGGATTTAGAAACATTCTAGTGGGAATTCAATGGTACTGTTCACTTAAATATACTGTTTAAAATCTTGTGGCTTTTAGAAGACTTTCAAAGATACCTTCTTCTTGGTTACAAAATATTATTTTGATTTGCACAGTGAAGCTTTGCATAGATCTGATCACCAGATTATAGCAAAAAATAAAGGGAATGGGTCTGGTTTTTTTAATTTATTGCTTCTGTGGACTAAAACATCACTGAGGTTCAGTGCTAACCATTTAAAGTGCAGCCCGGTTTATATATGTCAAATTCTGTAATCTTTTCCCAGTTCTGAATTTTGCAAAACTACCACAGAGGCCAGTTAAATATTTTGACATTGGATGCTAATGTTAAGCCCTTTGTGCCTGGACATTCATTGCAATTTGGTGGTATAATTTTTTACCCAGTTTGTAGGGATAGTTATATATTACTCCAGAACAAAAAAAATCTGTATATTCAATGAAGATCAATACTTTTGTCCTTTATCTACTTTAAAAACACATTTTGTTGATAATACAAGGAAAACTCTCAGAATATTTAGCATTGGTTTCAGTGAGAAATCTGGTGCAGTTAGGAGTGGGAACACACAGTATTTAATTTATTTTGTATTCTCCCAGTAAAAGGCTTTGTGGCTGAGAGAGATTTGGGTCTAAACAATCCATCAAGGCACCACATTTCCAATGTGTGTTGTAGAGAGTAGGCTAGAATTGGTTTGGGTTTGGGGTTTTTTTTATTGAAATAGCAATTTCAGAATCAGGTAAATGTTGAATTTAGCGAGACTGGTTTTATATTGCAAAATTTCATATATATTAAGAACTAAATCACGATGCACACTGTCGGTATCTTCACCACATATATTTGATAATGTCTTCCACATTTTATTTCCAGGATTTCTTATTTAATACAGTGTCTACTACTAAACTTTGCATACTGAAATTCTTCTGGATAAACGCCTAAAAATATTGGTTATATTTCTTTCCTAAACCTCCCTTTATACTCATTTTCTAAAATGCAGTCTCTTTCTTTGCTATAGTACCTCAGACTGAGGATTATGAAATATGGCTTCCTCAAGATTAGTACCAGTCTCTGCAGATTCAGTTGCAGAAGCTTAACTGTGACCAACACAGTAAGCTCCTGAAAACTAAGCAGCAGTCTTTTTCACATGCCAATGCTAGCTTGGGGAACGAAAGAAAAAGTGCTGCTGTAATTTATGCCAGTGAGGCACAAAGATGGATTAAAGCCATGTTTGCTCCCCTCCTCCCATCCAGACTTGAGCCAACGTTCCTGCACTAGTCTGGAAAAGCTGGCTCTATATTAGGTCTCTCCTGCTAAGGCCATTGATTTACTCAACTACATTTTTTAAAAGTTGACAAAATACTTATTTGATTGTTACAAAGGATGAATGAATGCCAGAGGTCTATATTAGAAACACATTGGAAAGAGAAGTTTCTTTTCTGTTTGGCAAAAAATGTTTGTTTGGGGTTTAGTATTGCCACTAACATTTAAAGGAAGAAAGAAAGAAATAAAAAACCCTTCTGCTGCAAATCTTTTTTTTTTTCTCCCATTTAGTTTCCACCTTCACCCCTCTACTGCTAGAATGTGGTCAAACCTTGATATGTAAATGCTACCTGCTAGCCCACTGCTTCAGTTAGTAATTTTGTATTAACAAATTGTTCTTCTGCTGAAGTTGTATATTTATTGCTTCTAGCTGTTTGTCATGCCTAAGAAACTCAGAGCATTTGGGTGGGTTTTTTGTTTGTTTATTTTTTGTTAATTCCTCCATGTCTAAGTTTATTTGGACTAGGCATTCAGGCCTGGAATTGACTACTGTTTGACTTAAATTCAGAGATCCATGCTTTACTCAAGGGATATCTAGTATTACATTTACTGTCTGGAAATCTTACATTTTATTTATTGCCAGCAAACCTAGTGAAGAATGAAGAAATAATCTTCTAAATCTTTAATAGCCTAGCTTAAGCTTCTTGTGTGTTTACACACCTTTTCAAGCGCCACAGCTTCATGTCATTCAATGACATGTCTAAACAGCAAGGATTTGGACGTATTCAGAATGGGGAGAGCAAGGGACAAAAGAGAAGGGAGCGTGTCCAGAGAATGCTGAATGTTATGAAAATCTGAGTATTTTTGTGCTAGAAATGCTTTCCTCTCCCCCTCACTCCAGTTCTGTGCTCTGGTGATACAGTACTGCCTGTCTGTTTGTGTTAACTTGGGGAGGAGATTTGCTGACTTTTAGAGTATCAGGTATTGTACAAGCTATCGCCAGAGACAGGATGCTGGACTGGATGGATCATTGGTCTATTCCGGAATGGTGGTTCTCATGTCCTTATAGTAAATGCTGTGTAAAGCTTTTCTACACTGGTACACTGTCTGGAACAACATCTGGAATTTGCATTATAGTTTTCCATACCAATCTACTCTACCAGGCGCAGTTGTCTATTTAAAGCACCCAGCTTCTTTCATCAAACTACTTTGCATTTTTGTGAAGGGGGCAAGAATATAGTGTAAATATACTACTCATGAATTGTTACCGAACAGCTGCAATATTAAAATAGGATAACTGAATTTTTATAGAAAAATATTTGCTGCTTAAAATCCTAAGTCATCATAGTTTTGCATACTTCTAATTCTGATGCTCTGAGAACTAATCACATTTTTCCCCAGTGCTTTGATTATCTTTTGAATTGGATGAGCTCTTTCATAGTTGATTCTTCCCTTTCTCATAGAAGGTTACTTCCAATTAAATCTTCTTTCAAGAGAATAAAAAGTGCTTAACACTGTCTTGAACAATGGAAGTATACGCTATTACATTAGTCTTCACCAAAAATACTTTACTTTGTTGTTAACTTTGCAAAAATCAAAGTATGTTTGGGGTTTTTTTTAACCTGGATATACCATACTTAGTGAAACGATAATAGTTTCTTATTATTTTTGCAGTGGATATTTTGAGTAAAACTGAGCATGTAGCATTCAAATAGAATATCTCAAAAAAAGTATTATGTTAGAAATACCTGCAAAAGTTCTGTTCTGGTCATTTTATGCTGTAGGCCTACACCAAGAGAAAATATAGACAATTCATTTTTGGCCTATGGATGACCCACAACTTTATGGTTATTCTGAAGAGGTTAAGCCAATTTCTTCATCTCCCATACGTGTAATACAATTTCAAAGTTAACAAAAGTGTACACTCTGACTTTGTATAATATTTTTAAAAGCATACTTTTATGAGGTTTGCTTGCTTAGAACTGGGGAGATTTTTCCTCTGTGCAAGAGCAGCAATAATATGTTACCCCCATTGTTAACATCTGAATGCTGAAGTATCGTAGGCCAATAGTACACCATTCATCCAAAAGCTAGAAAATACTACTTTCCTGCAGAAATGAAATTAACCTCAGGAGAGTGCTTGGGGGAGCGAGTATTTATAGCAATAGTGAAATCTTACATTTCAATCTAAAATCTGTGCTCTGTACCACATTCACTACTATGGATTGAAACAGTATTATTTTGATGTAGAATTAAATACTTAACCTGTGAAGTTCACTGCAATATGGCAAATATCTGTATTTACAGTAATTTTCTCAATATTCTTCTAAGCATTTTTCATGTTAGAAACTTCTATGGAATAACTAATGATTTGAACTTGGCTGGACCCAAATAGCAAATCTTACTTCTCTTTTTAAATAGCAAGTCAATAAATTTGAAAAATAAAAGCTGTTATGAAAGCTCAAAAAAACGGAGGGACAGGTAGTCTGATCATTAGGAAGGGAGATGGGGAAAGAGGAACAAAGGGATGTGGAATGGTGGAAGCAAGCATTTAAACAAGAAAGAGTGAAGTCTTTTAGCAGTAACGATCACAGCAGAAACCTGACCACGGATTATTACCACGAGGCATTATAAACTTTGTTAAAGTGAAATCAAATCCAGTTTGGCAAACTAGGCTTAAACAGGAACAGTGTGTGATAACGGTGGAAGGTTTAAATACCAAGTGCTACAGGAGAGTACAGGCTTTCATAGGTGATGTAGCACAGCTCCGATACTATGAGTAATGAGACAAAACGTACTCAAGGAAGCTTGTTTCATCCACACATCTTTTTTGTGATAGCAGCGGCTGTGTGAAACAGTCAGGACATGAGTGCAGGTGTGAGACTGTGTCTATAGCAGTGCTTATGCTATCAGCCCTCATTGCTGTAAGAGTCAGAACCTACTTCACGTACTTGGGAACAACTCTTTTTCTTTTAATGATCTGCAAGAGAGAGGAAGTTGGGTTACAGGACTCCTCTGTGTGAAAAGAGGGATGGTGGATTCTCTCTTACATGAAAGAAAAACAAAGCTGGATGGTGAGATAGGGCAGACAGAAACCAGGGAACTTGCCTGCAAGAGTTGTGTTGCACAGAGCACTTAGTGATGGTTGCAGGTGTCATTAGGGACATAAACATATTTCCTCTCTCCTGATGCATTGTGTTTACAAAATTATTTGTAAAGCTCTTGGACACTCTTGTGCAAGGAATGGTGACAGCAACCTGAGCCAAGAAGCTTGTTTTGGTTGTAGCATCTCAATTTGGAAAAAAAAGTGGAAACAAGATTAAATGTTATTAACGTATTTCCTCCTTCAAAATTCCATTTTTTTTCTGATTTGGACATTCTTTTTATCTTGTTCATACCTTTGTTCTCTTGCCTTGATTCAAAATTTTTGCTTGTTTTCAATTGTCTTTTCACATTTTTCTTCATTTTGTTTACATTTTGGTCAGCCTCTTTTTCTCTGTTTTTGTTTCTCATTCCTATCTTTCTTTTTAGTCTTTACTTTCCTCAATTTATTTTTCTTTTTAGTCTCCCAACTGTCTCTCAGTGTTTCTCTCAGCTGTCTCTCCTCTTCCTGTGCCACCCGCTACTCTGCTGGAAGTGAAAAGGGTGCCAGTGAGTTCGTTCTTCCAGAACAGCCAACATTTTTTTTCCTTGGGAGAGAAATCTCATTTGCTTTGATCTGTCGATTCACTCATCTGTTTTCTCATCTGTTCACATGAGCTGCATTTCTATCCACTGCTTCTGTAACATG
>NW_009647024.1:1506978-1554671 GCF_000708025.1 Charadrius vociferus
TCCCTACATTAATGCTTATAGTTTAACATACTTGTTTACAAAATTTGAAGGAAAATATTAGTGGCAAATAGAATATAATTTAAGGAAAGCAGTAGTGTTTGAGTACTTCTCATAATTTTCCTTTTAAATATATGGTGCATTGGTGATAATTGAGAAAAGTAGGTAACATGTTACTTGCAAGTGATGTTGAACTCAAAAACAAAGGGTAGTACTAGTGGTTACAGTCCACATTGGTCTCTTTCGTTTTTTTATACAGCCCGTACAATGCAAGAAGCAGCACTGAATTTCTTGATACAAATACTTATTCCTGCTTTGTTCATTTTAAGCATCCTGATGGAAAGAACCAGTAACTTTCATAAAACGTAGCAATTATTTGCAAAATTCTGATAGTGTAAACTTTATGGCAATGTGATTAGTTGCTTAATTCATTTAATCTGCATTTAGTATTGGTATGTAATTTTTTGCCAATGTTCTGAGCACCAGTTTAGATGTACTGGCTCTAAGTCATGCATTTTTAGTAACATCAGGTTCTGGATTTGGAAAGGGAAAAGCTGTGTATTACTTTTTCTTGGTGCCTGCTGATTGCAGAAAGTAAGGATATGTCATCACCAGCTGCCATGTTTTATGCAGGCACCTCCAAATGAATCCTGGCTAAAACTAGTTTAGAAGTTACTGCCTCTCTGCCAAAAGCTACTACCCTCACAACAGAGTTGGCAGAACATAACTTTTGTCCATACCTGTTGATGATTTACTACAAAGCTCAGCTGTTCAAAATGCTGACATAGGTGAGTGTGAGATAATGTCCTGGGCTCTCCTCTGATGCGGCGGGGGCACCAAAGGGCACACGATGTAGAGTCACTTGTGCAAGGAAGGTTGAATGGGAAGCAGGTGAGCTGATAACAGCCAGCAGCTGTGTCAGTTTGATAAGTAAGTGTGGAATTAAGAAATGCAGCTTTGCACTTTTATTCAGTTAGTACAAAAATCACAGATACATGCAGTGCATTTGTACCTGGAGATCCAAGCTTCATCACTAGTGCAAAAGCATGGTGCTTCCTTGCTCTTGGTGAGATTCAAAATGAATCGGTTCACTGACTGCCACTTAGGTTTCTCCGAAGGGGCGGTTCTGGAAAGGCAAGAGCTGTTGTGATACTAGACTTCTCTTTATGCTATACTTAGCATGACTGCCACCTGTCAGCAGCTGGCATATGGTTCAGATCCAGTGGATGGTTTACACATCTCAAAATCAGAGGGATTACTGTATATCATATCTTTTCTTACAAGTACCATCTCACTAGAATAGTTCAAAAGAACATAATCTGTCTCCTGAATAAACTGGTTCAGTCTGCCTGGAGAGCACTGTTTAGGTGGCATTCGTTCTTTGATGCACAGTTGGCAAATACGGTGTTGCCTGTGTATCCTGGTTTCAGCTGGGATAATTTTCTTTCTCATGGTTGCTGTTTCAGATTTGGTATGAAAAGAATGTCAATAACATGTATTGTTTTAGTTGTTGCTATGTGATGTTTATAGTATTCAAGGACCTTTTTCAGCTTCCCATAGAAGCTGAGAAGGAGCAGAGGCAGAACAACAGAATGGCCAATGGAATATTCCATATCATAGACGTGATGCTCAGTATGTAAGTGGGGGTTGGCCAAGGGGCAGGAAACCATGATCACTGTTTGGGTCAGGCTGCGCAGCCAATTCACCAGGCAGTGAGAGTGACTTCTGTCTTGCATATTCTTTTACTATTATTATTGTTATTATTATTATTGTTATTATTGTTATTTTCCTTTTCCATACCTGTTCTATTAAACTGTCTTTATCTCAACCCACAAGGTTTTTTTCCTTTTCCCATCCTTTTCTCCCTCTTCTGCCTGCCCTGCTAGGGGGGAAGGGGGAGTGACCGAGTGGCTGTGTGGTCCTAGTCTCCATCTGGGGTTAAACCACAGCGCTATGCTAGACTATTGGACACACAGCTTAATCATACTGTAATAGTTTGTGAATGCTTTCTGGTGTGCTGAAGTTTCTTTTTTAGCTTCAGTTGCAGCCAACATTCTCCCACTTTTTACCTCCTAGAAAGTAATCAAACTGGTCACCCAGGTGATGTATTAGTTACTACAGCTTAAGGGACATACAGGAGCTACTCTGCTAGTAACTGTGAAGAAGCAGTCTTTTTTGCTGACTCTTGCAAAAATCATTATCTGAGAATATCACTCATCTGAGAACATCCACATACCTTTGTAATCCTGCGGTGTCCCTGAAACAGTGATTTACCATTTACATAGATGCAAAACAGGACTACCCATGAAGATGTGTGACTTGCAAAAAATAAGCTTAAGTTCACATCAGAAAAATATTTTTTTATATCTCCACCACAGTCTGTGTTTATTTTGCTTTACCTGTGAGATGCTGCATCTGAAATTAATTCTGGGAATATCAAAAAGTTTCTTAATATTGGCTTATTTTTAATCACAGCTGGGAACACCTCAGTGGAAAGTTATGAATAGGAGTCAGAGACTATGACTTCTTTCAGCTCTTGGAGAGAAGTAAACATTGCTTAGTCTGAATCTACTGCATCTAATTTGAAAACTACCTGGGATGCAGTATGGCCTGACCCAAGAATTAGAGATGTATTTATTTTTAATTCCTACTGGTTGTATCCTGCAAGTGTGCTGTGGCATTCTTTGAAAACCCAAGTCGATGAAGTGGCTGAGTGTGACTACACTTTTATGTACACTCGTATAACTCACTCTAAAACCACTTACCAAGGGACGACTCCATCTCTTTAGCCCTATATTTTAATTCAGTGTAGGATAGTGTGATTTGGTATGTGTTCTTAAAAAAAAATTAAAATGCTCATCTTTAATAAGTTGAGAAGAATATGACAAATGCAGAAAGCATGTTAACTAAAATAAATTACTTCAGTCTCTCCACTGTGAGACAATGTTTTTATAATTAAACTACAAATACGCAATCATGAGTCACTCTGATGGTACATTATGTTACTCTGAATTGTAGATATGACTAAAAAAATAAGTTTTTGTGTTAGTAGTGTGTACAGGGTTATAAACTACTGAAGTTTTATACACTGGAAACAAATCTTAAGTATTTCCATAGGACAGGGTAATATGCAGGCATGCTGACAATGCTGTACAATAAGAGATTTATGAAGCACACATGTCAAGAATCAATTGTGATGAAAAGTCTCAATTTTTGTTTTAAAGATTTTTCTAAAACATTCTAACAGATCCCATATAGTCTATAGCTTTGAATTTTGTCTGGTTTCTTTAATAGTACTACATTGTAATCGACAGTAACTGAGCTGGTTCTCCCTCCCTCCCTTTCTTCATGTATGGAAATTTGCACTAAAGCTCTTTGAAAAACCTTTTTTAATTCAGGACCTCTTATGTTGCAAGAGACTGATAAAGCAGTGTTTCATTGGCCACAAAACTTCCATTCTGATACTGACTTGTTTTTCTTGGATTTTCTGTCACAAAGACTGTAGACAAAGACATCTAATTCTATAAAGATTGATATGTTTAGCTTCAGTTCAGTATAGTTCTCATTATTTTAAGTTGTCCCATCACAGACATTTTTGCAATTGATTAATACAGAATCCAAAAGTAAGTGGGTTTTTGCCTAGCCATGCTTGTTTGCACTGAAAAATCTTTTAAGTCCATTTTGGGTTTGTTTTTTTTTCTAATGGAACACATGAACTTTATACTTGTTCTGCTGGATCCTAAGTAGTAGCTCTGCTACGACTGTATAATGAAAAGTGTTGCTAACCTGTCAGTAAACACCAATAGGTTTAAAATTGATCAACTTGTAAGCATCTTTGGTTTGGTTGTCTGCTCTTTTCCTCCTAACTCTCTTTTTCTTTAAGGAGAGTAGATAATCTACCTTTTTGTCTAAGATTTTGTTTGTCCAAGTTAAAACTCATAGTTTTGTGACAGCTTCTGTATTAATTCTCACGACAGTGACACCTGCTAATAAGGCCATAGTTGATAAGCTCCAGGGTTTCCTGCCACTGACTGCAGCTGAAAAATAACTTCTGACTCCAGCTTATCACAGAATCATAGAATAATTTGGGTTGGAAGGGACCTTTAAAGGTCATCTAGTCCAACCCCCCTGCAATGAGCATGGACATCTTCAACTAGATCGCGTTGCTCAGAGCTCCATCCAACCTGACCTTGAATGTTTCCAGGGATGGGGCATCTACCAGCTGTCTGGGCAAACTGTTCCAGTGTCACACCATCCTCATTATAAAACATTTTGTCCTTATATCTAGTCTGAGTCAACCCTCTTTTAGTTTAAAACCATTATCCATTGTCCTGTCCCAACAGGCCCTGCTACAAATCCTGTCCCCATCTTTCTTATAAGCCCCCTTTAAGTACTGAAAGGCCACAAAAAGGTCTCGCTGGAGCCTTCTCTTCTCCAGGCTGAACTCTGTCAGCCTGTCTTCACGGGAGAGGTGCTCCAGCCCTCTGATCATCTTCATTGCCCTCCTTGGACCCATTCCAACAGGTCCATGTCTTTCCTGTGCTGGGGGCTCCAGAGCTGGATGCAGTACCCAGGGGGGGCGGGTCTCATGAGAGCAGAGAAGAGGGACAGAATCACCTCCTGCTGGCCACGCTTCTTTTGATGCAACCCAGGATACAGTTGGCTTTCTGGGTTGCAAGCGCGCATTGCTGGCTCATGTCCAGCTTTTCATCCACCAGTACCCTGAGGTCCATCTCAGCAGGGCTGCTCTCAATCCCGTCATCCCCGAGCCTGTATTCATACCAGGGTTGCTGTGACCCAGGTGCAGGACCTTGCACTTGGCCTTGTTGAACATCATGAGGTTCACACGGGCCCATTTCTCAAGCTTGTAATGGTGATGTTTTCAGATTACTGGAAATCTGCTGAAATGGGGAAATATCTACTGGGGGGGGGAATTTCTAATCAACAGTAGAGAAAACATTGGATTGAACAAAGCATTCGTTTAGTCTGGTATTCGAAGACTTAAAAACCATGACCTGAACCAAGTTAAGGTGGAGCTGCAGGACATGCAGCATTCCCTTTTGATCTTCTGTGTACCTACTTATAGCGTTTTCCATGCAAGCACTCCCACCCTTTTGTAAAATCCTAAGGGTGAAAGGAAGTGCAAAGTGACTAATAGGAAAACTTGAGAAGCACTTCTTGTTTCTGGGAAAATTATTCAGTACATTTGGGAAGATATGTTAAATAGAAAAAGACAAGACAAAAGAGTTCAGTACATGAAATAAAATCCAGCAGAGCAAACTCTAGCTGTATTTTTCAAAATGAGTCTTCACAAATGTAGTTACCCTTTAATATTAGGGTCTACTACGAAAGAAAAAACAAAAACAACAAGAAAAAACCCAGCAGAACTTGGATTTTTTGCTATGCACAAAAATAAGTCACAGCGCTAACATCTTGCCATGAATATCATAATTACAAATCATAACTTTCCGTTCTTTCACTGAGTTTGAGCTATGTTTTGTTTTTGTAGGATGTCACATATACTTCAATTTGAAGATAGAAGCAGAAAGGTGAAAGATGCAAGCATGCAGGATGAAGACACTTTTGAGATCTATGATCCACGGAATCCTGTAACTAAGAGGAGAAGAGAAGAAAGCAAGAAGATAATGAGAGAAAAAAAGGAAAGGAGATAAAAAGAATGTAAAGCTAGCCAGAGCTGCCTTGAAAAGTGACTGCAATAAAGCACTGGCTCTTCTGTAAGCTGTAGTTCCTAAAAATATCACTGGACAAGTGTGAAAAGGAATCTCTCAAGAACCTGTTATGCAGTTTTGAAGCATTTGTTTCTTAAGTTGTGCAGTCATGTGCTCTCAGTGTATTCATTATCCAGCCTCTCTAAAAGTTTTTAAAACTTGTGTATTTAATAAAACAGCTGACTTGACTTTTGTCTGTATTTTAATTGTGATAGTCACTATCATTGTTTAATCAACAGTCAAAAAGTTTTCAACATAATAAGAAGTTGTCTAAGTAAGGGTGAAATTAAAAGACAGAATCCCCATCTGCAGGCTTTTAAGATTTTCTGAAAGTATAGTTTTAATTATTTTTATTGTTTTTTGAAAAGGCATATAAACATTACAGCAGTAAATGCTGCCTGCCTGAACCACTCTGTTGTGGAATTAAGACGATGCACTTGCAGGTCTCCTTAGAATGGTCCCAGCTTTCTTGAAACAAACTAAGTTTAGAGAATTTTGTTATTTTCTCCTTCTTTTGAAACACACGTTTGAATACAGATCCCAGCCTGGGAAGCTGTGATAATACACAATTTGAGGCATGTTATTTCAGTATCTATACCACATGAAAAAAAAGAATCTGAATGTACTATAAACAGTACTTAAACAGTTGCTTAAACTGTTGCAATACCAGAAACATCCTTCTGGTAGAATTTTCACTGTAAAGTACCTGGTAATGAAGATTGTTTGTTAATTAGTTCAGTACAGAAATGGAAAAAAAAAAGTGTCAGTCTCATTGAAAACATAACCCTGTTTTTAACTATTATTTTCCCATATAAAAATGAACAACTTGAGTTTCCAGTTTGTAGACTTTCCACAGATTTCATCCCCCCCTCTGGGTGCTAATATTTTTACAGAAAAATGGGAATTTTCAGTGCTCCTTTCTTACAGCATTTCTGATGCTGCAGACGCGTGGACTACCCATATGGGCAATTACTAAAGAAGAGTGAGCACCAGTGAGCAAGGTCATTAAAAAGTGCAACCAGAGGAGTGTTTTGCTGATGTTGTTTTTAGAACAAGTTCAGTAAGGTATGGTGTTCTTATCAAGCTGCCACTGCCAAATTTCTTGATAGGGTCTGAGGTGTGAGATACATAAACCTGCATTGGTGGGTTAATACGGCCTAAATGTCAGAGGTTGGATTAATACAGACTATTGCTTTAATGCGCGGTGCAACCTTTGAGATAAGAAGAAAACTTGGAGGTGTGATGTGAGATCCTGTATAAAGCTGTCATTATCCTCCTCTTAGGCTGAGTGAATTATACTGTACCATGGTGTAAAGAAGTTAAGAGGGGTTACATTCTTAAACACAGCCATTCACAAACCAGTGAGTCCAACTTTTTTAACCATTAAGTCTTTTTCTGTTGGGCTGCTATTGGCAAAATCAAGACCATCTAATGTCACGTGCTGTTATCTCTATTCATTGCTTTGTTTGAGGAGTAAATTTTAAAATAGTCATTAGAGGAAATGAGCATATGAGACCCCCATTCTAATAGGGACTAGAGGGAGGAAGAGAGAGTGAATGTGTGTGAGTGCATGTTGGCAGATCTAGAAGGAAACTTGAGCATCAATTCCAGGAGACAGCTACTGTGCCTGTAATAGAAAAGTCTTCTAGTTGCATATTTTTCCTGTAAGGTAAAATAGGATGTATGAGTCAATGAACGGGCAAGTTGACTAACATCCCTTTTAGCTGAATCTTTTTGTTGACTACCTGCAGCAGCTCTGTGTGTGCTGTATTAGAGGATTTCTGTTTTTAAGCACTAGCCACACACAGGGGGGAAAGCTTAACTTGGGTTTAGGGCTCTGCTCAGGGGGAAGAGGCCTGAAAGGCTGGACCTTTCATACACAGGACTGGTAATGTCACAAGAACAGGAGAGTAACTATGTTGACATTCTCTGGATAAGTGTGTATTGACAATGAGTAAACATTTTTCCAGAGATAATATATTTTACATAATTAATGCTACAGTTGAAACCAAATGTGTTGCCTGTTTCAGCTAATTCCAAGTACTCCACTGTTATGCTTTGTGCTCGGAGAGCACAAGCGCTGGCCCCAGGAAGGATGCTTACCCCAAGTAGCTGTCTTTCCTCTGTCTAATGAATATCACTTCAGGTGTAATAGCCATTTACCGCATTAAGCCCAAGTTCCCAGTAGTAAGCCAGCATGTGCTTTGCATTAAGGCTGGGTATCTGGATACAAAAGAGGAAAGCCTTTTGGAAAGGAAGTGGGGCTTGGTTTCAGGGTTTTCTTTTTTTTAAATTATAGTTGGGACCAACTTCCCTGGCAGTTTGCGTTTTGCCCTGTAGCAAACCCATACATAAGGGTAAGGATATTTGGATTAAAATCCTTCAATATCCTAGTGATTGTGATTTACCGTCATGGCAACAGGTGGAAGTGCTAGGCCTAAGATATCTGGACTACTTGTGTCTAAAATCAGTCCTGTGCCACAGGGGCTTGGCACAGAACCTTGTGCAGGCAGAACTTGCCCTGAGGGAGCATCAATGAGAAATGCTACAAATAAATGAAGTCAAGCATTTTTTAATTATGAATTTAATGTGATAAATATATTTTATCATACTTATTTCCTGGAAACATAGAGCCTCTAAACAGTTTTTAGTGATTGTTACAAGTGATAAGCCTTGCATAATATTTCACAGTGTTCATTGAATAAGTTTCTATCAGAGTTCTCAGTTCACCTGTATTAATGCCATTCAGTATTTCTTCAAGAAAAGAAAAGGATCTGCCTTTATTCCTTCCCTAAGGAAAGAACCAAACAAGCCTGTAGGAAAGAAACCACACCTATGCAGTAAAGTTACCTTCCATTTTTAAGGAAGGCAATTTTAATAGGCATCCTTGGTGTTATTTTGTCTTCAGTCAGCCCAGTGACAAAACTTTCCTGGCAGTAAGGACTGACATACACTACACTATAAGAATATTAGAAAGTGTTAAAACTAGCAGTCAGATTATCTCAGCTAATCAACCGAGAATCACTTAGAAATGGGCTAAGGTGTCTAAATTTTGTTCATTTCACTAAGGCAAAAGTAGTTAAGTTAGGAGATGTCTAGAGCAAAGTTATGAAAAGCTGTCAGAAGCACACTCAGGTAACTGTCCTTAAACCCAGCACCAAGGAGTAAGAACCTTGAAGAAAGAGGCTGAAATGATGACAGGTCTCTGAGACGTTTGCAATGTCACAGCAAGCCCCTGTACTGCCAGTAACAATCCTGCCTGTTCCTCATACTGCGAGGCTAGCACAAGCATCTTTTAACTCAAACCTGTTTCATTCACGATCTGATGTTGGTATAGTTATATGAAATGTTGAATGCTACAGGATTGCAGTATTTTTTATAGACTATGAAATACATATGCTCAGAGTTACGCCTTTTATTTGGCAGTACTGAAAAACAAGTGGGATATTCAATGTGGGCAGGTGTCCTCTCTCCATGAAACAGAAGTCTTGTGCTAAGTTAGTGGCTGAAAACCAAAGGAACAACTGGTTTTGTGGCTGTAGAAAGGATTTGTTCTATGGTAGTGAGATTTTTCGCTGAATATATTCTCTTGAGTCTTTCTATTAAGCAGCTCCCATGTTCCACCCTCGGGGCTAGCACCTCAACTATCTGTATAAACATCTGAGCATCATTTCTACACAGTTGTAATGTCCAGCTGGGAACATTTGTCTATGCCCTACTAATTCAAAACTAGTGTTTTGACACTTACTTGTGAAGTTAATTGTGTGTGATAATTAGCAGACCAGACTACCCAGCTTGAAGGTGAACACCACAATGCTGGTATATAAATAATTTATATGAAATAGTCACTATTTAAAATTGCAGGGTATGCTCCACTTCCCCACCACCACCACCTGCTTTTTTGATTACTCATTTCAATAAGCTAAAAATGGAGTAAGTCCTAACTATAACTGAATTTTGAGTTAGAGCACAAAAGTCAGGGCTACCTATTTTTAGTGGCAGCTAAATTGCAATGTCAATACATTAGCTTTGCTGCCAACACAGTGGGTCAGTGTCAACAAACAGTCTGTGAGATGGAGTCCTTCCAGTCGTGCCTGCCTTCCATGTAATGGGGCCTTTCATTTCATCAGAGGGAATTTAACTTTCCTAAATGAAAAGAAATGGAGGGGGAAGAGTCTTATATCCTTGCACAGAGCATTCTGTTGGTAAATTCAAGATTTTTGTTTCCAGACCAGCTGGATTTCAAGTAGATAAGGTCCTTCTAGAGCACATCTGCTAATAGCAAGATCGTAGAATCAAAGATCCTCAAGAACAACTTAAAGGTTTGCCTCACGAACCCTGTTGGTGATGCCAACAGCTAGTACAATGTTCTCTTTCTGCTCTGGAGCTAAAAAAATCCTCAAGTACAACTGAAGCTGGTTTATTTCTGCCAAATAGCCGCTACGCCTAGGCTGCTAGGGGTGTAGTCTGCAATGCCACATTACGTAGCTTTCCCTGAGCTGCTGGCTTGAAGCATGAGCAGGTTTGGGAAGAGTTTTTTCCCATACGCCCCATTCCCCAGTATAAGGGTGTCTGAACTCTTAATGGTTAAAATAACTGCACACCAATGTTGTCTGCTTTCACCTAGAGGACCTCAAGTTTGCAGGAGACACAGTTATGTTTTGGCAACATAAAAACTAGCCTCAGACAGAATGGATAGCTCCAGACTCTGTCTCATTCTGGCAGAGACATGCACGTCTGTCCTTACTGAAATGATGACAGACTTGGGACTCCTACATGTGTATTCTCAGTAAAAGATGTAGATACTTGCTTACGTCTTTTGCTATAACAAAACATGAGCTGAGCATACAGTGGCTAAAAAGCTGAACTACATACAGCACAGAGCATGTAAACTGAAAAGTGAGACCATGTCTCCTCATATTTCTTATCCTGGTGCAGAGTGTTAGGCTGACCAGGAATATCTACCAAATGTCACCAATTAAACACAAGAGGCTAAGCGTATTATATAGCCAGGATGCACAGTGGAAAGGATGACACTGAAGTTCTTGAGGAGGACTGGGAGCATTGGTGGCAAGTATTTATCACCGCCCTGAAGTGTGCTTTCCACCTCCCGGCTTCTCCCGGCTTCTCGGCATACATGTGAAATCATCCAGGCTGGGTAGGAGGAACTGCCTTACTGCAGTGACATTGCTGCTCCCATGGCCTCTTCCTCCAGCAGCTACATTACCCAGGCTCCACTCAACAGCTAATTTACCTTTCTTCTCAGGCAGTACCTCGGACCAGAAAGTCCCCCTGGTGAGTGCATGCTTGTGTCCATCAACTCTCATCCCTTTTTGGGTTTTTTTGGGCCCTCTCACTTGGCACAAGTTTCATTCATAAGACATAGATGGGAAGAGTATGTTTAAAAAGCTACTGCACACTTGTGCAGGTCTTTCTAATGCATCTCACACGGATGTGTAAGAATTGCTTTTTGCCTCCCCAGACTCCACCATCACACTCTCTCGTCATCATGCCTCCCCTGCCAGCCACTATTACTGAAGGGCCAGAGGAAGAGTTTGTACCCTGCTCCTCTCTGTCTCTGTGTGCTTGGCTTCCCAGTGCAGAGCTGGAGAATCTGTATACCCTTAGAAAAGCCACACATAAGCTGAAGCTGCATTTTATTTTATTCTGTCCATGTGTAGTTTCTGCAAATACTACAAATGCAAAAAAACTGAATACTACAAATGCAAAAAAACTGAAGTCAAAATTTCAGTGAGTAGGCTTATAATTGATATTTTAACTTTATAAAGTTTAAAACACTTTCTTTGTATATCTTACTTTTTTAATTCCTAAAACACAAATCAAAATAGCATTGTACCAAAAGTGCTTTCTCTGTTCACTCCTGATCCTACCTTGAAGTTATACATAAAGGATGAAAACTGGAAGGTGCTAAAAATACCTAATATACCAGACTGTTACACCAAAATAATATTACTTGACCACGTATAAAGTGTCTGCTACTCAGAAAAATCTCATCACAGAGTAAGGATCTTCTGATTGTAACCTACAATTGGTATTTGGTACTCCTCCAAAGCAGTACAAAAGTCTGAAATATATTTTTTCGGGAAAAAAAATTCAAACCTATCCTTTTCCATTTTTTTTAATAGAAATTGGCTGATAGTAACCTTCTGCTCCTAAAACACTGTTAAAACAAAAGCACAAGGACCCTACCTTAACAACTGTAAACTTAGAGATGTGAAAGGAGACTACAAACAAGACAGCACCTTCTCCAAAAAAAAAATAAATCTGTTCTTAAACCTCAATGCATCAGAAAAAAAAAAAGGGGCATTTTTATGAATAAACTCTCCAAATCTAAATCAAATCTAATGAATTTTGCAGTATGGGGAAGGTAGAGGGAAAATCTACTGTTCGTGCCTTAAAAGATCACATGGAAGAGAAAACAACTCCTGATATAAAGAGCTTCTACTATGGTTCCTATTTTTAATTTATGAAATGCCCTGGCTGTGGAACAAAGCAAGATACGACAGTCATACTCCTCAGCCAATGGGAGTCACAAACTTGAAAGTCCAGTCCAATAGCCATAAGGCTATTTAAGCTGTACAATTGCTCCCCTTTATGATTTGCTTGTAGTAGTAAAAGGGCACAGTTACAGAATACCCTTATGATAGCCTTTATTTTTGGCAGCTTCATTTTGGCAGCAATAGAGCATTAAAAGCTGAAGCTCTTTATCTTGAACACAGTCTGGAAGATCACATTTTTGCAGCAGCTATTGAAAACTTGGCTCCAAAATCTTGTTTGGTCTTCTTCAGAAGTAACTTTTGAGTCAGACAGATTTTAATACAGCATTGCACTCAAAGGATACTTCTTTCACCTGCTTGGACTGAGTGCCTCTTTACTTTCTTGGCAAGCAGTGAGAGACGCTGATTCACAAGTGACCTTGTATTTTTCCCATTTTTTCGTTTTTGCAGCTTCACTGTGTGAATGGCCTGTATGATCTGACCTGTATTATCAGGTATTGCGCTCTTCTGTCTCTAAAGGTATTTCACTGGAATGACAGAGAATAACAGTCAGTATATGTATACTCATTTAAAAAAATATTGCCATTACAGCTACACTATACTCTCCCTTACATTTGCAGAATATACAAACCAAAAAGTTTACACATTAAGCACAAGAATTATTTCAAAGGATAGAGCATGGGTTCATCCTATTTGTTCTTATGAAGTAGAGTAGACTTGGCAGCATGGTATAGTAAGCATGAACATCTGAATAACAATTCAGGGGGATGAGCTGGTAAATGGGATAGTCAACTATAATATCGGTCACTGCCCTACAGATGAGGAAGACAGTTTTCAAGGCAACTGACACTTGAGGGGAAACAGAAATATGCATGTTTTAATAGAGAGGAAGATGTTGTCATCTAGAGCACCCAAACAATCAACTTATCCTTGAATGACACAAAAAAAAAAATGAGCGAGCTGTAAAAGGGAGGGGAAAAAATAATTCTGACCCAGCTATTCCAGACTTACTTATATTTATAATGTAGGCAGAAGAGTCTCCTTCCAGTGTTTCATATCATTTTATTTTACGAAGACAAAAACCATCAGACAGAAAAACCACAGTAAGCAATGTTTGCCTTTGCCAAACAAAGAATTAACATAAATGTCTGCAACTAAAAAAAAAACACCAAAACCAGCTTGCTTCAACCTCTAAATCTGATGCACACTACTGGTTTTTGTTTAATTTCAGGTGGTTTCAATGCTACAAGATGAGACCTCATATACTGGAGGGACCAGAATATACTACCTCACTGTCATATAATTTAAGCTCAGTCATACCTCAGACAATATTTTTACAAGGTCACTTTGCAAAAGTATGTCTAGCCTATCCAAATGACAATATTATTTATGCCAAAGGTTTCACTTTAGGGATGGAAGTATTCCAACTACTGTTTAATAGGCTATATGGGGAGGCTAAGAAAACATCATTTGTTGCACATACAGCTTACGTATATAATATAGAACTAAAGAGCACAGACTGATCATTGGAAATATGGCCTACGACCGGCCTCAGTGAGAAAAGCCACAAAAGCAATGAGCTTTTGAGTTTTCCTCTCTGATATTATTTTTGGAATTCCTGAGCTTAACCAGAAATATGAATGCACAAGTGAGAAATACATCTGAATTCAGTACCTACCTGGATATTCAAAATGCAGAAGGTATTTTTCAAAAGAGAGTTTGTAACTCAGGCGTATGACTTTTTACAAGCAGACAGGACAGCATATTCTCAGCTACAGTCTTAGAACAGGGAATGGACAGGAGAGGAACGGCAGGAACTCCAATGAAAAGCTTTTTAGAAGCTTTACTGAGGTGAAGACAATACACTCTTCATAGTCAAAGTAATTAGTACCAGACCAAGTGTTTCAGAAGGCGATTAGAAGGTGAAGTAAAACAAGCACGTTTCTTTCTTCTCAAGTTCTGTTCTTAGAAGACAAGCTTCATCCATGGACTTTATTTCTAGTCAATTTGTAATAATTTTTCTCGTAAACCACCCTTCTTCAGGGGCTGGAACCTGCACTGCAAATTCACCATTGTTACAGACTAAAATTACAGTGAGAATGCAATATGTTTTTGTAGTGTGAAATCTGTCTAGATCACAGAATCACAGAATCACAGAATGGTCAGGGTTGGAAGGGACATCTGGAGATCATCTACTCCAACCCCCCCCACCAGAGCAGGGTCACCTACAACAGGTTGCACAGGACGGCGTCCAGGTGGGTTTTGAATGTCTCCAGAATGGGAGACTCCACAACCTCTCTGGGCAGCCTGTGCCAGTGCTCCACTACCCTCAAAGTAAAGAAGTTCCTCCTCATGTTAAGATGGAACTTCCTATGTTCAAGTTTGTGCCCATTACCTCTTGTCTGATCACTGGGCACCACTGAAAAGACTGCTCCCATCCCCCGGCATCCTCCCTTTAAGTATTTGTAAGTATTAATAAGATCCCCCCTCAATCTTCTTTTCTCTAGACTAAAGAGACCCAAGTCCCTCAGCCTTTCCTCATATGAGAGATGTTCTAATCCCCTAATCATCTTCGTAGCCCTTTGCTGGACCCTCTCCAGCAGATCCCTGTCCTTCTTGAACTGGGGAGCCCAGAACTGGATGCAGTACTCCAGATGCGGCCTCACCAGAGCAGAGTAGAGGGGGAGGATGACCTCCCTCGACCTGCTGGCCAGTTCTTCTAACCTATGCTGTTTAAAAGGTTGATCTATTCAGGAAGTATGGTATTTTATTGCAATAACAGGAGTTCTCATTGAATACTTGTCTATTCATAAAGCTCAATACTTGAAAACTGGGAAAGGTATTTGTTCTTGTGACTCTATTGCTCTTATCAAGGACACTGGCATTATTCCTTAAAGAAAGCCACTTGCCCGCTGTCAGAATTTCTTCAGTGCACCAAGAAGGATGCTGATTGTCATGCTGTGAGTGACTGAGATTACAAAATCCACGCCAGAAAAGCACTACCATATGCACCAGAATAATACAGCACTTGAAAATCAACTGGCATCCAACCAATCCCAGTGCATCAGATTCATTAGGATAGAGTAAGTAAGATTTGGAGGAACAGAAGCACAAGAGGAGAACCCACAGGTTGAGGAAGGAGCTGGAAAAATACTGCAACTGTGTAGGGATCTCAGCTGGGCAACTGTTGTTCACAGGGATGGGAAAACCCAGCCAGGCATTTTGAGTAAAAGTGCATGGCATAAGAGGCTTCACAATACATAATATATTCAGTAAATAATGTTCTAGGATAGTTCTGCTTCCAATATAGAAATCAATGTTTATTTACCCTACAGAACTGTGGAATAGCTGCCATTCTTCCTCTGTTATGGTGCCATTTACATCCATGCTTTTTGCCAGTGCCAAAATATGAAGAATTTTTGGGCTTTTTACTATCTGAGAAAAGCTACAGAGGAGTGAGCAACCATTTCTTTGGTTTTGAGAATGCTTTTTGTGAGCCATTAGTAAAAGCAGTCACATTACCAAGACCGGCAGCGGAGTGGAATGTTGCTCTCCCACATCTGGCCGTTCTAGTGTTTAGGTCTGATCTATATTTTACAAATATCAGTTGGCCTTTCAGTTGTCAGATCACAGGTTTAGTTCAGATTCCAAACAGAAGGGGGAGAGGCAAGGAAAGAGCTTCGATTGTGACAAACTCTTTGCTATTTCCACAATAATACCATGTGGCTTTTGGAGAAGGGGCCACCTGTGACCACAGAAAACCACAAGCATTCAGATCCATTTGAGCAAACCAGTATAATATCGCACAGCTATGGACAGAGAGCATGTGTCTCCTGGTCACTCTGTGTGGAATGTAGTCTTAGAAGAAAAATACATTAAAGTGCTCGGCAGAAGGGCAAGTCCAAAGACATATTGCACAAAGGCTCAGTGCCCCAAGTTATCTATTGATTTCTATCTTGAATACCTAAATTACACATTTGCTGAATGGTATGAATGCATCTAAAAAGAGATCCTGGAGGATGAGGTGGTATTTATTCACAGACTAGTGAATAAATATGCGCTGTATCCCTCAGAAATATAGGAAGTATTAGGAAGGGAGAATACAGGCAGCAACTCTAATCATGGAAAAAAAGGATGATATTGTACAAGGGTAAAACCTGACTGAACAAAAGTGAAGTCTAGGCTCATGTAACAGTAGTGAATTAATCAAGAACCTTTAGTACCATAGCTACAATGACAGCAAGTGGGGCTTTGTATGACACAAACATCTCTGAAGCTTCTCTTTTCGTGCTTTCTTGGCTCTGTGCTTACATAGAACACCCTCTTTTTACTGAGTTTTCCAAATAACTGTTACATAGCCACTAAGCATGATTCTAGGTCAGAACAGGCAGGACATAATCAAATGTACCTACACAATTTAACAGACAGTTTTGTCTAACCTCTCTCCCTTAATAGTCCACACTTCCCCAACCATGGCCTTTTCCAATGCCTGAACATTCTTACCGTCAGAAATATTTTCCTAAAATCCTACCTGAATCTCCCTTGCTGTACTTAAGCCCATAACTTCTTGTGTCACTCTGAATGAATAACCTTTTCCTCTCTGCAGCAATATTTTACATATTGGAAGATTTATCATGTCTCCTCTCAACTTTTTCTTCTCTAGAATAAACAATCCCAAATTTTTATTTCTTTCCTTAACAGTCATGTTTTGTATCTCTAAATCATCCCTACTGATCTTCTCTGGCTTTTCTCCCAGCTGGCCTGCTTTCTTCTTTGCCCGTGGTACCTAAAGAAGGCTGGAAACAGCAGTTTAGCTAAAGCCTTACTAGTGCTAAGAAGAGAGGAATGAATCTTAACTTACATCACACCTGTCTATTCATCCAAGCATAGGCTTTGCTTTCCCCTTATCCATTGACTTTTGTTTAAAATGATGTTCAGCTTGTGAACCATTATAATTCTCAAATCCTTTCCTAGTAACCTACTGGTTAGCAGTTATTTTTGACTTTAGCAATTGATTATTCCCAAGAGTGGAATTTTGTATTCATCTGCATTGTACTGCACTCTATTTTGGGAGGACCTTTCTTCAATTGGTTGCAATTGTTATGCATTCTAGTTTTATTCTCCAGCATGTTTGCAGGCCTTTCTAGCTGTAGTTTTGCCTAGGCAATACTTCCTAGATTGCTTATCAGAATGCCATATGAAACAGGTCAAACTACCAAACGATTAAACTTACATTATTTCCCTGCTATCTGCAAGCCCTGTTACCATACACTAGAATAAAATTAGCTAATCAAAGTAAATTCATGCTATCAAAGCTAAGTGCAATTTCATCGTGTTTTGAAGAACAATATGAAGTGAAAAAAATCTGCTCCTTGGAAGGAAAATATTTGCTGAAATGCAATTTATCTTTAATATGATATAGTCTGTGTAAGATAAAGAATGCTTTTCATAGTTCACTAAATCCAGCAGCATGAACCAAGTTAACACAGAGTTGAGGCGTAAAGCCTGATTAGCCATTCAGTCACAGGCATTTCTTTTCACAAGGTGTGTCATGAACAGTAGCAATATAACCTCTGGCTGCAAATTGCAAGAATGTGCATACCCCAAGCCTCAAGTCCTTTAAACTGGCTGGATGAATGTGTGAAACTCAATCAAAAGCCAGATCTAGGTCTGAACAGATGGTATGATGCAGGTACGCGTTACCAAGCTTTCTCAATCTTTTTTATGTCAGCAAGGGTACAGAGCTCCTTCTGAAAAAAAGGGAATCTATAGGGGTTTATTCCTTGTGCTGACATGGCAAATAGTGTCATCTAGACACAGTAACTACAACAATTTATTTTCCTGTATGTCCTCATATGAATTGTTATAATTCCTCTTACTGAGGAAAAAGGTGAAAAGGCAAAGAGTCAAAAGTGTCAGAACAACTGTCATTTGTTAACTGATCCACCATGTCTGCACAAAGGAAGTGAAACGCCTCCAGTAATTGTTTTTAGACTGATTTCCACACGGCTCTTTACACTTTAGTCAAGTGTACTGCCACTGAGAGGAAGCCCACATGCTACAGAGAAGGAAGATAAGAGAGATGCTAAGTGTGTGAAATACTTAGTGGTGACTGTGAATGTAAAACAGCATTTCACATTTGTGAAAGCCGACTGGACTTAGGGTGAGATAATGGCATGTTCTTCAAGAAGGCCCCCAGCCTTGCGTGTGAAAACAGAATCTGTCAGTGGTCAAGCTGAGGGTGAATCTCTTGTCTTTATCTTCTGAAATACTGGACACATAATCAGGATGCATCTTCTATTTGAATTGTTGTAACTAAGCAGGTCCAAATAGATCTGTCTTGTGCAGTGCAGTCTTTGCTACCATCTAGCCTTTGATTTTGGCACCTTGATTTTTCTCTGCAAATCTAGCTTGATTTGGCTATCTTCTCGGGATAAAATAACTTATTTTTGTGAATGAGGCCTGGTAGCTCATTGAACAGAATCCACAAAAAACAATACGTATTTTCTTGAAAAGTCTGTTGAACTGGGAAGAATTTGCCTTTTCTTGTTCCTGCTGGCATACCAGTACAGTTTAAGGGTGTAGCGTTTCCATACACTGCTGGAATTAGTAGAGTAATCCGCTACAAGGTACAAGTAAAAAAGAGTGACAGTTGTTTTCTGGGAGATATTGGTACTAGAATGTGGTTCCTTGTTTGTATCAACACAGTATTTAATGCTCTGCTGTTGTTGCTTTCTGTAGGACTATCCCATCCCATGCTCAAAATTTTGACCATTTTTAAATCAGACACTTCTTGAACAGAACCACTGCTTTCCTCAGACCCAAACAAGACATCATCTGACTAAATGGACACTTATGCATTTCTTCAACAACTCTTTTTCACTGGGCATTACCTAATCAGAGCAGATGTGGCTATTAAAAGAGTAGTCTGTGCCTTAGGTCTCCAAATTTTTGTTTCCAGGACAATAAGAAACACCTGGTCAAGCAATGGTCAGGGATGCATTCCCTAGAAAAGGTTCACACTAGAATCATTTTTCTGAAATTAGGTTTTTAACATAACAAGCAAGGCTGAAACCCTCCACAGTAGGATCCACAAAAAAAAAAAAAAAAAATCTCTTTTCAGGTCTAAAGAGAAAGATTAAATATTCATCTTTTCATAACTGAATGAAAGCAGTCCTGCATCAGGGTTGAATTGGAGTCAGACTGTCCCACCAGCCCCTCCCCACCCAAGCAGAGCTTAAATCCTGTCAGGCCATGACCAAGCACTGCAGTCTGGGCTGCACTTCTGAGAAGCACATTACAGAAACTCAGTCTATCTTAGCTGGAAACACTCACATGCTGCTTCAAACAGAGTGCTAACTTATCTCCTCTGTCTACTCGCACCTCATTTTTGCTTTGATGCAGCACATCATTGAAACAATAATTGTTTTCTTGTTAGAGAAAAGCACTAGGTGTCCGAAATAAAGAGCACTACTTCTTTATACATTGGTTGTACCAAAACAGTTGTTTCTCTTTTACCTAATAGGATATTATTTTTACTTACTTGATATTAGAAGTTATTGTTACGAAGTAGCTGCATTTGTTTGGGCATTTCTTTTTTGGCTTAAAACTGTCTTGGAGGAAGACCAAAGAGAAAAGCATATTTTAAACCTTCCATCTTATTGCATGGATTTTACTAGTGGGACGTTTTTCACTTTACAGGTGTTTTTCCATAGCACCTATACCAAACTTACTCTTAGAATGTAGGGAGGAAGAAGACAGACAGGGACAACGTTATCTGAAAGCAGTTCAACTCACCTCCAAAACAATGCAGATATAGTATCTTGCTACATTGGCCTGTACTCACAAACAAAAATTAAATTAAGTGCTTGAAGATGGCACTTCATTCCCCTGGAATCCAAAGGGAACAAATTCCTGCTCAGTACTTGGACCCTGATCATTTTTTACATCCAGGTAGAACTATAGGAAGTCTCAGGTATTGAGTACTGACCCAGTATTTCAAGCAGACCAGCTCTCAAGCTCAGAACTTTAGTTTTAGACTAGAGACATAAAAGCCATTTTGAAGTACTTGGGAGTTTCAAAACTGACAGAGTCTTTAAAACTGTAAACGTTAAATTACACTTTTTAACCTTGAGAAAAAAAAAATCATGCATTATCATGGTGTTTAGAGGTTGTTTTGTGAATTCCCTTTCAACAGAGTTCTGGGAAGAATTTTATGGAGCAAATCCATGTGATAAAATGGAATGAATGCAAATACCATTAAAATAGATTAAGATGGATTTGCTTCATTCACGAACGATCTGAAAAGTGTCATCAAAGAGCAAGCTTGGAAACTGCTGAAGAAACAGTCTCTGGGCAGATTACAGAAAGCTTTTTCTTCCTCTCCACAATCAACATATCATGGCAACATCACAGAGTTAGTACTCAGTATTGCACAAAAATTCATTTTGAACTGTAACGCATATGAATGTTTTCTCTCTGAAGTTAAATAAAAGCATGTTTAATAAAATAAAAACATGCTTAAAAGCTGATACTACAGAAAAATCCCAGTAAGGGCTCACAAAATGTGTCCTCATGTAAATCAACCTTCCAGCTATATTTGTGCTAAAAAAAGATATTGCTTCTGTAGAAAAGACTCATTCTGCCTCTCCATTTTATTAGAAACCATTGAATGGAATGTTAGCTCCTCTCCAAGGAGTCACTGAGGAAAAAAACTTTGTTCCTAGCCTTTAAACATAATTACTGTATGAAATAAAAATAATCATATGAAATGCCTTAGTCATTCTTTCAAAATAATTTTCATCATAGTCTCAATTCTGGAGTCATTATTGGATTTCTATACAGTATAAAAGGTCTATTTAGAGTTATATACAGCACTCAGAAGCAAGAAAAGGAACCAATATGAGGGGGAAAAAAAAACCCAAATAGATTACACATTTCAGCTTCTCCCTCATTTCATCTCTCTCCTTCCACCTTTCTAGAGTTTCTTTAAAAGCCCCTTTCCCCTCAGTGTTCCTTATTTTCAAATACGTTTCTTCTATTTCTTCTTTCAGCCACTTTCAATCATTTATCAGCAGTCTTGGCTAATCGGGGAGGTCCCAGTTGACTGCAGGTTGGCAAATGTGATGCCGATCCACAAGAAGGGCCAAAGAGGATCTGAGGAACTACAGGCCTGTCTATCTGACCTCAGTGCCAGGGAAGGTTATGGAGCAGATCAACTTGAGTGCCAATTACAAGACACATGCAGGACAACCAGGTGATCAGGACCAGTCAGCATGGGTTCATGAAAGGCAGGTCCTGGTTGACTAAGCTGATCTTCTTCTATGACAAGTTGACCCGCTTAGTGGATGAGGGAAAGGCTGTGGACATTGTTTACCTGGATTTCAGTAAAGCCTTTGACACCATTTCTCTAGTACCTGGTGGGCTATACCAAATGCAACTAATTGGAAGAGACGCCATCCTACCACCGCCACAGAGTAATCTTAACACACAACTAAATCACACAGCCTGGCTAGGAGGCAGCAGTGAATCTCACCATCATCCATGCTGGAGGCAGCGTGAGGATGGAGGCATGGAAGTTCACTTTGAACTGCTTTTCCTTCCCTCCCCAGCAGGTGACAAGGGATTTTTCTTACCCCACAAAGATGGTGTTTTTCAGAGTCACAGGGTGGGAAGTGACGTTCTTCCTCCAGCCCTCCTGATGCCTTCTCAGGTCTAGGAGAAGGGCAATAAGATGTTACTATTTTCTACCTTGGAGGCTGTTCTTCAGCAGTTCATTTTAGACTTTTTTTTCCAACAAAGTGGTCTCCAATCCCAGCTGGGCCCTCCAGGCAGTGGTCTACATGCCTTCCTGAAATTGTGTACTTGCTCTGTATGGGGCTATGCTGTGCCTCTCTTTTCCCCTCACCAAGCAGTAAGTGCATGTCAAGGTTTAGTCTGGGCTAGCCACAAAATAAACGACAGATGTTTTCTTAACCCCTCTCCCTTCCCAAAAGGGGAAGGGAGAGACAATAAAGAAGAGACAATAAAGAAGAGAGAGAGAGAGAAAGAGACTTATGGGTTGAAAAAAACCTGAAAACAGCTTTAATGAAACATTAAAAATAAGAATAAAAGATATTAATATGAAAATGATGAAATATATACTTAAACATACAAAACCAATACCAGGTTCCCAGGATGATGATCATGTCACCAGCAGGCAGTGGAACTGGACTCAGCAGCAGACAGGAACTGGATTCAAAAACTATATTCAGGAACCCATGAATTGGGAACAAAGGCAGAAGAATGGACAGAGTCCTCCTTGGGCGCTGGCCATTGAAGAGCTTGACCCCTTTTTTCCTTCAGCTTTATAGTGAGTATGATGTACACATGATGAAATACCCTGTTGGTCCATTCTGGGTCACCTGTCCTGTCCACTCCTCCCCACAGATGCGACTCCTTTACACTCTTCTGCTTCTGACCCTCCAACATAGCACATAACAAAGTTAGCTGAGCACGAGCCTCTCCTCATACCATTCCTCAGTATTAACTATAAACCTCAGACATTATCTGCTAGAAGCAGACACTGTCTGAAAAACATACTGTTAATTTCAGTCAGTATAGTCAGTTAGAAGAGACTTAACTGAAAAGTGAAATTTATGAAAAGAAAATTGGTTTTATTCTACCTCAAACCAGAAGAGTGCATGAACACAACAGGAATTGCACTTCAGTACCGTATTAACCAAAGAAGAGGCCTCTGCATTATGTCTGTGCCACTGACTTTAAAGAGGCATGATTATGAAGTGCTGGCAACGCATGTGAGTGTCCTGGTGGAACCAGCCACACATGCTGTACACCGTGAATATGGGGAGCTCTTTAGCAAAGGCTGCACAAACTGCACATGCAGTAACTGACTCGGTAAGCACAGCAAGACTTCATCCTTGTTTCATCCAAGCATACAGGTGCTCCCACAGTGTCCTGAGGTTGGGATAGGATAAACAGACAGGAAGATTAAACCTCTGGGAGGCTACGTCGGTGGCCTCACATCACATGGTCTCTCTTGAGAAAGAGTATAGGGATTTTAGGATGTCAGTCCAAAGAGGAGCATGATTACAAAAGAATTGCAATAGAGGCTGGAAAAGCAGACTCTGAGAGGGTGCAGAACATATGTAGATACTAAGCACTTATGAAAGGGGATATGTTACCCTAAGTGTCTGGAAATCAAATCATTTTGTTTCATCTGCAAGTGACAGATTACTATTCATCATTGATAGATCTCAGAGGGAAAGTGCAAGTATAACTAAACCTTTTACAATTCATGCTTTTAGTTCATTTTCATACACCTAGATCAGATTTGATCGTTTAGATTGATTTTGCATTTCTCAGTCTCCTGTGGGATTCATTTTCACTCAGCCAATTTTCATTCCATTCACCCTCCCAGACCGAGTAATGTGCTACCACACACAAAAAGAAAAGCATCAGTGCCATTGTAGTATTAAAAAACAACTCCAAAATACCAAAAAAACCCAAAACACACCACACACCAACTTTATAGCATGCAGTGAGAGCCTTTAAAATTGCAAGCAATATGATTGTCTTTTTGTTTGGATAGTGATAGGAACAATATGATTTTTGGCTAAGCCCTACAGTTCCAGGCAATTAGTAAGGAGAGATTTTAAAACATAGCCACAATATTCACTTGGCAAGGAAATGCATGTTTAGAATTACTGAAATAGCTACAGGTGAAACTTTATAGATCCACATTTAATTGCATTAGGATAAGTTGCTTTCATGCGTGCTATTTTGCAAAAAACATGCAGCAGTGAAACATAAAATTCTGGAAAAAAGCAGAATCTGCAGGATAAGCAAGGGAGAAGGGGAGCAGGTTGTCATAAATTTGTACTTCCTAGAGAAGGAAATGAATACTGGGCAAAGCCAAAACTATGAAAGGTAAATAAAGACAGTGCCTAAATGGGAAAAAAAAAAAAAAGATAAAAGATAGCAAAAAAAAAAAAAAAGGCATGCTATCAAAACGAAAAGATACAGGAGGAATACTGGAGGATCAAAGAAGAAAACTAGTGATAGATGGTTAATATGCCTCAGGTCTAAATTATTTTTTCATGACAGTACACACAAAACAAAAGAGATAACATCCTAGGGACTGAGTCATGTTTTCCTTGGCTTGGGGGAGTGAATCACTGAAAGGCTTTACCCTCATCATAAAACAGACAAGAAGGCAATTAGAACTACTGAAAGCCAACAAAGCACTAGACCCAGGTGACTTAAATACCCAAATTATGAAAGTGGAACAAAGAGGAACAGGAAACCTTATAGAAAAGATGTATGACAACTTGCAGAGAAGAGGGTATGACTAACAGGCTGGAGAAAGAATTGATGCAGTTACCACATTTAATAGAGGAAAGAAGGAGCCAGGGAACAAATGTGTTCAGCTGTAGGCACAGATATAGGAAATACTCACTAGGAAAGACAAAAAATCTGCGTGAGGCTGAGCTGAGATACGGAAATAATAAGGAGAAAGGGCGGACAGCGCACACACATTTGCAAAACTCATTTGTTGCATCTTTTGATATCTTTTTTCCTTCAGTATTGATCACCTAACACTAGGAAAGGGCATATGTAATCATGGCCATTTATCTGGGTTGGAGGCAAGAATGTAACATGCAGTCAGAGACAGTCTCTCCCAGATCTGCATTCATGGTTGTTATTCAAAGAGAGCAGTTCTTCCTGATAAAGGATCCAGCACAGGCAGCCGCATCAGTCAGTGGAGCATAAACGTGTTCATTCCAGTGGCAGGCTCCAACCTCCCAGAAGCAAAAGTTAATTGAATAACCTGGCAGACACATCTGACCACTTAAGAGCAATTTCAAAAGTGCCACGAGGCATGAAGACATGTAAATAATCCTTCAGAGACTACAGAGCAGCAGCAGAACACCACTGAAAGACATATGAGTCACAACTCAACGCTGAAGGGACACTCTCAAAAGTGCCCTTAATAAGTGAGAACTTTTATAAGTGCAGACACCACAATTTGAAACTATTTGCACGGTCAAGGCAAGATGCAAGGGGAAAACATTAAAGAGAATTATTTGATTTAAGGTCAAAACACAAAAAGCAGTAAGTCGATGCTTGTAATCCCTTTGCTTTCTCCCCCCAAACACTCTGCCAAATTCATCCCTCTAAATTATGCTGGTAATTTACTCTTTAACCTGCACTTTTAAGCTTTGCTTTCTATTTCTGAAGAATTACTAGCTTCAGAAAAAGCAGTATCTCTAGGATGAGAAGGCCAAAAATGTCTGCTTACACCTTTGTGCACTTAAATTCTTCAGGGCAAAATAAGGGCCGCCAAATTTAAAAATACTCCAAACACTAATTTTGTTGCCAAAATGTGATTTTGCACGTGGAGCTGAGAGTCAGGTAGTCAATTAGCCAACTAACTCCTTTAAAAATCTTCTCACATACCACTTCACATTACAAGTTGAGAAAAGTACTATACAATCAATACACTGAGAATGTTTTTCAAAACCAGAAATATGAAAATTTCCAAAGAAATGAAGCTTATAAAAGCATAACTACAGTTATGGCAAGAGGCAGAGACACAAGACAACCTTTATACTTAAATAAATGTACAATCTTCAAAGGCCTTCACCATTCTTATCTGCAAGCCTGTGCACACTCTTGTCCAGAGTTTGTCACACGATTTATCTTTCCTAAGAGGGGAAGCAGTTTCTGTGGGAAGTGCTGTTAAAAGACTGGTGCACTTCATCAGTGTGAAACAATTTAAAGAAATACTACTATTTTTAGTTTCAGTGAGATGTTTAGTTCATTGAGTGGCACTTCTAGCTGTCCTAATCACCATTTCTACCTCTTCTTGTGGCTGAAATTTCTGATCTTGAGAAAACTAAAGTAAGCTTGCAAAATATACACCACCCTGAGTAAAAACAGGGATGAGAAAGGGCTGGATTCACTAAGGAAAGAGAATCCAAAACCAAAGAAAGTTTGACCATGCAGCTCAAAATGCTCATATGAGCAGCAATGAATTAGAATCTGGTACCAGACTGGAGTCAGACATCATGTTTTATTTGTCTTCTAAAAAGTGCCTAAAGTATTTGTGTACTTTATAATGCTATTTGTACTTGATGTACCAAGATCACAGCAAGAGATTTCATTATAAGGTCACACACCAAGTAATGAACAAAATCAGCAGAACTACATTTACCAAAAAGAATTCTTTGACATATAGGATAGCAAATGCAGCATTGGAAAAGGATTAACTGCACCAAATTAGGAAAGCTCAGACACATGGGTAAGAGGAATACTAGAAGTTCAAAACAGCTAATTTTTAAATGTAAAGACTGAGAAGACAAACAAAAAGTGGTGATATTAGCATCTCCAGTAGTTTATAAGGACAGCTCTTTGTAGCTCCATTCTGAATAGTCATCATCTGTCATTCAGTATCTGTGTATTCACAGCAATGCAGTCAACCTTACTAGAAACAAAGAATCTAAGGACTGCTCTCCACTCTTTATTTATACCATTTTCTCACTGCCTTTCAAAGCATTGAAGTGACACAAAACAGTCAGGAGCACACTTGCTGGTTATATACAAGATGATCAAAACCAAGTAAGATCTGTGATATTTTTTGACTAAACACAGAATAGTTTAGTCAAAAATAGAATAGTTAACTGCTAATTCAACTTCTGACACACCTTCTCTGCACAGACGATTTTTCTTTGCTTTTTTCGTTTTTACCTGATATTTTGACATTTCGTTTTACCAGGTCAGACCATATCGTCTTGGACAGCCTCAGGGTCCTCTGAGCAATCAATGGCACAGAGTACAAAGGCTGAAAAAGCAACCGCAGGTGCAAACTCTGCTATCTCTGATCCCATTTGGTGCACTGTAATCATCCATTGCTTAAGGCTTCAAAAACTCCAAAGCTGACCCTGTGCTTTATAAATCATGCTTCTTTTACAGAACTATTCCCGTCAGCTATTAATTGTTTTGTATAAACATGCATCAAATCTTATTGTTCCTTTCCAAGCTTCCAAAGTGCATGCTTACCCCAGAGGGGAGAGAGGCTGAGAGAAACTTGGAAGATCACAACAAAAATATAAAAAAGGAAACAAAAGAAAAAAAAAAACCCAGCTACTGTATTCTGGCTACTCAAAAACTACACTGAACAATGCTTATCCTCAGGATTTATCCCTGTTAAAAGAGTTTCTGGCATTATTTGAATGCAGCATAAGTTTCCCAAGAACATTCAGCCCCTCAATACAGTAAAACAGACTTTTTTCTCATTTACAATTGCATTTAATTAGCATAAGCACAGGAAAATGATATAAAGCTGACCTCCACGCAAGCAAACAGCATTTTTGCATGGCTACTATCAAGGCAGGGGAAGTCAATATATTAGATGTATAAGGAAGCTCAAGGCTAGATGCCCATAAAAACCTAGTTCCTGACTCCCCTACATGTGCCTGTAAATTACTTGTTAGCTAAGTTACTAAGAAACTACACTTAGGTTTAGGTATGCACCTAAATGCATACCACTTTAGATGCATTAGGCAGAAGGGTGCTAAGTTATTCCTTGTTCGCAAAATAGAGATGTTGAGTCTTTCTCACTTGTGGGTATATGCACTAAGACCACATATTGTCCAAACAAGACACAAAGGAAATATCATCATTACCTCCCACCCTGTGATTAAGACTGTCATCCAGGATGTGGGAGACTAAGGTTCAGTGCCCTTATCTGCCTTCAGGATTAGAATCCATACCTCACCTGTTTTTTTCTTTTTTTTTCCCCCGAACACTGAGCTGTGGGATACCTGAAGCAGGGGGTAAAGACATATGCCTCTAAAGGGAGATATCCCGTTACACAGACACAACATCCTCTTGTGCATCTAGCCGTTACAAACGCTTGGAAATCCCCCCACAGCATATGTTTACATGGCGTTTTGCAGGCAGGCACATGAAAATTCCACCCAAGCTGAGCCAGCAGGACACATGCCAGCTCTGAATGAAAAGCCATACTGTTGCATTTAGCACATTGAGCCTCAAATGATAAACTCTGCTCAGCAGTAAGCAACTTTAAATTCTGGCATTTCTTAACTTTTCACTGTTTAACTGTATTAAAACCAAAAATGCCTGCTTGCAACATATTAAGTAGCAAGATTAGGAATTTTCCTCTGTAGCATTTCCCAGGACTTGAGCTAATGGTAGTAATAAAAGACTGGATCTCATTTTGTGGCCTTATCTGTAGGGGGGAAAGACACACACCTTGCCAATTTGTTTTACAGCTTTTTGCAAGACAGTAATGCAATCTGAGATTTGGGAGGAGCAGTTCTGCAGGCAAGCAGGCCATAGTTAATGTGCCACTCAAAATAGTCTAGCTGATTCTGAGAAAAAGGCTAGAAAAAACACAAAGCTTAAAAAAAGTCATGATCTTAGTGAAAATAGTTATCATCTTCGGCTTCCCTGTTCCTTTGCTAACAAGATCTATAAAAACCACTGCTAAAATGTCCAAGATTCACACAGAGGACAGCAACCTACTATTGCTGCCAGTTGCTTGCTTACTTCAAAGGATTTGTTTCTGTATGATAGACCAAAGATTTCAGTCTATTTCAAACCAGAAAAGCACCTTAAAGAAAGTAGCATGATTTTTAAAATCAAGCACTTGAGTAACAAAGAAATGGACCACTCGGTGGATAAGGAACTGGCTGGATGATCACACTCAAAGACTTGTGGTCAACGGCTCAATGTCCAAGTAGACAGCAGTTATGAGCGGTGCTCCTCAGGCGTTGGTACTGGGACCAGTGCAGTTCAACATCTTTGTTGGTCACATGGACATTGGGATCAAGTGCACCCTCAACAAGTTTGCTGATGAGACCAAGCTGTTTGGCGAGGTAGACACGCTGGAGTGGAGGGATGACATCCAGAGGGACCTGGACAGGCTGGATAGCTGGGCCCATGCCAACCTTATGAAGTTCAACAAGGCCAAGTGCAAGGTCCTACACCTGGGTCAGGGCAATCCCAAGCACAAATACAGGCTCGGCAAAGAACTGATGGAGAGCAGCCCCTAAGATAAGGACCTGAGGGTGCTGATTGGTGAGCAACTCAACATGAACCAGCAATGAGTGAACGCAGCCCAGAAAGCCAGCTGTATCCTGGACTGCATCAAAAGAAGTGTGGCCAGCAGGTCAACCAAGGTAATTCTACCCCTCTACTCTGCTCTGGTGAGATCCTACCTGGAGTACTGCATCCAGCTCTGGAGTCCCCAACATAAGAAGGACATGGACCATTTGGAGCAGGTCCAGAGGAGGGCCACAAAGATGATCCAAGGGCTGGAGCGCCTCTCCTATGAGGACAGGCTGAGAGAATTGTGGTTGTTCAGCCTGGAGAAGACAAGGCTCCAGGGAGACCTTATACCAGCTTTCCCATACCTAAAGGGGGCCTAAAGGAAGGATGGGGAGGGACTTTTTACAAGGGCATGTAGTGATACGATGAGGGGTAATAGCTTTAAACTGGGTAGATTTAGATTAGATATCAGGACGAAATTTTTCACTCTGAGGGCCGTACGACACTGGAACAGGTTGCCCAGAGAAGTTGTGGAAGCTCCATCCCTGGAGCTGTTTAAGGCCAGGCTGGATGGGGCTTGGAGTAACCTGGTCTAGAGGGAGGGGTCCCTGCCTATGGCAGGGGGGTTGGAACTAGATGATCTTCAAGGTCCCTTCCAACCTAACCATTTTATGATGATTCCATGAAACTAAGACCTGCTTATGCAACATTAATTCAACTACCTGTTTACAGGTGCTCTTGTCAGATCTAACAGGGAATGGAGCTAAAAAGACACGAGCCTTTTACAAAGACACTTCTTAAAGCCAGGGCTAGCAATATTCAGAGCAAAATTATTAGGTAAGATTATGAAGTGTGGGTTAGAGGAGCAGTGGGAGGATTGCCCCTCCTGGGCAGAGGATTGACAAGTGGATGAATGGCAGAGCTCAGAGGGTTGTGATCAGTGGCACAGAGTCTAGTTGGAGGCCCGTAACTAGCAGTGGTCCCCTGGAGTCAGTAGTGGGTCGAGTCTCATTCAACATATTAACCAATGACCTGGATGAGGGAACAGAGTGTACCCTCAGCGAGTTTGCTGATGACACAAAACTGGGAGGAGTTTCTGACACACCAGATGGCTGTGCCACCATTCAGCAAGACCTGGACAGGCTAGAGTGTTGGGCAGAGAGGAGCCTACTGAAGTTCAACAAGGGCAAGCGTAGGGTCCTGCATCTAGGGAGGGATAACCCCATGCACTGGTAGAGGTTAGGGGTTGACCTGCTGGAAAGCAGCTCTGCAGAGAGGCACCTGGGAGTCCTGGTGGACTACAAGTTGACCATGAGCCAGCAATGTTCTCTTGTGGCCAAGAAGGCCAATGGCATCCTGGGGTGCATCAAGAAGAGCATGGCCAGCAGGTCGAGGAACATTATCCTCCCCATCTACTCTGCCCTGGTGAGGCCACATCTGGAGTACTGTGTCCAGTTCTGGGCTCCCCCATTCAAGAAAGGCAAGGAACTACTGCAGAGACTCCAGCAAAGGGCTACGAAGATGATCAAGGGACTGGAGCACCTCTTTTATGAGGAACGGCTGAGAGCCCGGGGTCTGTTTAGCCTGGAGAAGAGAAGACTGAGAGGGGATCTTATCAATGCTTATAAATATCTAAAGTGTGGGTGTCAAGAGGATGGAGCCAGACTCTTTACAGTGGTGCCTGTTGACAGGACAAGGGGTAATGGGCACAAGCTGGAACACAGTAGATTCCATCTCAACATGAGGAAAAACTTCTTTACTTTGAGGACAGGCTGCCCAGAGAGGTTGTGGAGTCTCCCTCTCTGGAGATTTCAAAACCCGCCTGGATGCGTTCCAGTGCAACCTGCTCTAGGTGAACCTGCTTTGGCAGGGGGGTTGGACTAGATGAACTATGAAGGTCCCTTCCAACCCTGACCATTCTGTGATTCTGTAATTACCACCCAGAAAGCTACTGAAAACCATCCTGTCTATTTTCAGTTAAGAAGTAGCCACAGTTTGTGCATGCTTTTGGAATTTTTGGTTTGCCTACGTGAAAAATAAGTTTCAGTGTGTGAAGCAATTATACATGCACTTAGAGCCAAATCCCAAACCACCAGTCCAACATTCCCCTTATAACAGGTTAACAGTTGGAACATATTTCAGCAGCAGGGCAGTCATTAAAAATTTCTACTTAGTTTTGGGAGTCTGACACTTGTCCATGGGTCCTTCTAGTTTAAGGCAGGTAGGAGTTTTGAAAAATCCATCAGCAGAAGTGTGAAGCCTAACAGTAAATTCTGAATGTGCTTGTATTGGTAAGAGAGGGGACTGAATCTGAACAAAATCTCAGGAGAAGTTCAGTATTACATGTATCATTTTATATCCAAGACACATTTTGCAAGAGGATTGAATTTTAGTTTTGATGTGAAGTATGAAAGTCCTCACCAGGTGAAAGAGGAAAAAGTCCTGCAAGGGTTCATCTAAGTTAACCTTGTAACTATGGAGTTAATACTGAGTTAATACTGAGGTTGGGCAAATAGCTATTTACTTACTTGTCTAACATTTTCTTGTTGATTCCAGTCTAAAAGTCTGAACACCACTGCATTCCTTTCCTGTGAACGCGGCAATTCCTAAAACTGAGGGAAGTACAGCATTTCAGCAGGGAGAGCCTGAACCTCAGGACACTCCCTATGAGTCCACAACACTCCCTCACTCCCCTCATCTGTCCATGATGTTATGTTGCATACTTTAATGATCACAAACTGATTTTTTTTTAATGACCTCTGCCCCATTCTCTATGTTCCAGACTTGGAGGGTGAATCAAGGCTGCATATGCAGTACAAAAGGCTGCCTTCTGCAAGTACTCAGTTTGGCCAAAAATCTGGAAAAAAAATTTGAATGAAGCCAGAACCACAGAAAGAAGAGTCTGGTTTCATAGTCAAGGCTGATAAGTGATAATCTGGATTCTCTGGACTTGTCCCTGCATAACACTTTTCTTTTAATTGTAGTTAGTGCTATGCAATGCCAAGTACATGGGGGAAAAAAAAACATAATAAAAAATAATTCCAAGGCTTCTGAAGCTGGACACCAAAAGTGGTTATAGCATTGAATTACAAGATTTAATTCTACTCTATTAAATTGTGAAATCTGGTGCCTTTTAACCTGTTAGAAGTGTTCTGAAAATATTAGTTATACCTGACTAATATTTGAGAATGCTTAGATATCGTTGTGGCAACTTCCACATAAGAAACCATCAGGAAGATAATAAATCTGTTTACTTAGCATTATTTTAAGAATGCACAGTAAATACAGTCAAATTTAGACATTGAATTGCTTGTTATTTCATCATCAGTTATCATATACAGAAGTAGCACAGCAAATAAAGGTAGCATAATATATTTGGCACTATATGCAAAACTGCTAAACATTGTATTAAGAACCTGTTTTAAAATGTTGAGTTTTGTTAACAACAATCCAGAATTCTGAAGTTTTCCTGGTACTACAGTCATCCTGGTTAGGTATGATTAAATTTCAAAAATAGAAAAACAATAGCAGATCTGGGGAGGAAGTTCTTATTTTTTATACCATCACTAACAAAGTGTTAGAGAAAGATGAGAAAGAGCCCGCTTTCTCTTATTCTGTGCAAAGCTTCTGAAACTCTAAAGCATCTAAGACAATCTTCTTTATCTTAAATACAGAAAACTACATTTATATTTTTACATCTTGTTCTAGAACTTTATTAATGAAGTTGCTCACACTGAGCAAATACTACTTAGAGGCCTGCTTAATTTCCAAGAATTCACAGAAAAAGTCTTTAAAACCTTCTAAAATGTAAAACTTTTTAGAAAAGTAATGTTAAATAGAAAGAACTCACCAATTTGCAGTACAGCTCATTTCTCAGGACAGAAAGTACAGTCCTTCTTTTTGGCCTGTAAAATGCAGAGACGTCTATTACAAAAATTGAAAAGTAATTACGAGGTCAAAAAAAGATTTTTTTTTTCCCTTTCTCTTTGTTATATACTGCTTCAGCTGATACTGGTTTGACCACAAGACTTCAGGCTACATATATGCCAAAATCATTGCAAAATACTAAACAATTAACTTGTGATTTTTCTCCTCTTCACAGATAAATTGTGGTTTTCCTACAAGTATTAATCTTAAAATGAATTGGTTTTTTCTGCTTCAATGTTATGCTTACTTGACACATCCTACCTTCCTTGCTTTGTTTTGTGGACTAGATCTAGAAAGTGAAGTGGGTATTGTTTGGGTACTACTAGTGGTAACACTTAAGATTCTGAGAAGCTTCTTGCTGAGTCTAGGCTGAAGTACTTCATCATTACCGTAATTGTATCAGGCAGCAAAAGAATGAAGTCCCCATAACCATGGTCAAGACGAACAATCTGATATACATATAAGACACATAAATTACTTTTTCTGGGTGAATATCATTGTTATGGCTTAGATAAAGAGAAAAATGTTCTTTTAGACTGCACATAATGGTAAACTTGTTCCAAGGTTTATGAGATTATTTACCATTTAGGATGTTTCTTCATTACCATTTAGGATGTTTCTTCATTGCTCAGAAGTTATTAGAATATACTCAGAAGCCTTTGAGCACATGCTAGAATATGACATTTAGCATGATAGTATTTAACTGGCGTATATCTATATTGCATCTTTGAAAGTACCTTATTTGTCATCTTCTTTTGAAGATCTGAGGTTAGATTTTACTTTCTAGGCAAATGACAATGCATACCAATTACTTTTTTTTATTTCCGAAGAAATCCATTACAAATTCCGTGTTGCATACAAATTTGCTTTGAAAAAGCAAACCCATTGTGTTTGTACAGATAAACTATGCACTGATCTTTAGTCCTGTTTCACGCCAGCAAAAGGAGACATATTAACTACAGCACAGAAATATTTTGCAGGTTCTGCGAATGAACTATAATGGACTAGTTTAACTGTTGGAAAGATCCCATTAAAAATCAAGCAAATTAATATTAAGAAAAATAATATTCTGTCACATTTAAAATTTTGTATAATATTTTTATTTTTTGTCCAAATGTGTTGTCAGGAGAGGATTCCTACCATTACACAAAAAGACATTCTCAGCTTCTTTAAACCTCATTCCATTTAGTATGTAGTAAGCATATTCAGGAATTCCAGAATGTAACCTGTGTGGCATATTTTGATGGACATACCCTGAGGCTGCAATTCCATAAGTGATTAACAGAAAGGAAACAAATGCCTTGTTGTCATCTATTGGCTGAAGTAATCGCCATCATGGCTGTCAAAGAAAGCAACAGAAGTTACTGAAAGGAGGAAGAAATAAGCATCCCTCTGGGCACCAAGTTTACAGCACTGAGCTATTTCACTGCAATATAGAGAGTAATTCAAAGTCAGATAATTCCTCACAGCATGAACAATGGTAGAGAATAACTATACACACTAAAAGAATATTAACAATTTCCATGAAGTATTACTTAATACCTTATTTTTTCGTAAAGTTAAGAAGAGTCTATCATTAAGTATCTTCTCATCTATGTTGAGAAGAGTCTATCATATAAACTAGCAGGCGATCACACACATGTTCTTTTGTGACTGTTGAAAATCGAAAGGAAACGCAGTTTTTAATGGCTTTATCAGAATATTTTCCTGGTTATTGGTACTGATCCTTTAAAAAAATACTGACAAATCAAATTAAGTGCCTCTACACCAATGCATGCCATAAAGGCAACAAACAGGAGGAGGTGGAAGCCCCTGTGCTGCTAGAAAGCTATGACCTACTTGCCATTACTGAAACTTGGTGGGACAAATCTAGTGACTGGAGTGTGGCTATTGATGGCTACAGGCTATTCAGAAGGGACAGGTGAGGAAGGAGGGGTGGTGGCATTGCCCTCTACATCAAGAAATGGATAAAGTGTGAAGACGTATCTCTGAAGAACAGCCATGAGGTTGAAAGGTTAGGAATAAGAATTAGAGACTGAGGGAACAAAGGAAATGCACGGGCAGTGGAAGCAGGGACCAGGTATCCTGGGAAGACTGTAGGGATGCTACACAATTGTGTAGGTTGCCGTCAGGAAGCCCAAGGAGCAGCTGGAGCTGAATGTGGCAAGGGACACAAAGAATAATAAGAACGGCTTCTACAGGTATATTAGCTAGAAAAGGAAGATCATAGAAAGCATACCGCCCCTGATGAGAAAGACTAGCAAACTGGTAACAATGCATGAGGAGAAGGCTGAGGTACTCAACAACTTTTTCCCTCAGTCTTCACTGTCAATCCTTCTTCCCACACCTTTTGAGTGGATGGACTGCAAGGCAAGGACTGGGGGAGCACTGTCCCTCCCACTGCAAGAGAAGATCAGGTTTGTGACCACCTGAGGAACCTGAACATACAGAAGTCTATAGGACCTGACTAGATGCATCTCAGACTCCTGAGGGAATTGGCTGATGTAGTGTCCAAGGCACTGTCCATGATATTTCAAAAGTCATGGCAGCCAGGTGAACTGCCTGGTGACTGAAAAAAAGGAAATAAAGGCATATGGAAGAACTTATGAAAGGTCTTTGATGTGGTCCCCCCCAACATCCTTCTCTCTAAATTGGAGAGATATGGATTTAATGGGTGGACTGTTCAGTGGATGAGGAATTGGTTGAATGGTTGCATCCAGAGGGTAGTGGTCAACAGCTCAATGTCCAGATGGAGATCAGTGACAAGTGATGTCCCTCAGGGGTCCATACTGGGACCAGTACTGTTCAATATCTTCATCAATGACATTCAACAGTGGGATCAAGTGCACCCTCAACAAGTTTGCAGACAACACCGAGCTAGGTGGTGCAGTTGACATGCCTGAGGGACAGGATGTCATCCAGAGGCATCTAGACAAGCTTGAGAAGTGGGCTTGTGTGAACCTCATGAGGTTCAACAAGGCCAAGTGCACAGTCCTGCACCTTGGTTGGGGCAACCCCCAGGCTGGGGGATGAAGGGATTGAGAGCAGCCCTGCTGAGAATGACTTGGGGATGCTGGTGGATGAAAAGACACGTGCCGGCAATGTGCGCTCACAGCCCAGAAAGCCAACAGTATCCTGGGCTGCATCAAAAGAAGTGTGGCCAGCAGGTAGAGGGAGGTGATTCCTCCCCTCTACTCTGGGCTGGTGTGACCCCACCTGGAATACTGTGTCCAGCTTTGGAGCCCAAAGCACAGAGAAGACATGGACCTGTTGGAATGGGTCCGAGGAGGGCCACGAAGATGATCAGAGGGCTGGAGCACCTCTCCTATGAAGACAGGGTGAGAGAGTTGGCGTTGTTCAGCCTGAAGAAGACAAGGCTCCAGGGAGACCTTATAGTGGCCTTCCAGTACTTAAAGGGGGCCTGCAAAAAAGCTGGAGAGGGACTTTATAGGAAAGCAGGTAATGACAGGATGAGTGGTAATGGCTTTAAACTAAAAGTGGTAGATACCTGGAAGAAATTTTTCACTCTGAGGGTGGTGAGGCACTGGAACAGGTTGCCCAGAGAAGTTGTGGATGCCCCCTCCCTGGAAGCATTCAAGGTCAGGTTGCATGAGTCTTTGAGTAACCTGGTCTAGTGGAAGGTGTCCCTGCTTATGGTACGGGGTTTGGAACTAGATGATCTTTAAGGTCGCTTCCAACCCAATCTATTGTATGATTCTATGTCTCAAGTAGCAGAGCCAAATCCTGACTAAGGAAAGAAAATCTGCAAATACCTTGTAATAATGGTGATTTCTTCAGAAGTCCACATGTGACCATTTATCAAATGTGGACCCTAGCTGTTTGTTAAGTACCCATTCTGGTCTAGCCCCACAGCTTAGATAATGTAAATAGATTGTGTCCTAACAAAATCACAGAATTACAGAAGTAACAAAATATAAAGGCTAGTCATGTTGTTTGACGAGCTGGAAGATCTCCTACTTACAGATGTTTGTTCACAATCTTAGAGATGCTGGGTCTCTCCAGCCAAAATTGAGGAGACTTTCATTAAGGATCAGTTGTAACTAAGATCTTCCAGGTCTTCAAGGGATCTTAGGTGGCTTTTTCTACATGATGGAACACAGATTTTTAAATATCGCCCAGCAAGAGTGAGTGTTTTTCTAACTTCCTGCCCCCAAGGCTCTATTTATCAAAGATTAGATACAGACCACAAGATGCAATTAAGCGGAACAGACAGGCCCACCAGAAGGAGGAGGAAGTGTAGGCAATCATCTGTTACTGTTGTACAACTATTTCCACTCCCACTCCTCCTTCCTTTCATACTTTACTTTCTTGATTTATAAAAGAAGTAGAATAGGAAAAGTTTGTTATCTCCAGAGGCTTACACAGGACAGGATCTAGCAAATGAACAGTTAAACATTTTCGTTTGTACCCTCAAGCTCTCTGAAGGTAATAATAAGAAAAGCTTGTTCTTAATTTTTTTCTTCTGTTTTAGCTTATGTATTACCTAAATCCTCTTGCTAAAGAGACATGACTATCTAATTGTCTCAGAGATGACAGTAAGAGTCAAGCTGATACATCAATAAAAAAAAACTGGATCCAGGATTTTTTCTCCTTTTTAAAAATAGCAAAGTCCTTGACTATCCAAATTAGACCTCAAATTCAGGTTTTATTTAAACAAAATGTACAATAAATTAAATAATATCTTCAAAACATGAAAGCCACATAACTACAACATCCTGTGCTAATCTAAGAACAGGAGGGTAGACCTATTCAAAAAGTGAAGATTGCCAAGTCTCAAAGCATGGAATATATTCTGGATCCAGACTTCAAGCAAAAATATTAAATCAAGTGATAAATTTGTTCTTCCTCAGTCTCTTCACAGTTCAAATTTCATAGAACCATTAATGCAGGTACTTTCAAAACCAGTATTTTTAGATGGCTGCACTTCACAGAACTTCAAAAGCTGTTTAATTGCAAAGATCCTTCCTGACTCATTACAATCGCATTGACAGTTACAGCCTATTATTTTCTCTACTAGTCAAAGCCTCAAATTGCTAGAATGTTTATACATGAGCATGTTATAAAGCCCTTATTTTTAATAACAATAGGACTTAATTGTACTAGTAATTTTCTCTCTATTACCTTACTTTGGGATACTGCAGTGAGAGCAAAGAAAGATAAGAGATGAGTCAAAACTGTTTAAAGAGGAACAGAGAAATCTCTATAGTGTAGAGACCAGGTCGGATATATAGGGGACCTTTAAGGTCATTTGGGGAAGGAGAGTTCTTGGCCATTTTAGGTGCTGACATTGTTTTTACACTAACAAGATAATTGAGGTTGGTTAGCTGGACTACTGAATAGTTTCAGTAAAGAGCTAAATAGATGTAATGCGCATTGATTATACCTCAAAAACTAAGAGCCATCAGATTGCTTTCTAATCTGCACAGAGCTTAAAAGTCATTCAGTATTGGTATATTTTAAGCTTCACCTTTACATCAAAAGATATATAAAAATGGGGATGTTTTACTTGGGTGCCTTTAGCCTCTAGGTTAAAGTACGCGTTAGTTCTTCAATTTTGGTAGATTAAGAAACTTGTACAAAGTGTAACTGACTAAGACACTGCTCTTTATCTCTCAATTTTGTATGCGTTGGTAATTGGTTTTAATCACAGGACTGCGTTTTATCTGCGGATGTCACTTCATAGCATGGAGGTAAACATCTGGCTAATAGGGTTGTACTGGAATCCATTTTTGTTCCCTGCCATTCCTCAAAACACATAGGTGACAGTGGGCTGCCTCCCTTCCTCAAGGCATAGGAAGGAAACATAGTAAGCAAATACGTAAAAATCCAGATGGATAGTTCTGAATGTAGAAAGCTGTATTGCAATAAATGCTTCTTAAACAGAAGCTTTCTCCATGTTGGCAGTATCAGAAATGCTATTGCTTTAACTTAAGGAAAACTGTTCTAAAATATATCGCAGACAGATCATTTACAGATGTTCAGTCCCAAAATATGTCGTGATTTATAACACAGTGTAGTACGTTATGGAAGTATTCATCCTGGTCCAAGGTAAATAAGAAGTAGAAATAGTTACAATATTTGGTACCAATTAAGAGTATCTGCATATATCAATCACAAGGTAAAGAGAAAATAATTTTGATCAAGTTTCCGTCTCTCATTTACAAATGAAGTAATAATACTGCTACTTCATCATCCTTATCCTGGGCGTATCTGCACAGCTTGTTTCTCCCTAAACTAGAAGCCAAAGATCAAGACGCGATTGTAGACCCAGATTTACAGAGATTAAATGCCATCTACATTTTTGTGACATATTTCTTACTGGCTAGGGTGACTACCAAGGCCACAGCAGTTGATCAAAGGCTGTACAAGCACCAGGTACAGGCATCTAGGTGGAACACTTAGGTGGAACACTAGATAGACATGTTGGCATTCAGGTAGAGGCCAGGTGAATCTGCACCCAAGAATCATATTCAAACAGGTCTCATCTTGCAATGCAGCCACCTTTGTATGAGACAGCTGCTGATAACACACCTTTGTCTAATTTTCACAGCTCTGAAATAAAAACCTCTCCCTCCAGTTTAAACTAATATAAGAGAATTTCAGTTTAGCAGAAGCTTATTAAGAGTGCAGATTTCCACTTCATCAGGAATAATCCAGAAAAGTCCTGTTTTTCTGTCTATCATGTCTGAACATGTAAAGTTGTATCAAGCCAAACCACACTGTGAGACTACTCCTTACATAGTTCTGGTCCTCCCCTGCTACTTCATTTTTTCCATTTTTTGGGAGGGGACTTTACAAGGTGGTCATTCCTCAGGAGTCCTTTATTTGGGTTCCTGCTTGCCATTGTGTGTTCTGAGCATTCTGGGCTTGTGCAGATGGGCCTTTAGTGAGATGCTGGCTCCTGAGATGGGCTTGGCAAGATATTGTTTGGCTTCCTCGTCCTGCTGTTGTCTCTCTGAGCTTCTTTGTGGGTGTTTTATCACATAACCTACCACTTAGATTTAAAAATAAATAAATAGGCAAATAACTTTGGTGGTGGTGGTGGTTTTGGTTTTGTGTTCGTTTGGGTTTTTTGGGTTTGGTTGTTTGGGTTTTTTTTGTCTCATCATAGTACTGCCTTCCTCAGGACATCTTAGAACACTTACATTTTGAAAACACTCTGAGCTATATTTCTCCTGAGCTTATTCTCCTTATGCTCAGCTTTATATTTTCATTAAACTTCTCCCTGTTTCAACATCACATAGCAAGTGACAGATACAGGGTGATAAGTACTAGCATTAGATGGAATAAATACACATTCTGACTGTGGGTTCCAAATACTGCCATTGTGAAACCACACTTGGACATGGAAAGTCTCATTAGAGCCAAGTGTTTAATTTTTTTCCTAAGAGCTCAACAAGTTCTGGCACAAACAGCAGGTACCTCAGGTCCTTCTACTGTTTTTAGAATAAAACAAAGTTCAGTAACACAGTATAAATTCTGTAAATACAAAACCAAAGGATTTTTGGCCTCATATTAATAGGGAGGCCAATGAACAGATTATAAACAGGCAAGGAGGGGAATCTCACTTTACTGACTTTGGCCTAAGATTCCCTGAGATAGGGAAAAGAGAAACCATAATTGCTTTTTTCTAACCGACACAGCATAAGCTTGACTGGTAGCAATGCTTGTTATAAAGATTACTAGATTTTCTCTTTTATAATGCCCTGCTCCTCAAGTGATTAGCTATTCAGCAAGACAGCAGCTTTAAATACTTCTTGGTTTCTTTTTCCCACCTGGGCTTGCAGCATGTATAATTCTTTGACCACCAAGAATCCAATAACTGAGATTAAACCTTGCAACATTCAAGCTGCTGCTGTTTCAATTTATTACCAGTTGTTTTTTAAAAAAAAGGAATTTAGTATCTATTATGAAAACAGAGTATTAATAGAGTTTCTGTCTCTCTGTCCCTGCTAATAGGGCTCAAAATAGCTAATCACACAAATGCAGGATATAGTCTCCTAGACTGCAACAAAGCTCAGTGATGACCACTTGAATTGCCTCTTAATGTGCACACATGCCAGAGCACTGCTTGATTTCAAAGCAAAGACTTAGTCAGATTAACACTGTATCTTCTGAAAGCAGGCATGCATCATCAGACCTAGTTAGTCAGGACAAGAGACCAAAACTCTACTTATTCTTACCTTGCTAGTGTCTGCTTTAGCTACAACCTCTGAAAGGTACATTTTCACCAAATGACAAGATACCAAATACTTGCTGTCTCTCACAGCGGTGAAGTGACCTCTCTTGCCACCCTGCAAAGCAACATCAGTGAAACTGCACTAACTACCTGAAAACCAAGAGCATCTCAACTCTAATCACTGTAGTGCCAAAGATGATGTTGGCTCTGACTGCACTGGCACTATTAGCACTGAAGGCCTGCTGACTGCTGGCAGGCTCAGTAATGAGTTCCCAGTACTAAGGGATTATCAGACCAGGCCTGTTTTACTACCTCTTTGTTCTAAGCAGAGATCCAAGAAACAATTAACTTGCTAGGGAAAAAGTGTTACTCTCCATTAGTGATAAAGAACTTTCTCTTCCAACCTTTGAAAGGGATTGCAAACAGCAACCATCCCTTCTATCTTAACCCTTTATTGAATGCTCCACAGGGTAAGAGATTAATTGTTAAAATTTCATGTATTTTTTAAAATATAGATATATATATATCATAGGTTATAAGACTCCACAACCCCATGGCCAGCCTGGAATCTGCCTGTGTCCCTTCCTATTTGCCCTCATGCAACTTCTAGAATTGATGAAACATAGTCACTTTCTCCACACAAATCCCCATGATCTCCACAGATTTGCTGCTTTTCATAGCACCGGATAACAGGCATCTCCTGGGAAATCCAAGCATCTCTATGGACCGCTTTATCACTTCAAGAAATCAATTTATGACAGCAGCACAAATACTTCCCGAAAAAGATTTGGGAGCAACTTCCTATTCACTAGAATTGCATGGTCCAACCCCAAGTCACAGGAACATCATCAAGAGGTTCAGCTTTCCTTCAGACAGACTTGCTCCAGCAATCCCAGAAACACCCTTCCAAACCGCAAAGAAAGCATCAAAGAGCCTATCAACAACCCTCCTTAACCTCCTCTTCAGAAGCCTCCCAAAGGGGACAGCCACCTAAAGGCAGTTTTGAGAGGAACTGTAAGAGCTGTGGATCAACCCACTTCACAGCCTGACAGCTACTTCTATTAGTTTTAGAAAGTGCCTGCGGTTACCTAGGATAAATCATTTCTCAAAACTCAGAGCAAAGGGTTCACAGGCTATTTCCAAACTCTTTCAAACCTTTCTAATTTTCCGATGCCTAGCTGGAGGATGAGTGACGATGAAGTTGGTTCCCTAATACACCCAAAGTAGCAGAGGACGCACCTGCAGGACCTCAAGGGCAAGAAATTCCAACTCTACTTCTATTGCACAAGCATTTTGGAGTCCCTTATTTCCAAATGTGCAAGTATTTGACTTTGTTTATATACAGTCCAAAATCTATCTGTAAATGGCATTTCTCACAGCTGCAATGGTGGCACCAAACCAGGCAGAGTAATATATCAGAGAGTATTTCAATGCAACATCTTAAGTGTGTGTAATTAAACAAACAAGGTTCTGCTTCTCACATGTATTATCAATTCACTTCCCATATGCCTTTTGGCTCAGTCATACAGAATTACTATCTCAGAGCTTCATGAAGCTGGAGAAGCAGTTTTGTGCTGAAACCACTCCACTGCAAGCAAATGCAGTAAGTGCATTCCCTCCTTCCTGTGGCATTACTGCCCCTATGTCTGCCTCTGCCAACTTGTATACATAAGGAACACGGCACAAATGTAAGAGTTATGCCTTGCCTTGAGCACAGTCTTCATAAAGGTAACAGAGGGGTTGCTGTGGATTACACAGGACAGATACATGAGCTCAGTACTGATAGAGACCTTTTAAATCTGCATCAGGAGTGAGATTTGTTTCTTTTTAGGGAGAAGGGATGATCCAGAGTTGAACTTGAAAGCAGAGAGGAAAAAAACTGTCAAGAAATATGAAAAGGCAGTCAAGTGTGTGACCCGGTCTGAATTCATTTGAGTACCTTCATGTGGCACAAAGCCCAGAATAGGTAAAGGACTGTTTTAAAATGAGCTCATTCTGTGACAAAGCAATTCTGTTTAAAAAAAAAAAAAAATTGCATTGTCAAAAAAATACATTTCATGTTAAACGGACAGCAGTGTAAACACAGCTTATGACACTGTATTTGTTTTTGCAAATCAGCAGACAACTTGTAACTAGTCTGAAGAGAGGAGAATGTTAAAATAAATGTCAGAACATGCAACTTACATAATTTGGCACTTCTTTCCAGGTATGAATGGAGTAAAATGCTTGTAGCTTTTAAGGTTTAAATATGACTGCTAGTGGTCCGTTTTCAAAATGGGAGTGACAGGTGACTTCTGACACAAAATCATTCCCAAGCTGCTTTTAAAAAAAAATCCTCTTTCACATAAAAATATACCTGAGACAAGGTAGCATAAGATATAGCTAGAAATTCCCAAAAGGTTGTGTGTAACATGGATACAATGCTTATATGATCATCAGTGAAGAAATACCTTGGTGCCTGGGTATGGTCATTTACACATGATCTTGAGGATGCTGGTGAACTTTGTGAAGCATTAACTGATTTAGGTAAAATGCATCAAGATCCACTAAAGAACAGAGTGAGCTAAGAGTAAAAGTCAAGAAGGAAAGAAGGGGGAACTGAAGGGAGACCCTAAGTGGGTTTTGCGTTTTTCTGATGTCAATAAACTGCAATGGCATGTTAGTTATGCAATATATGGGTCATGGTGAAAAACTTTTCATTTCAAAATTGTTTCTCCAAACAATGCTTTCTCAGTATTTGTCCTAGTGCATGTATATATTTTTAAAGGACACTGCTAACAACTTTTAAAGACTTACTTGTCATTTTAGCTCTGAGTCGGAAATGCTATTTTTGCTCCCTTTTCTGAATTTTGAACCAAAATTCCAAGACATTCTTCAAATCTCCTTACCCTCACCACTTCTTCAACAGCTGCCTGTCAGAAAGGTATATTCACTCTGTAACCACATGGTAGGTTGCAAAAGAATTTTAAGCAGAAGAAAAAGGAAACAAAATACTTAATTTGGGAAAGATTTCTATCAGTTTGTAACTAACAAGACTGAAGGAAACTCAGTCCTTTATCTAACACATTCACTTATAAGATAAAGTGTTCAATATATTCCTTTATGTTAAGTTTTCAGAAAACTATAACAGTAAGTAAGCCTTCCATCTATTTGTTAATCATTTTGGATGAATCACAGGAGCACCAAGATACCATCATATCACCGTAGCCCTTCATCAAATACTTACATATGAAAAAGAGCCAGACTATCCACCCAGAAAAAAAAAAAAATCTTTCTTGTATATTTACTTTGACATTGTTATGTACTTATATGGAATTGTTAAACTAATAATATTTTTGCCAAACTGACTATAACATAATCCACCTATGACAGACCAAATACAGAAGAGAAATTAAACAAACATTTTGCTGTTGTTAAACTTTTTTTTTCTGTGGGTTTGAGCTTCTGAAGCCAGAAGGTCACTTGGATTATGTATACAATGTTGGTAATTTCATTCCTTAAATCTACAAAATGCCACGAAGCTCACTATTTTCCAAAATAGCTTTGCAAACAATGACAATTACTGCCCAGACATTTTCAAACACAGCAGGTTATTGGCTTAGGCAGTGATGGCAACCCTAAAAAGAAGATAAATATTTTGAAATGCACTGTAAATCAAGTTTGTGCACTGGACTAAGAATGAATTATCTGCCTCTAAACAGCATAAGATGTTTTAGTTTGAGGGGCTTTTTCCATGCTTATTTACTAGAAATGATTTTAAATCGTGTTTTTGTGATTTTTTTTCTCAAGATTTTTAGCAGTTGCATTGTAATAAATACTCTACTATAATTAGTTATACATACTTTACTCATTACATTTACTGATGTCCAAGAATTCACTGTTTCTCAATCCTTTAATAAAAAGTGCACTTTTCAGATTAAAAATTGATTGGGAACAATGCTGTGTCGGCTTCATGCTGCTTTGCAAGTATTTATAGCAGATGTATCTAGAGTCTCAACTGGGCAAATTTCTATAATGTAATTAACTGAGCCCTTGACTAAGAATGAGTCTGTGAGGAGGACTACTATATTGTGATGTACTATGCTCTGATATTGTGGTACCAAGACAAAGGCAGGCACCTTTTGCATGCTTCATTTCAGAAAGTAAGTATCTGGACAAGCAAAAAAGACAGCCCAAATGGGAATTCATACAATTGACTGTTAAAGCAGCTTTAGCTAGTATCAACAGAGAGGCAACATCAGGAAGCCAAATGCACTGTTTTTATGTATGTGCACTCAAAGCTAGTTATGAATTATCAGGTTTCTGGCTTTGTGCCAGATTCACTTTGTCTGGCAGAGAAAGACTGTTTTAGGATGAAGACAACATCACCTTTGTACTCTCCAAGGAGTCCTTCAGCAGACCACAAGTTCAGGTTCGCTGGGCACCTTCATGAAACAAGTAATGTAAGTAAGACAAGAGGCTGCTAGATTGTTTACTAATTAATATACAGCTGGTATTGCATCCTTCTCTTTCCTAGCTGATCACAGATGTTAGAGACAAAGACAATGTGGGCAGAATACCGCTGGTCTCTGGCAGTTTCCAGCTGGAAGACAATCCCTTGAGATGACCCAGAAGGAAGCAGCATTTCACCAAGTCAAGTCATTATTTTTACAAAATGGGGATCAAAGCTGAAAATTTTATAAAACAGTTGCCTTCACTGAGATAGGTAAGTATAACTGACACTTCATAAGAAGTGTAGTAAGCATTCCATTCTTAATCAGAATAGGATATTTATCCTGCTAGCCCTTGTAATTTTATAATGTCTGAAAGTATTTGTGTTTTCTACTGAAAGACTACTGCAATGACATGAATCCAGCTGCTGTGTTTCCTGCCTTTCCTCTCACCCTTAAAAAAACAATTTTCTAGCTTTCCTCAGTATACAGAGGGGAAATGTGAAACAAGTAAACCATAGGTCTTAAAAAAGGGCTAATAAGAGAATAGTAACTCAGAAGTTTGGGTTTGGTTTGGTGGGTTTTTTTTCTTCCCAAGGACAGTTTCATGATTTTTTTCAAATCCTGGATCAAGATTTTTGAGCAGTAGGGCTGACTAGTCATCTATGCACCCTTTTCCAAACTTCCATAGACTAAGTCCAGGTAAGTACAGGCCATTAAAAGCAACCTCCAAGAACAGCATGAATTTGATCAAAATAAACATATACTGTTGAATGACACACATGGTATAATAAAGAAAACACAAGCAAAACCAAACTGACATTTTACACATAACCACAGCACTTCATTGCACAACTCTGGACACCCTATGCAAGGTGACTGCTTTTGTAATCAAGTTGCTCAAGCCACAGAGGAATGATCAAAATTTCAGTCCAAAGTTTACCAAAACATGTTACCACTCTCCTACCCTTTTATTTTTAAAGGAGATTCAAGGTTTATTGTTTTGAAGGCTTTAAGTCTCAGACTTTTAACAAGCAACATACCTCTTGGCAGCTCTTCACTATCTTGATGACCAGCTGAGAGTCAACACAGGCTGTAAGTGTTTGTTCATCAGCTCAGCAGAATTACACGGGACTCAGCAAGCATCTGGCATTGGAGAACACTGCTGTCTTTGTGGCAAGCAGATTTATGGACATCATTTTTGCAACTGCTACTTTTCGTGATCATTTGCAGTTCACTCATCTGCTAAATACAGCATGGCCAATTAAAACAGGCTATCCAAAGAGGTATAGAGTTCAGCTCACTGCTGCAAGTCACCGAGAGAGTCACGGCTTCTTTCTTTTAATAGTATATACAGCATTTCAGAAGTTCACTGAAAGGATTGAACTGACCAAGCGTCCTTCTGTCTCCACAGTCCTGCATGAGCCCTCCACTGTCCATCCTGGCAACTGAGCTTCTGCAAGGGAAGTCCTCTTGGCCTCTCTGAGCTCAAGGCTTTTCTACAAGTTTCTCGCACGCTCCACCTACCAACAGGAGCCATCTCCTCTCTACCATAGGGGAACCTCTGCCTGGCACCTGTGGTCTCCCACCGATTCATCAAACCCTTGCCCTGGCATCCCCTTTCTACCTGAGATTTCCTCAGCACCTCATGCCCTCCCAGCTCACCTACACTATCTCATGGCCCCGCTCTCCCTCCCCACCCCCTGGACCCCCTGCAGCCTTCCCAGACCAGTGGTGGCCCTCCCTCACCGAGCACCCCTGCGGATGTGCATGCCCCAGAGCCATGGCCCCACCATGGCTCCCCCAGCCCCACCGGTGG